>NC_139241.1:35069516-35452016 GCF_977018435.1 Lepisma saccharinum | reverse complement strand
TATTCATCTTTGTTTCCAAGTTGTTTGAACTTTTCGTGTCTAAATAACTCAATCGTTGTTGTTCAGTTGGTGTTTTAAGTCCACTTTAGGGCTAATCGGGACTGGACCTACAGTTTAAAGTGGGTATCGAACCCGGGACCCCTTGATTACACGGCGGCGAGGCTACCACTGCGCCATCGGGAGGCCTTAAATAACTCAATCAATCAATCAGCTAATCAAATGACTGTTTCTTACTGTCTTGCTTTGGTTTCAATACACGCTTGCATGTTTTCGTCCATTTTCTTCGCATGACGTTCACGGTTCACCAGTTCGGTATTTAGAGGAAATTCTGTCTGTAAATAAGTGGCTGAAGGGATGAAAGGGGTGACGTTTTGGTGGACATCCAGATGTCAACCTTCCTTCCACGTAGCGTAAAGATATGATCATTATGTAGAAAAAGAAAGGAAGGATAATCAGGAAGAAAAAAAAATTGGTAATATAAAATATGTCATTACTCCCAGACGGTTAGCAATCAGTGCAGTCAGGAAATATTCATGGAATGCTTATGTCAGTCATTGCCGAGTTGGATTTGCTGATGAGGATAAGCAGGAAGTGTGCGAGTAGGAAGGAGGACAACTGAATAACTGGAGATTGTTATGTGGAAAGAGAGGAGAATAAATAGTTGGGGGAAAAGAGTGAATGGGGGGGGGGGGTTGAATCGAGAGTCGTTGGTGAAGCAGGAATTGAAGGGTTATCTCCGCAATTCCGAGGAGATTCATAACTATCGTTGAGACGGGTAAAAATCCATGCCGATCTAAAATGCATTTGAGTGTGCTAGTTATTTAAAGTCCTTTTCAAGTTGTGTTTTCACCTCTCGCAGCTTTATGGAGGCTTACCATAGATGTGTGGTAAATGTGTGTGTAAATAGGATCCAGCTTACGCACCCCAGGAAATCGATCCCCGTGCCAAGAGTATGAGCCAAGGAGGTGAGCCAATCTCTACAGTTTATTGGTAACTGAACGTACGAACGTAGTATACCCTGGACTGCAATTTGCAAACTAACGAGATTCTGGTGTCTGGACTCACAGCCAATATAATACTCTGTGCGACTCGTGTTGTCGTCCCTATGTGTTTGTGGTATTCTCTACATCCATCTCATCTTATCAGCATTCATCCTCATCTTCGCGATTAGCCAATGTGGCAGAAAAGAGAAGTAAAATAATCTAAGTCAATCAATCAAAAAAATGACTGTAAAGCACAAGATAATAATATTATTTTTATTTTTAATATACTTTATTATAATATTATTTATTATTTATACTGATCGTGAGCCCAACAGGTTGCTGACCTACTTTCTGCTACATAGCTCTATCTGTCCACCAACCGTCTTCGGAGGCATGTGCCTCGATGAGTGTCAACAACCTCAGTTGCGAAGTAAAAGATGTAGGGGTAACATCGCTCTCTAACAGTGTTTGGGTGTTTTGTGTACTAATTTTCCGTACTTTATCCAGTAACGGCGCTGATCAACTCTCCCCCCCCCCCACCGTTTTACAGTACGTTTGGCAACATGCTGTGTATCCGACGCTCGTTTGTTTCGTCCCGCCAGGATTTTTCGGTGCCTTGTGACTCGAAAATGCCCGATGTCAGTCGAAGAGAATTCAACTGTTCGCTGATTCGTTGTTTCCCAACCGCCAACTGTAAATGCGAGTAGTGTAGTACATAAATATTAAAAACGTGGCAACCCTGTTTCACGCTCGTTCTACGCAGCTGCTTGGACTCGAAGCCTCTTCAAGCTCCACTGAGGGGAGGAGACCAACCTTCAGTGTGTTATCGCCGTGTCGTCATCGGCCTCTTGTGTTATCTTTCCTTGGCATATGCCTTCACACCTCCGTTTTTTTCCTTACTCAGCACTCTTTTCCCAACCATTCGCACGATAAGTGGCCTTCAGCAAGGCCTTATGTTAAACAGTGGAAGAGGGTTTGATTTTCAGCATTCCAGCTCCAGGCATAATTAAATTAATATTATTATCAGCCAGGTAAAATTACAGCAAATAATATTAATTCACATGCATTTTCATGATGATATTATTTCTTATTGAGTAGTGTTTTGCACAGATTTTAAATTTTTGAGCGAATGCCTTAATTTTAATTATATTTACAAAATGACTATAAGTTATTTTTGCAGTTACTATAACACTCGTAGAATGTGTCCCAGGCACAAACTCCTTTACTTCCAATTTAGAACCAACACTAAATTTTATTAATTTTTACAAGGGTCATTCAAGGTTGAACAAGACTTTCGTGCGTAAAATATTAATGAATCGATGTAGCGCTGCATTATTTCGGCAGGACAGACCATGATTCCTTGCGAGTAACCATGATCCTTTGCGACGCATTTGGCGAATGCGCAGTAGTGTAAACGGACATGGCGGCAAGTAGTGTATCTCTTGCTGTGGAACAGCTGTGTATAATAAAATTTCTCGTGAAGGAGAAGGTGAAACCTGCTGAAATTGGGTGTAGACTGCAAGCACGGTATGGTGAACAAACACTGTCACGGGCAAGAGTGTACGAATGGTGTCAACAGTTCAATGAAGGGCGGTAGTTGCAGGCCCGTAGCTAGAATTGATCTCCAGGGGGTGCTCACGGGTTATCAGGGGGGCTTTGTAAACAAAGTCCATTTAAAAAAAATTGAATGAAGGTAAATTATGTGTGTGAGGGGGTGGGCGCTCATTCATTTATAAATATCATATACTACACAAATACTACATTTTTCTACATCTTTTAAAACATCTCTTGAAGTGTTAATTGACTGATACTGAAATTATCCCTTACACACCCCATACTATTTTAGATGATACAGATATGTATATCACACACAAAAAACGAACAATATTTAATCACAGTGCCTTCAGTATATTCCACCCCCGGCCGAAGCAATTAAACTCCCTTTCCTTCCCAAAACTTGGGAGTGTTGTTGACCTTTGACGCAGATGCGGAGGGAACTTGCATGATAACATCAAAGTCACAGATTTCTGTCCAAACGGGAGGTTGCAGCAGGGACAGTGAAGCTACAGATAAAGAAGCTCCCCTATGAAAGAACTTTCTGAAGTCGGGGGAGAATATTCTAAATACTTGCAGCTACTTCTGCTCATAAACAAAATGAGCGAATGTAATAGATATTGTTCATATTCTGTGGATTTATCCTTAAAGTTGTGAGTTGTCTACATTTTCACTCTTCACTGCAAACAAATTATGCAAAATAGTTTACCTAATGTAAAAGGGGGCTGAGCCCCCCCCCCCGGCCCCTGCCTAGCTACGCGCCTGGGTAGTTAGTAGCAAATGAACCACATGGACACGTTCGCCCAACTGCAGTCACTCCGGTGAATATCGCGCGTGTTAAGCAAGTTATCCTTGAAGACCGGCGAGTAACAGAGCGTGACATAGCGCATACAGTCAATATCAGTGTTGTACGTGGGGGCCGTTCGGAAAAAAAAGACCTGGAATGTTGTTGAAACATGTAATTCTTTTCCATTACAATGCCCGGCCACACACGGCCCATTTGACTCAAACAACACTGGCCAACTTGCACTGGGAGGTTTTACCACACAGTCCTTACAGTCCAGATTTAGTCCCCAGAGATTTCCACTTGTTTGGGGTTCTTAAAGAGTCTTTGGGCGGGACGCACTCCAGACAGACGAGGAACTCAAGAACGCTGTCCTGCAGTTGTTACGACACCTACCTACCTCTTTCTACGGCAAAGGCACCAAGGAACTTCCACAACGATGGCAACGGTGTCTGGATGTTCAAGGGGAATACTTTGAAAAACTGACATAGTTTGGTGCTTCTATGTATGTATATTTCCTGTCTAGAAATAAAAGTCTTGGTCAACTTTGAACTACCCTTGTACCTATGTATAACAAACCTCAACACAATGCCTCATGTGACTTTGCACACACACACACACACTCCTCGCAAAAGTTTGGGTTATATTAGGCACTAGGTGATAGGCACAGCCTTGGAATGCAACAACACACGTTCTTGTGTTTTCGCCGACATATGCCACCGTGCCTATCACCTATTGTCTAATAGAACAATATTCCAAACTTTTTGTGCCTAATACAACAATATTCCAAACTTCTTGCGAGGAGCAGGGGTGCCCACAGGGGGTTTCATGACGCTCGTGCGTCATGGGAATTTTTTGGGGGGGACAAAATTTTATACAAATTCTATAGCTATATCTTCACACAAAAATTGGGGGGGGGGGGTCGTTTCGTTCGATTGACTTGTTATTGATTTTTAGTTTTGGTTATTACGTACAGTATTTCTACCTACCTGTGGGCGATAGCGGCAATAGGGTTGAACTGAAACACCACCTCTTATGCCTTTAGAATCGGTTTGGATTGGAGGGGGGGCGTGCTTTTCGCATTAATACAAGGTTAGTCGCGCAGACAAGCTGTGAAGAATAAGATTCAGTACATTCAGGCAGTGGCCTGAGCAGTTTTGTACGTTTTAGCAGGCGCGTCGCGTGATAATGTTCGCATGAGCACGTGAACACTCAAGTATATGTTTTAAATTACGTACATATTAAATGCACACACACACACACACACACACATATATTTAATTGAAAAAATACTCTTTTGATGTTCGAATATATACACACAATTTACTCGGAGTTGACGTCTTTCACGTCTGATAACTTTTTTAGATAGTTGGTAACGCTGACTCCTGTGTTGCACGGTTGCGATGAACACAAATGCTGTGTTGTGTGTTGTGAACTGGCAGCTAACGGGCTGTTGGCCACTATACCGCGAAAGTGTTCACTGGGCTCTGCGAACGTATGGTGCTGGGAGCCCTGATTCAAGCGGCAATACTTCTTGCATTCGGCACCAGAGTGCAGCATATACAAGGCATGCCTAGGGGGACTCGAGACGGTCTGCACTACATAGTTGCAAACTTTAGTGAGAAGTCGCTAAACCTGGCGGATTTTAAATTCCAGTGGGCGCTAAAGTTCACGGAATAGTGACGAGCGACTTTTCTTTAGAAACTAGTCTGCAGGAGTTACATATCTTTCAAGGTTTATATGATTTGCGCATGTGCGGCTAAGGGCCATTCAGACTGTGCAACTTTTTTTTAGTAATCGACGTTTTTAATGCAAAAAAAAAAAAGAACTCTCACCGAATTAAATTGCAAAGGAAAGTGCCGACTACATTTACATCAATTGAACGAGCATTTTTCTGGTAACTATACTCAGAATAGTATGGAGTCCTAGGCCTAAATAGCTGTTACCGTAAAAAAAATTTAATTGATGTTAGTAAATTATTTTTACTATTCTCTACGTTATTGGAATATGCTTATTGTGAAGAACAAAATATAACTTTCAGAATACTAGAGATGCATTTTTGCTACACATAATATTTTCTTCTTTGAAGTTAGAAAGTTAAAATGAAATATGCATAAAATTCTCATTTGAAATTAAGTATTTTTTTTTAATGTACATATAAACGCACAAACATTGAAATATAAATTATTGGTTGGAATAAACCTGATGTAAGTTGTTTACAGCACTTTTTAAAAATATATTTTGCATTTTTCACCAGTAAATTTGATTCAGCAACTTTTAGCGCATGTTGAAGATTTAGCAACTTCTGCGTTTCAGTTGTTGGCAACACTGTTGCTGTGGGAGACCTGCAAGGGACACGTTATTTTTGGAAAGGTCAAGTTCCCTTCCTTTTGCGGGGCAATAAAAAAGCCTATTCTTTGTGGCGGCAAGGCTAAACGCGGTTAGAGTGCTGTCGACTGTTGGAGAGCGCGATATCTATTGGCAAGCGGTTGGGTGACCTTATGTGCATTGGCTTTCAGACGTGCGTGCGTGTGCGTGTGTGTGTGTGTGTGTGTGTGTTTGTTGTGCCGTGTGTGTGTGTGTAGTGTAGTGTTGTGTTTTGTACACTATGAATACTGTTAGGAGTTTGAAAGAAACTCCATTTTCGCGAATGAGCGAAGCAGAACGAACTGAAGTAAAATGGATGGGCCTTCACCAGCCGGACCTCTACATTGTACGAGAGGTAAGTACTCCCAAACGCGTGTTTAAAAGAACATTCAAAAATGACTGGTAGCCTACACGAAGTACAATTGGTTATGTGGATGCAACGTTATGAACGCGCTCTTTTGTTGTCCTTGTTTATTGTTTGGAGGCGACAATTTATGGACAAAAACAGGGGTGTAAGACCTTAGTCACTTAAGCCAGTACATTACAAAACATGAATTGTCAAAAACATTTAAGCAACGTTCCGAATTTATCGATGGTAGGGAAAGACAACATTATGAGACAACTTGACAGAAGTTATACTTTAGGAATTCTCCGTCACAACGAAAAAGTCGACAAAAATCGACACATACTTTCTCGCCTGATTGATTGCATAAAATTTTGTGGTGCTTTCGAACTCGCTTTGCGTGGTCACGACGCGTCCTCCCCTCTGTCCCGCTAACGATGCTGAATGAATGTGGTTGGTTAACATATGGTCGGTGTAATAGAAAGTAGATTGCGAAGTATGGTCGTCTTGCATTGTACATACCTGAGATTGCATGTTATACTAATTAGTTTGCACTAACCATTACTAATTGTAAATTGCGTAATTAAAAGGGTGTTAATTGAATAAAAAAATGTATTACTTCAAATATAGCGTGATTTTTGTGGGAAATAGTTGAAAATACGTTGAACTGTTATTCTTACTTTTTCAATTGAAGATGAGAGGAGTAAATCTCCATTCAGTATAAAACAAATATTGTGAACACCCGTATGTGAACCGCACGCGACGCCACTGCGTTTTAGCAAACATGAAAGTGAGCCTAAAGTACCTAAAGTAAACATATATTGCTTAAATATGTCTGTATTATATTGTTCCGCAAATTTTTCTGACCAAAATCATTTGAGTAAATATTTCGGCAAAGGAGGGGGGGAGGGTCTGGCTGGGCGAACGTTCTACCTTTTGGGGGGGTGCGTCATAGGCCTTGGGGGGAATGGGCAGGGCACCCCTGGTGAGGAGTGTATGTATATACACACATATAAATATGTAATTATATAATATTGATATGCTTCATGCTTGAATCGCTGCCGTGCACTCAAGTAAAATTAAATTTTATTTTATTGTTTCAAAACTGTAGAATGGTTTCTAAAATTATTTCTTGGTCTTTTTATGGTGAATTATGAAATGGTTTTGTCAGAACACTCCTGTACTTGTTGTTTTGGGAACAACACCTTTCATTAAGAACACAAACAACAACAAAAACAAAGTGAACAACGACAGCTGAACAATGAAGACAAGGAGGAAAATAATTGCGCCATTTGGAGTTTGCAATTCCTGGCTGTTTTGTTCCTTTCCCACATGTCGGAACATGCTCTACAAAGAAGGAGAAAAAAGGGAGGTAAAGACACCTGAAAAAAAAACACGTTTGCTCGTGTAAATTTCAAGCGCTGATTAGGCGTTTCCTGCAAGCTCCGCGCTTAACCAATTTCCTTCGGATGTTGCCCAGTGGAAAGACAATAATTAACAAAGGTTCTGTTCGGGGCCCTTAAAGAGACGCGGCGTTTCGTGTGATTCCACGGACAAAGGTGTCGGTGGTTGAAAGAATGATCCTGCGAACTTCCCACAGTTTCGTCAAGTGTGATCGCTTTTTTACACGTAGTTAGGAAACTCGCAAGGGGACAATGTCACTGAATGCACAATGTCATGCGTGTCGGGGAAAGTGGGAGTACTTTTGCCTTCACTTATATGAGACTGTTATGAGACTGTTATTGTAGCATGCAACAGGATTACCTGTATTGATAACTAACTTCTACTTTTGTACGCACACAAGTGTGGTTGTATGTCTGTCTTCTGTGACGGCTCGAACCTGCCCAATAATTTGTTACTATTATTATATGTTTTATTGTGATTCGTGATGATTGATTGATTTGCTTTTATTTTACTTCGCTTTTGTGTTACTATTTGCGAAGTTGGGGGTGAGTGATGATATGATGAAATTGATGAATGGACACTCATAAACATCCATGCCCATGCTGGAATTCGAACCCGGGACCCCTGGCGTCGTAACGCTATTAAATGCTCATTGAAATCATCAAGTAACAGACTGTTTATTTTTTTTAATTACTAAAGATGCAGTGTTGGTGTACATTAATATCAAGCTACTACATGGATGTATGAGATTTTGTGGTGAACTTATAACTGAAATGTTTGAGCCAATCCAACGTTTTTCAACGGTTGGTCCTCCTGTGTGTGTGGCACTATCGTATGCAGGATTTTTGTAAAGGTGGATATTACATATATGCGTTCTAGGTGCTGGGCGGGATACACTATAAAATATTTCGCAATTACCATTTTTCAACCATCTTTTCAAAAGTTGTTCAGGGGTGCATTAACCACTTCTGCACTGTAAAAAAAAATACACTTTCTGCACACTTTTGGAACACTTCCTAGAAACTACTTTTGATCACTTCTTGTACACATTAAATGTGCACAAGAAGTGTACAGGAAGTGCTTCAATAGAGTACACGAAGTGCTAAAAAGTGTACAGGAAGTGTACAAAAAGTGCTGCAAAAGAAGTGTACAAGAAGTGTGCAAGAAGTGCTTCCAATATAAAGGTATCCCAAAAGTGTGTAAGAAGTGTGCTGCAGAAATGACTTTTGATCACTTCTGGTACACTTTACACATTTGGAACACTTGTGAAAATACTTGAGCGACACTTTTTGCACACATGAGATATATCGCAATTCAGTACTCATACTTAGTTTCTGGAATAAAAATACAGTTCAGTTCACTCACATTTAACTTGACAATTGAAGGAGGAAAAAGCAACAACTTTCAACTGTGAACCTTAAATTTTGTGAGATGCGTGTTTTTTTTTTCTGCGACACACGCACTTTCTACTTATATAGTCCAGAATCAAAAAGGTTGCTCATGGGAGATTCACTTTTATTCACTGCAGTACATTTTCTTCTTTAATTTGTATCTTAGATATTCACATATTTTTCGAAGAGTGTTAAAGCACAATTTTTCACTATGATTACAATCAAACGTATCATTATTTGTTGTACAAAAACTTATGTTTCTTGTACAGATTTTGACAGAACCATCTAGCGGCCGGTGTAGGAACAACCAGCCCCCCGAAGTTAACGATCTGTTTTGGTGTGCTTTAAAGATGAATAGTTCGATTTAAGAAAATCTATTAATTTCCTCGGAACATTCAACTTGCTCCTTCTTCAATTTTAATGAGATTTATCCGATTATCAAATTGGTACATTAAACAAAAAAGTATTGATAGTTTCATGATGCAATGCGATTTCCATGTGTTCCAGGAAAAAAATAGTTATATTTTGATATTGTTTAATGTTGTTTGCTTTCAAGTGTGTTACTGCTTTATTTAATGAAATTGATTTATGTTCATAAGATATTCATTTGTCAAAAAAGTATAAAATAACAATCGATATGACCAACAACACAAAATGAAATCATGTGCTACAAAAGTGTACAAGAAGTGTACAGACTTACTTTAAACAAAAGTGTACAGAAAGCGTTGAAGAAGTGCACACAACTTTGAATGTGTCCCCAAAGTGTGCAACAAGTGTACAAAATTTCGTCATTTCGGGTCGCACACTTCTAGAACACTTTAAGTACACTTTTGCAACACCTTCAGTACACATCTTGTGCATATTATATGCAAGAAAGTGTACCAAAAGTGTACAAGAAGTGTATTTTTTTTTACAGTGTGGTGTTCTCGAGTTCATTACTACTTTCATTTGAAACTTTTTTTATTTCTCAAAATGTCGGGAGGGATTGTAGTCTCATCGGCTCCCTGCATACCAGTGGGGTGTGGGGGTATTTATTTATTGATTGATACTAATGTTTTACTGATGAGCAGAATTGAACCATGGGACTTCCCAATGATCTAGTGATAACACTGTACACCTCGTAATGAAGGAGTCCCAGTTTCGATACGTAGTTGATGCACATAGTAATTCGAATCTTACTTTGAACTGTAGCTCCAGACCCGATATCTGGGCATCAAGTGGACTTAGAACAACAGCCTTTCTTCATTGGCCCAAGAGTGTACACAGCCTCTTTCCACCTGCCTGCAAAAGTGCAAATGCTTACTGACAGCTGGAAACTCTTATTGCTTTGAGAATATACACGTATGCATACAGGGTAGACTGTACAACACACACAGAATTCCACCGACAGCGTGTGGACGACATGAAGACTAGCAACTTTTCTTGGTAACGTTTAGCTCGTTGAGGCCTTGTTTCTGTGCTATGATCCATCGGAAAACGGCACTCTCTATCCTGTATATATGCAGTCATGCAGTACAGATTCACTGACGAAAATTCATGCATATTCATTAGTTGAAAAATGAAAGTCTTCAAACTTGAACCTTCGAACACATGTATCACCCAATGTAAAATTAATTTGCAACACTATACCTCCGCCAGCCCTCTTTCCAGAACAAGAAACAGCATTCTTTTCTGCTTACGGAGGTAAACTTCAAACTGAGGGCGCAAGGTTAGGGATATACGGTGACTATGACACCTATTTTTGCAGTCTTGCATTGTCGTGCTGCAATTTGATGTTCACCACATCCTGCAACTCAGCTTGTCTGATTTCACCACACCTTTCTCCATGAATAGTATTTGCATTTGTTGGCGGCTGTCGCAAGAAGTAATCCGAATTATGCCCCCCAAAAAGGGGGTATTTTGTTGGATCTTTGGAGACTGGCTTATCTGTACATTATACATATAATTAACGTAATTTGTGTGAAATGGAAGGGTAGAGAATTTGACCAGAAGGATGAGGTAGGTACATTTGGTCGAGGTGGGTGGGGGAAGTTGTTGAATAACAGTTACAAAAGGAATAAAGCTTTGGTTTTCCACGTGGACCTTTTGCGTATTTCCAACCCACGTGCTATTTCCGTCGCTTTCTGAAGCGTGTTGAATCAAGGCGACATTCTGTCAGCAATGGCTCTCGAACCCTTCGGGAACGCTGGTGGGCGTCGTGTTTACCATTCATTGAAACACGCCCAAGGAACTTTTTTTTCAGTGCAGGAAAGGAAAGAAAAAGAAACGCTCGAGACAGCAGCTTCGGAGGTGAGGCTGAAGGAAATATTACGTTGACTGTTAAAGATTTACGACTATTATGAGTTATTACCCACATTGTAGTTCTGCTACGAAGTGGTGCCAACTTATGGTGACAAAATTTACCTTTACAAGATGAAAAAATTCCCTCTCTGGAAAATTTCCTCGTCACCTCAATAAATTCAAAACTACTGAAGCTTGTGTATTGGATTAATTTTATATGTTTGCGGGGGGATATGTAATAATAATAAGAAATTTAGCTTTTTCCGGCATGAAATTGTGTATATAGGAGGCGTAACAACATCCTAATCTGACAGAATACTCCAAAACAGTGAAACATAGCCTACAACGTAAAACATGTGAAAGCAGCCATTACATTCGTATTTGTATCTCCATGACTTTTTCTGTCACTTTTCTAAAACGTTTGGTTGATCGCGACGATGAGGATGACGAAAAAACGAAGCTTCTGAAAGGAACGCTCATCCATAAGCCACGAATCGAACTCGCGATCTGTGGTGGCAAAATTGTGAGACGTTGTTGATGAGCTTCTGTAGTTTCCGTACGTTCATACGACAGATCTCCTGCCCCATGTTGCAGGTTCGAAACTTCGAATCCCGTGTAAGGCGGGGACATTTCGTCGTATTTGTTCCTCATTGTCGTGATTAAGCTAGAGAGATAAAAAAGCAACGTAAAAATCACTGAAATACCATACACGTCTAATTTTCTGCCTAAAAAAATGAATGAAAAATAAAAAATATATATATTTGAAAACTGTTTGTGAAATATATTACTGAAATTTATCTGTCACTGCGATTATAAATAGCTGAATTCACAAAATATTACTTTCGCCAAAATGTAATAGAACACATTGAACTTACATAAGAGGCAGTACACGATTTTCGCAGATATTTTGCACAGATACAGTCTCTCTCTCTCCATGTGTGCAACATAGCATAAACATAATTCGTGGCACAACTGCCCGTGAGGTTCAATGCCTACCTGTAGACTGCCGGTCTCACACCCAGCAGCGATCATGCAGCAAGTTACGGGGCGACGTGTGGTAAGCACGACGAACACCATACCGTTGTAAGTTTCCATGACCGAGTTACGCTACTCATTCGTAGCTCCTCAATTTCCTCACAATGGTGTGTTGCCAGCGGTACCATATATACTGGCCGAAATCTCAGGAGAAAAGTTGTTACGTTTTCACCCAGAAGACTCGAACCAGCGCGCCTCCCGTAGCCCCAGCCCAAAGCCTGACGCCTCGCACTGCGAAGGTGCGCAGTCATTTTTTAGCCAAGCACCCCCAACACCCCGCTAACACCCCCTCAAAATTTCCTCAACACCCCCTAAACATTTTGACAAAGGCCCAATTTATGGTCATTTTGGCTCTAGATATACCCTAACAGCCCCATAACACGAACTTACACCTCGCAAATGAAAAATTCTGGATGATGCTGCGGGCCCATATGTGTGTGCATCATGTGGGTTTAATCTGAGAGAAATGCCAAGAAGAAGAACGTAAAATGCTATCATAAATTTTCTTTATTTCACCTTGACTCACCAGCGAACGACCCTCTCCTTAGTTAGGGGTAGCTCACGCCACGCCACACCTGGGTATATGGAGTGTTTTTGCCACATGATTACGCTCATGAATCTTCAAGGCGTACAACATTCAACGTAGCACAAGCATACTTCCCACTCGACAGTAAAAAGTGCATTCGTTCCTCTGCTCGGGTGTATTTGATTTACAAGCCAGGCAAGTTGAGAAGGAGCAACACAAATGCCCCCTTGAGCTCTCCACGTGCCACATGTCCAGTAACAGAGAACGTCAAGTGGTCAACGACCCAGGGGCGTCGAAGGGACATCAGGCAATCACACGAAAACGCCCACGTCCCTCGTCACAGAGCGCACAGGAGAGACCGAATGCAAGGAACAAGGTTTGTAAGTGATCCAAGAGAGCCAAACGTGGAACAAGTCCGTTCGTCCGACCGTCCACATATTAGAAAGTGCATTATAACAGTGTACATTGGGAATTTTTCATACAGCCGTGGTAAAGATCTCCTCTGATAGGGATGTGTGTAGAGGTTTACACACAATTTTGCGCTTGGTGGTGTAAGTTTGTATTTGTGGGGTGTAAGGTAAATTTAGAGCCAAAATGACCATCAACTGGGCAACCGGTATTGGTGGTGTGTGGATAAATCACTGGACGTGGAAGTGGAGCTCCATTCTTTCTCAAACTCTGCCAAAGTGGCGGTGATGTGATCAGCACCGCAATCTGGCTGTCTTCACCATCAAGACACGATTGGTGAGAAGCTGGGTAAGCATCAGAGTTGCTTTTGCAGAAAGTGTCCGCCTTAAATTAATTATTGCTGGAATTGAACCAATTGTGTTCCCGTGATCAGATTGGTAGGCTTTCAATGCAGAAGTACGCTTCAGGACACTGCAATTTTATTGTGTGTAAAAGTGCCTATTTCTGTACGTGCAAAAATGTTTTAAAATGTTCAAACTGTGGAAAGCGTACGTTAGTACTATTTTGCTTAGGTTTCCCCACAGGATTCGGGTAGTACTTGAAGAAAAATCACCATCCACAAATAACTACTAGAACTTACTACTACTACTACTACTACTTCTACTATATTAAAGAGCTTTAGCCCCTTGACGTCTAGAAAGCCTCGCGCATCTCGGGAGGAAGCTCGTCCGTCCGTGCTTTTTGCCTCATAGTCCCACCGCTGTGACGAGCGCATTGAACGGTCGACCCACAATTTCGATTTCGAAGGTTTGAATTGATTAATTGATTGATTTTGGTTTACTTTTTTTTCTGCCAATTTTTGGCTAACCGAGAAGATTGATTAAGGGCCCATACCCAATTCGAATCCGGGACCCCTATCATGCTGTGCTAACCACTCAGCCACGGAGGTTGGCGCGACAGTACGACTTTTTACTCCGGTCCTGTGCCCCGTCAGCAATTGATTCTAATCGTTATGCATCCTCATACAAATACAATTGCACCCCTTTCATTTAATTGGGTTAGGTCTTTCAAAGCAAGGTATAACAGATGTTTATTGAAATATGCTCTAGTCGCTTCGGAAATTAAGAGGATTTTTCTTAGTATGTTGTGTGTGTTTAAATTAATGACTGCAGAGTAATTATTGATATACGTTACAAATAATGCCAGTTTTTTATATACAGGGTGAGTCAAAAGTCAGAATACGTAGGGATTTATAGTGTATCTTCAATGGATGCACCTTAACATCAATGCATTTGTGCAGGAAATTTTTCTAGTTCTCTAGAACGTTTTGCAGAACGTCTGCACATTACACAACGCGCTCCTTCTTTGCTGGATGTTGTGAATTTTAACTGAGTAGACGAGCGCTTTTAAATGACCCCAAAGGACAAAATCCATTGGTCTGGAGACCGCGGTGGCCACTCAACGGGACCACGGCGACCGATCCATGCAACAGGAAATTGGACAGGACATTCAACCATTCAAGGACAATTAAGGAGACAAGGAAAACTTACTATGCAACCTAACTTTTGACTCACCCTGTAGATTAGATTTTCCTTTTTATGTAGCGAAGCCAAAATGACAAATGTCATGGAATTACAATATTGGTAAATATAAATTTCATGTTACATATAGTTCGATATCTTTGAAATGATCTAGTCTGATCTCTCCAATTGATGCATTTTCAGTGCATCACACGGGACATCGGCTGATAAAAGTGCCCTTTTATGCATTTCCCTGTGTATTTTGACACACCAATATAGTGCATTATTTGCAGTTTATGCACGTTAATGTGTTATTGGAGTGAACATAGAATAGAATTGAAAAAGTTATTTTATTTACTTCAGAGCGAGGTTCAGACTTAGGCTGCTCTAACATCCAACTCTGACATACATGTGTCAATTGACACATTTTAGGTCCTGCTTATATTGTGGTAATTTAAATTGCATTCCTCAGGCTGTTGAAATGGGGTTTATCCATATCCATCTGAGGAAAGGAGATTTAAAGTCGATTTTAGGAGGTCGGAAAGATAAATTTTGCTCCAAAACGGACACAAATTTGACCTTTGTCAGAATTTTTATGGAAATGTTATGGGGGAGTGGAAGTTAGGGTGAGAAGGTGTTGAGGTGTGTGGAAAAATCACTGTATGAACTGTACCATAACTATTGTCATTTACATTATCAATTTGTCACGAATATGAACTTTTGAAGGATATTAACATATTATAATTTCAATACTTCAAAGTAACTTATTTCAGAAATTAAATTACCTTTAGTAATTACTTTTCTGTTAGGAGCCTAATAAATATCATAGAAATGACTGAAGGGAATGAATGAAGAAAATATAATACACTTAGCCTACATATTTTTTTTAAAAAATCGCTTTTTTTACATATTTATGTACATATTTCCTATGTTTCCGGTACATAAAAAACAGCCTCAACTATAACTCTTCTATTATGTTAGAACAGACAATTTTTAAAATTTTCTGTATTAAAAATGAATAAATATACTATAAATATATGATACACTTTCAGGGCCGGACTGGCCCACCGGGACACCGGGTAAAATCCCAGTGCGTCCTCCCAGTACCGCTCCGAAAACACACATTTGGCGCCTTTACACTACCAACTGCTCACAATCGGCGCATTGTTGATGAAAATTGCCACCGCCCCCTTGGCAGTCCCATTCCGGCACTGGCTTTCTGTTAATAAAAATAAAATGGATGAATGGCTTTTTTTATTTGTCAAAACATTGGAAAGGAATTTATTATGGAAACCTTTCTCCAAATTTGCCTGGTTATTTGGGTAGCTTTTGGTGTCCCGAAGGCCTGATTACAGCACTTTTTTACCATCGAAAAGACACATATCGTTGTGGATAGAACCCCACTTTAAAGAACTGTCTCATGTGCTCAAAGCGGATATTACATAAACTTCACCAATGACTGTGATCTTAGTGACTGCTACTACATCTAGTGGTTTGTCCAGAATTTCCAATCTGGCAATGAAATTTTTAAAGGGATGTGAATATAAATTCATCTCCGAAGTTACAGTGTTGGTCAATACACATAAAATAATTCTGCCTTGAAATATTAGTGATAGCATGGGAGTTTGTGACTACACATTAATATGGGCTTGGTTTCGTTTAAGAAAAGCGATCAGCCAGTTTGAAACAGTATGATGCAGTGGCTGCGATTGGGGGGGGGGGCAGTTGTCCCCCACTTTTCGCCACTTTTGCCCCCACGCTATGCTAAATCTTATATACAAAGGGAATTGTACTGTTTTGGGACTCAATCGCCGCCACTGGGTATTCGCATAACTTCAAATGCCTCGCATCTGTTAGACCGTCTCGATTGATCCATATTTTTGTGCATCACATGAAATGGCAGCTAATAAAAGTAGCTATTAATGCATTTTTCTGTTTACTTTGATGCATAAAAAGTGCATTAGGCACTTATTGTGTTACCAGAGTTAACATACATGTCTGTTAGTGGACACATTTTGGGTTGTGTCTGTATTGTTAAGCATTTCTGTTATTTCGTATTTACTTATTTGTGTTACTCATTTGTTCATTCTCCTTTCCAGGTTCCTGTCTAGGCGCATTTTCATGGAAACAAGTGGTACGTATGCCATTATTTTTGTACTAAGTATACTAACTTATTTGCTTGTACTTCTCCAGTAACTATAGAAATAGGCATGACCAGATTTTGAAGTTTATTTCATGGATGATTGTCCAACGTGTGGTCCACCCTGTCAAAATGTAATGAGCAAATTTTAGAAAAACATTAAATGAGTTTGTATAGATATTGATGAATGAAAATTTTGTTTTGAGAATTTGACCTAACCTTTTGACAGTCATCCAGTGACCCACCCGTACCAGGAAATTTAAGCTAAATTTGCCTACATCTGTAGCAGTGTGGTTATCACAGCGCGCTGGGCTCCCGGGTTGGTTTCGAATCCATGGATATTTGTGTTCGTCTCTCCTGAAGTCTTGAATGAAAAAGTAGAAAAATTGACTTAAATGATATGTGAGATGGGGAAGACTGCCGCTTAGGAGTTTTCCTTTAGAAGAAAAAAAAGAGAGTGGTTAGCTTAGTTTGCATTGTCATGAATCAGTACGACACTGGCTGACAGGATTCCACGCAGTTTCTTCTGGATTGCTCGACGAAGTTTTCTTAGGGTCTCACAGTAGGAAGCCGAGTTAATTGTTGTTCCTTGCGGCAAAAAGTCAACTAACAAAACACCCTGCCTGTCCCAAAACACAGTTGCCATTATCTTGCGCTTTGAAAGTATCTGTTTTGCTTTCACTTTGACCGGCTATGATGTATTGACCATCCTGCCCGACCCTGTGGCCGAGTGGTTATCACATCGCGCTGCGTCGCCAAGGGTACCGGGTTCGAATCCCGGTCGGGCTTGGTTGTTTGTGAATGTCCATTCATCAATTTCATCATTTCATCACTCATCCCCATCTTCGCAAATTAGCCAAGAGGCACAAAACGCGAAGTAAAATAAACTAAATCAAATCAAATGTATTGACCATCCGCCATACAGTCAATACCTTGCGCCTAGCGACTACCACCGCTTCCGCCATCTGAAGACCTTCCTGGGCGGCAAGCGTTTAGACACTGATGAAGAAGTGAAAACGACCGCGAGTAACTGGCTATCATCACAGGCGGCAAAGTTCTATGAGGAGGGTATCCAAAGCCTCGTAGTACCTTACCATAAATGTTTAAACTGGCAAGGAAATTATGTAGAAAAATAGAGAAGTGTATTTAAATTCAGAAAATAAATGTTTTTTGAAAAGCATTTACTTACTTCGTTTTTATTGCAAAACGTACCTTACTTAAAAATAACCCTCGTATAACGGAGAACTAAAATATTCTTACTTGGGTTAAAAGTTGAGGCTGTAAAGTGGCACTCAGCACACAGGACAATATATACACACACACAGCTCTACAGAGGATTATCCTGGCCGTAGGTCCAGACGACAGGGCTTCGTTGTTCTGCAAAATGCAGTCCAGGGTGTACGTACACTTGGAAGTGAGGTTGACAATTGGGTGTACTACGTGAAAGGGTCATACCTTACACCCAGGCACGTATCTAGAAATATGTTTCGGGGGGAGTCCGAAACAAATGTCTCAGGAATAATAATAATAATGTTTACATTAAAATAATTATAAATCAAATTAATACTAATTACAATATAAAAATTAATACTATATTATTATTACACGTTTAGGTAAAAAGACTGTATAAGAATAGAGATATAAGAGTGCATATTCATTACGTAACTTACCTGTAGTTAAGATCGGAATAATGTACATAAAAACAAGTGCCCTGGCAAATGAAATTAATGTCAAATAGATGAATAATTGACTATTTATCGAATAACAAAAATGATGTTACATGTAGTTGGAGAAAAGTAAGTTTCTGATTAATATTTTATTCATATTGAGTAGTAGTGTATAAATCTTCTTTGCAATGTCATTCAAAGCCGTGTGATCCCAATATAATCCTTGCCTTGTAAAAAGTTCAGAGGAAATTAATAACCATCGATTATGCAACAAATTCTAATATTTTAATTACTTATTTTTAGTACTTGGTGAGTCATTCGGGGGGTCCGGACCCCTGGAACCCCTTATATAAGTAGGCCTCTCCGATGGCGCAGTGGTAGCGTCGTCGCCTAGTAATCAAGGGGTCCCGGGTTCGGTACCCGGTGGAGGCACATTGTGGTTCGGATTCCACTTTAAACTGTAGGTCCAGTCCCGATTAGCCTTACTGTGCAAAAAGTGGACTTAAAACACCAACTCAAACCAAACCAAACCCTTATATAAGTCCTTCCTGTCCTTCAAAGCCTTATGATCCCAATATAATCCTTGTCTTCCAATATGTTCAGAGGAAATTACAACAAATGCTAAACGAGAATATTTTCATTAATTAATTTTCGTACTTAATAAGTCTTTCGGGTAGGGAAGGGGGGCCGGACTCTAAAAATAAGTCCTCCGTGCCCTTCTGAGCCCTATGATTCCAAAATAATCCTTATATTCCAATAAGTGCAGAGGAAATTATACAACGGCTAAACGAATATATTTTTCATTATTTAAGTTTTGTTCTTGATAAATCTTTCGGGGGGGTCCGGACCCCCTGGACCCCTAAATACGTTCTTGTTTACACCCCTAAATGGCCCACACGTTGGGCAATTTGGCTCTAATTTTATCCGTACACTCCCTAAATAAAAACTTACCCCTTCCCTCGATTGGAAACTATGACACCCTTATACCACTACGTTGGCTTACATCTCGGTCTTGTGCAGAACATTCCAGCGTCCTGAAAAAAAACGCCTGGCAACATTGAGAAAAAGGGTTCAGTATACCTGCTCAGGTGGGATAAACACGACCACAATCAACGTAGGGTTTCAAGGAAGACAAGGCAATGTCTGCAACAACATTTTTTTTTACGAGGCATAATATTGGTGCTGGAGAAGATTCCTGCCGGGGGTTTGTGGGTCAGGTTCCCGACCTTGCTTTGACCTCTGCGATACCTCCGTAGGATACGATAAGAATCTTTCTGTAGCGGTTCGGTGAGTTTTTTTTTGTCCGCGCCAGGCCAGATCTCTTCCACGCGCATCACTGGAAGAGGTACAAGGAAGTGTTGCCAGAGGGAATAAATGTTACTGAGTTTAGGAATCTTTCTGAATGTTCCTTTGTACAGTTTTCGGGAAAAGGCACATAATTCACAAACTGTTGCTTTCATCTAAGCCATACTGAATTAAGGAAAATATTATCACTATAATATAATATTGTGCATGTGTAAAATCCTAAACAGTGATGATCCAATATATATAATATGTGTGTAATGTTTGCTATTCAAACATTAAACACGTAAAACTGTCTGCTCTAAGTGCTTTTTCTAAGCAGCTTAATGTTAGATTTATTTTAGATTGGATGGATTGACTATCGCGATTTGTTTTAGAGTATCATTTTCTTTCTATTTCGGCCATTCCACGATGCTTTTCTGTTCTTTGGGTAAGTCGCAACGATGATGTTGAACAGTGGCACCAACTTATATGGGCCTGTGAGTTTGAATTTGAATTTGATTTTAAAATTGTGGGAGCGTCAGCACTTAGGCTATTTTGCTCCCGTCACATTATACGGGGGCCAGCCCCTTATCATTACAAAGAACAACTCTAACGTTGCGTAATTAAAAATCTTAAAATGTTCTGACTTCTGTTAAAAGCTGAGGCTGTAAAGAGGCACTCAGCACACATAAGGACAACAGGACAATACAAACAAAATTATACTGGCCATGGGGCCAGTCGCGAGAGCCTCGTTAGTCTTCAGTCCAGGGTGCACTAACGTGGAAGTGAGGTTGACATTTGGGTGTACTACGTATAAGGTCACCCCTTACACCCCATGGGCCTGTGAGGTCCACCCAATAATTTGCTTGTTTATTTTAGAATTAAGTCCCTTCGCTTAAGAAACAAAGATTTTATGACAAATAAAACTTTATTACTGACTAAGTTTTATCATAATGTTTCAATACATTTGTTACATCTTCAATATGATACTTCTCAGTGTCCTATATCATTTGCACTATTCGTGCTCCCATAGTTATTAGGAAAGTAAAGCAGGAAAAGGGCTTATAACCAAAATGAGGATCAGTACGTACTGAGAACTCTCAAAATAGACAGACAAGAAAACAACGAAAGATACAAATAGACAATAAAAGCTACGAATATCGACAGATTTTTCATTATTTTCCAGGATTAAGCACTTATAACTAAAATGGGCGAAAACAGCCACCATATAATTCATGTGTTCCTTTCAGAAATGTCTTGAAACTGATTTTTAACGCAAAAGCCTACATTTTCTGGCCCAGGGAACAGAAATAAATTTTAGGGCACATACTCAGCCTACTTATTTATTTTAGGGTGACCAGATATTTGTTGACCAAAAAGAGTATAGTCTATAGGTTGAAGGTGCGCATGCATTTTGCTCTTTCACGGGGTCCGCAAAAATCCCGCGCGACTTCTTGACAGTCTAATTATCCTGGAAATTATGCAAAATTAAAACTTCCTTTTTATTTTACATTAATTTTACACAAAAAACTATATTTTGTGACTACATAATATCTATTTTGATATTCTGATGCAATTCTTGAATATTCTAAACCAAATTTCTTGGTATGTTAATGCATATAATTGGAGGAGAATATTTATACACCAATATTGACCAATATTTTAAACAAATTTTAATTATTGCAATTTTCATGTATCGGTATCGGTATCGGTGGGAATCTGTAAGAGTATCGGCATCGGTATCGGTATCGGCTCAGTCCTAATCATTATCATTAAATTCCAATGAATTTGAAATATGTTTTGCTTGTTGATGGAATATGAAAAATGACATTTGAAATTGGTCACAGGAAATTTTTGAGTCAAGGAGTAAATACTTGACGTTTTCCGTTCTGTGGATTTTAAGGTAATTTTACGCGTAAAATAATGAATTAAATTAAATAGCAAGGAAAGAGTATTTTTGGGAATTTTTGCAAATTGAAAAGAGTATAGAGTATAGGAACCTCTAAAAGAGTATAATACTCTTAAAAAGAGTATGTCTGGGGTCACCCCATTTATTTTATTTACTCATTTTAGAAAATATTCTAAATATAGCATTAGCCATTTTACATTGGGATGTCCTAACAATAGAAAATGCTGCTGCATAAAATTATAAAACAAATGTTACACTTTAGTCCACCCAATGTTTTACAAAAGTTGGCGCCACTTACGATGAATCATGAAATGAATGATGGAACTTGATTGATTTATTTTGTTATTTAATATGATTATCACAGGAACGTGAGTTAGACATAGGGGGAAAATGAAGTTGTGATTTGGCAACATTGCTCGAGGGACAAGAATGAAAGCACTGGATTTGAGATTGTCGTTGAAGTGGCGGTGAAGGTTTTGAAAAATTTTATGTCTGATCTAATCATTAAATGATGTTTCAGGGAGCGTTTAAATATTTAAAATACCTCTAATTGCTTTATTTCCTGATTTAAATTTAATAATATTTTTACAAAATTTTTTTTTTTAAAAAAATCGTGTAAATTACACTCATATTCTACCATACATTCGTTCTTTGTCTCATGCAAGTCAAAGATATTGCCCTGCTGTAGTCTAAAAGTGGTGAAGTTCTTCCTGTGTCATGTATGGGGCGTGGAGAGGCGTAAGGTTTCCCTACAATCGTAGTCACAGTCTCGGTTATAGTGAATGTGATGTAATTAGCATCATTATCCGACCAGCTTACTCACTTTTACGGCAGCGTCGCTCTCATGTATAACGAGAGTATGAGTGAGCCCTAGAGCAATTTATCTCGGGACAATGAACAATTCTCACCTTGGAATCAAACCTAGGTCTCTCACTGCAGTCGTTTTTCCTCCTCCACGGAATCCCGTTCTCACACGCGTTCATTGGCCGATCCCTCTTGAGTCACCAATTGTTTTCGTTCCCTTGCTGCATAGATTACTGGGAGAGAGTGTAGCTGCGTCCAGGAGTGTTTGATTCTCAGCTGTTTTTTTTTGTAAAACGTGGCCCTGAACGAAACGAGCATGCACAGCAACTTGCGTTCTTATGCCGCCTGCTTCGTGACCTCTCAGCCGCCAGTACTTGCCTTGCCCTTCAGTAGCAACTATCAAATACAACGCTGCAAAAATGACGTTTCATGAGCAGTTAATTGAAGAAGTGAAATAGTATCCATGCTTGTGGTGATAAAAGATGAACAAACTATTCGTGTAATTTCGGAATTAGTCTTTAACTTTGATTTCATCTTCACGTAACTGGTTATCAAATGATGAAATATATGAATCTTGTGTGCGTGTTAGTGTGTGTGAGAGAGAGAGGGTAGAGGGAGGGAGGGAGAGAGGAGTATATGTTGTAGACGTATGTGTGCACGAGATCTCTGATATGCATAAATCTAGTATGTTCTTTTCCTATCCAAAATATGAGTGCAAAATATCAAGATAATGCTCAGAATAGGTCCAATTCTAGTATAGAATATATGCTTATTCACAAAAAAATAAAAACATCCAGATAAAGTCCCTATGACGTGAACCAAGTCTCACTGATATCCGAATCATATCGAAAAGTGATCCATACATCCATAGAATATCCGAATTGTGTCCAAATATGACCCTCAGAATGTCCAAAACATATATTTTCCCTGACGGACATATGGACGGACAGATGGATATCCAAAGGGATGTCTGCTGGATATTTCTCGATAATCTCTACACATCCAAAATTTCGGTAAGAATATCCAGAGATATCCATTAGATGTCTCCTTGATATTTGTGTGCTGTGTAGGAAAGCAAAGTCGGCCTGAAAATATGTTGTCAGCCTTGAAGCCATCTAAACGAAATTAAAGTTTTCTTTATATTGTGAGTTTGTAACCCTGCTTGTCTCCAAAGCATCCGCCATATTGGAGCTGAGAGATAGACGAGGGAGCCCCCACAAGGGTCAATCAGCCATTAGCCCGTCGCAGTGGAGGAGGTGGCCCTCCCTCAGTGCATTGGAATTGGAACGGGTGGATGTAGGCTCCAAGGGTGGAAGCGAAGGGTGGAACGGGTTCGGTGCTCTCATCATTATCCAGACGGAAAGGTCAGGGAGATGTAAATGTCAGGGGGAACTAGTCAGGAGAGCTCCAGGGACATCATCATGGCTCTACCCCATCCACGACTCCAAGTTAAAGTATAGAAAACCATGTGACCACTGGCGTACGCAGAATGGGGGCTGATGGGACTATAGTCTTCTCCGAAATTTTGAGAAAATCAGCATTTTCAAATAAAAGCAGTGAAGAAATCTGGAAAACCAGAGTGATTAATTCAAGCCCCCCTTAAAATGATTGCCATTTTTGAGAGTGGAAAGTTCTAAATATACAAAATATCTTATTGTGCATACCGTCCCTTAGATAGCGGCTATGTACTATCCACCTACACCTATACAATTCCAGTCCCTGCCGAAGAAAAATCCTGACTACGTCAGTGCACGTGACCCCTGAGAAAACACGTGTTAGTTCTAATGATGAATCGATACCATTTCGAACCAATTCCGACACTCTTCCAATTTACACCGATACCGATACTTGAAGATTATAACAATTAAAAGTTGTTCAACATATTGATAAGTGGACGAGTATTCTATTCCATCAACTTTACAGAGTTCTGCTTTAAAATATTCAAAAATTACGTTAGGATATAAAGATAACAATTTACGGCAGAATCAATGTATCAATGTGTATGTAGAATTATGTAGAATTGATGTATCCGTTTACTGTGAATTGAATATATTTCTATATCTCTTACATTTAATGTAAGATTCAATGAATAGGCCTACATTTATTTGCTGGCTTCAAGTTGCTCCCTTTTCCGTTCTATGATTAAATGTCTGTGTCTGAGGCGAATGGATTGGCGCATGCGCAGATCACTTTGTCTCAAGCCTCTCCACGCGAGATCAAATTCCATGGGCCTTCGTTGTTTTGTCGCAAACCGTCGCAACGTGACTCGGGTCAAATGTTTCGTCTGTTGTGCGGCCTCTCATGAGAGACTACTGTTAAACCTTTCCTGAGACGGTTTGCGAAAAGAATGACTCGACGCGTCGCTGCTTGTCTCGCAATCATGTCCTGCGTTCCCAAAATGAATGGCGTTTTAAACACATCGTTGTCAGTTTTCAGTGCTAAGTGTTTGTGTCATCACGAAAGGGATAATAGTACAAATGGTTCTTATCATCTTGGTTATCGGCTCTATGTTGAATGTTATGGCTTTATACCTGCACTATATTCCTACTCGCAATATTTCTGAACAGGTGACATTTGAACAACCAATATAATTTTTCAGAAGCCACGTCTATTTGTTTACACGCGCTACCATCTTACAACCGACAGAACTTCCCCAGTATGCACTCGGTGACTAGAAGTAGGCTGCGACGAATGATGAATAATCTGGAAGAATATTATAAAACATGTGTAAATTAGCATATTTGGACATTTTACATTACGTACATGTTTCAAGCACGCCAAAATTTTTCCATAAAAACAATCAGAGGATAGATTCAGTTATATATTGTAGATGAAATATGTTTAACAACTGCTATTGTAGCTTTGCGATTCAAAATCTCATTAAAGATTTTTTTCGATGCTATTACAACTTATTATATCAGTGGTTCGAAACTCGAACCAGGTGACCTTTCCGGAAGCACTCAAATGTCAATCTGACTTCCACGCATTACACATTGGACTGTATTCTTTCAGGCTAACGAAAGAAATAGACAGAGGGGAAGAACGAACGGAATAGAGAAAGAGAAGAAGAAAGGAGGAATATAAAAATAGAGGAAGAAACACCAAAAGAAAGAAAGAAAGAGATAGAGTAACAAAAGGAAGAACGAGAGAAGAATAAAGATATTGAAATAGAGGAAGACGGGGAGAAGAAAGAAAGAGAGAGATCGATATTTAGAAGGAAAGAAAGAGAAGTATGGGAAGATAGAAATAAAGAGAGAGAAACTAAGGGAAATAGAGATTGATTGATGTGGCTTATTTTACTTCGCAATTCTGTCACTTTTGGCTAATCACGAAGATATGGAGAACACCCATGCCCAGGCCGGGATTCGAACCCAGGACCTCTGTCATCGTACCACACTGTGATAGCCACTCCACCACGGAGATCGGCCATTAGCAGCAGGGTAATCCTTTGTGTGTTGTATGTTGTACATCTGTGAGTCCAGTGTAGCTTTACAAGAAGTTCACGTTCTTAATATTCCTCACAGTCAAAATATTTAATGTTTTCTTAAATATGGAACCTTCAACTCTTCTTCCCATGTCTGTCGGTAGTAAGAAGCGTCGCTGCAAGGACAACAAATTGTTGAAACTCTAACAACCAGACCACTTTTCCCTTCCCTTTGGACTGGCATCAACGCATCACTTGGAATGCACGATGCCCAGTCCGTTGTACGTCACCTGCTATCTCCAAAGTGTCATCTCGACAGAGGGAAGATCAGTAGAACAAAGAACCAAGAGAATAGGGAGGGAAAAAACGGTAAACAAAAGGAGGAATGCCGATTGTCCTGAGGGTCACCGAAAGCGGAAGTCTGTGAAGAGTATAATGATGACGCGGCACACCTTCACCGTTACAAGGTGGCGATCGTTATGCATCTGATAACCTGACCAGACAAGCGGTATCTGATTGATCAAGTGGATATCACGTTTTCCTGGAACCGACGTTTTCACGGTGCAGCATCAGAGGAAGTGCTTCATTCCCTCTAGTAAAACGTCGTTGTTGAATTTTTGGAACTATTCCTCGTCCATTGTAAGAACGAAGTCAACGTAAACAAAAGCACGTGAATTCCCTATTGGCTAATTCTAAATTCAGCTTAATTCATGCGCAGAAAATAAATAAATAGAAAGAGAGAGAGAGACAGAGGCAGAATGAGAGAACAAAGGGCGAAAGAGCAATAAACACAAGAAGAGATGAAAGACAGAGAAACTGAGAATGAGAGAGATAAAAATAGAGGAGTAAACAGCAAAAGAATGTAAGAGATAGAGCAACACGATAAAAAGAAAGAGACAAAAATAAGGAATTACCGCAGAGAGAAAGAAAGAGAGTAGCACAGGAAGGATAAGATAAAGATATAGAAATAGCGCTAGAAAGAGAAGAATATAAAATACAGAAATGGAGAATGAAACGCCGAAAGATGGAAAGAGATAGGAAAACAGAGAGAAAATATAATTATAGGAATAAAGGAAGAAACGCCGAAAGTAAAAAGAACAGACATGGAGAAAGCAAGAGAGAAAGGGATTGAAAAGGAAATAGAAAGATGCATGGAAAGATAGAAGGAAACTAAGAGAAGTAGACAAAGAGACCTCTGGTGACAGAATGAAACTGAAGATCAGAGCGCAATGAAATTAAAATGAATTAAACTGCACCACAATATCCAAGTCTCGGGGTTTTTATACTTGTGGTCTTAATCTCGAACTCGTTTGATATCATCAGAATTACGTAACATTTCAAAGAAATACGTCAACAATAAACAACAGATAAGAACGACGTATCATTGGAATGAATGTAACATTTATTTAGTTTTTAATAAACTTCTGTTAAACGAGATAAATTTTATTAAACATACTTCCATTAATCGGTTACATGCTGGCGAATATTATGTCTTTTGAACTGTGAGTATTCCTTCATCAGAACAATACCAAACACAGATCTACTTGTTTGTCATACATTTCCTTAAACGTTTTTAGAAATGTTACGCAACTGTACGAGAGCGTACCATACTTTACGTCGCTCTTTTTTCAATTTTGGCTAATCACAACGATGATGGATGGATGTTGATCACATGAAATAGATGAGGGGACAATAACAAAAACAAAATGACAGACCACTCCCACAGAGGATTATACTTCTGTCTATGGGCACAAGCGCCAGTCTCAACTTGCAAAAGTGCCTCCCCGATGGCGCAATGGTAGTGTCGGTTCGATACCCGGTGGTTCGGATCCCACTTTAAACTGTAGGTCCAGTCCCGATTAGCCTTACTGTGCATAAAGTGGACTTAAAACTCCAACTCAATCAATCAAAAATCGTTTAGCTTTACTGTGCATCAAGTGGACTTAAAATACCAACTCGACCTGCAAAAATGCAGCATTTACTCACTACATGGAAGAGAGGTTGACATGTTCAGTATTTGCCTTCCTGAAAGGTCACTTCTAACACCCCGAGAACGATATAAGACGAGACTCTCCCATGTCTAATCTCGATGCCAGTAATTTTATGTGGGAGATTAAATTTCTCAGAAATGTCAAAAGATGGCGCACTTCTAAAAGTAATTGAAAAATTTGACACAACCAGATTGCTTAAACTGCTGAAACTAGAGAAGCAGCTAAGTAATATTATACTTTTATTTTGACTTGACGGTTATATAAATATGCCTTAAGGCTTTGGGCAGTTGTTATCCACTTCCAAACTATTACTATGTCTCCGCATACAAGCCAAAGACATTTATAGATTTGTGGGCGAGCAAATTCAAACTCGTACTCAAGACACATTTGGTGGAGTGCAAATTTTAGTAGCTTTTTCCCCCTTAGAATTTATATAATTCAAGATGTTTATATTTTTCTGAAATATATGTAAAAAATATTTACACCTTGGCACCATCCTGCAATATGCGGGATGAGGTGAGGGAGGAGGGAATTAGAATATTAGTTATTCATTGACTTTTGCTACTATTGATTGATTGAGTTGCTTTATTTTACTTGGCTTTTTGTGCCACTTTTGCTAAATTTGCGAAGATGGGGATGAGTGATGATAAGCTGAAATTGATGAATAGATACTCACAAACGTCCAGGTCAGGATTCGAACCCGGGACCCGTGCCTTCGTAGTGAACCGTATTGAATCCGTTAGATAAACAGACAGAAGAATTGAGGGTGTGCAGATCAAGTAAAGTATTCAGTAAAGCTAAAGAAAAAAGTGACTTCATTCTGTCTCAGTTATCTCTGGAGCAGGCGAGCGAAAACAAGTCTTTGCGAAAGTAGTGACGCGAGAGAGCTCCACCAATGAACACGTGAGAGGGAACAGTATTGCGTGGAGGAGGATAGCGACTGCAGCTACCAGCCTTCGCAGCACCGTGTACTGCTTCCCTCTGCCCGCTCGATTTCCCCAACTTCTCTGACTCTATGCGCGACCTTGTTCCAGAGATAGTTGAGACAGGGTATGAGTAATTGGGATAGAGTAGTAGACACGCTGTCGTAATTAAATACTTGATGAGGATTATACATGATCTGTGGGAATGCGTTATTGACCTTGGGTGTGTGGGGAGGGTGCACCCCTGGGCGAACAGGAACGTGATGTGAGTCATTTCGCTGAGCTACAGCCCATTGTAATTCCCCCACTCCCTGATGGCAATGCCATTTGAAAGACTTGTCATCAGCTTTGGAGCCATGGCCATAAGAGTAGAAATGAGTCTATTCTCGCGTACAAGAAGCAACACCTGCGAGTTGGGAGGGAACCAATAAACACGATCTTCATCAACATGTATGATTATTTGAAGATGGAAAGCCCTACCTTGTGGGCATGCGTGCTTGTTCCATGGGCGGGCACCGTTTCTGTCGTCATTAGAAACCACGCTGGAGTCCATCTGCCTACTCGTCTTCGAGTTCGCCTCGAGATGCTCCACTTTCATTACGGCTGACTCGTAAAAAGGTCAACCGCAGGGGGCGTCTTGCCCTTTTTAAGAAACCAGATAAGATATTGTTGCCGATGTAGAAAGTAAAAATTGAGCGTAACGAGCGGTTGGTTTCTAATCCGTTGACACTTCTGGTTGCGTGGAAGCATCGATTCACATTATTGTTGATTCTGGTGAGACGTGGACTCCAGAACTTGTTCTCCTTCCATTATACACACAGAAAACTGCATCATATCTTCTTCATGCACCAATCGAAACGTATCGATTGATGTACTAAAGTGATTGTTTTAGCTTTTGCCAAGAATCAGGCACTCTTGTGCATTTTTGTTTATAGTTCGTAGAAGTAACGCTGAAATGCATCATATCATGCAAGTGAACATTTCTTTCTGTATCGAGCTGTACTTTCATACACCTTCCTGCATCTCGATGATGCACTTCAACATTTGCTCTGAGCTACAGGTTTTATGCATTTTGTTTCAACTGATGCATTTACTTTTCTGGGTGTGGATAGTCATTCATACGTTCTCTGGTTCAATTAAATCCAGTCTCATTTAAGGGGTTTATCCAGAATTTTCCATCTGGAGCGAAACGGATTAATCGCGAAACCAAAATTAAAAACCAATAATTATTGCGAAAGGAACAACAGCGAAACGGATTAAGCGCGAAACCAAGTTCGTAGTGAGTAGTGTATGTGTGTTGTAATTGGTATGTATTTATTTCCAATGTGCTATGTACGCCTATTCTAATTGGATCAAGAGAGCTGTTATAGCTTTTATTTACCCCTAAATTAATTAAGTTAATTTTTATTGCAATTCGGTGTTATTTTTTCGCGGTTTTGGGCAAAATTCGGTGTTATTAATTTAAAATCGGTTGTTATTTTTACATGCGTTCATATTGTTACTTCTATGCTTAAGATATTTTCACATCATACGTATTAGTTCTGGAAAATTGAAACAAGTTTAGTTTTAATGACAAGAAATAAATTTAAGGCTTACCTTTGTGAGAAATGACCAAATTTCTAGAATTTGGAAAACTATTTCATCTCATCGGCCACTAAATATACAATACACACTAAACCGCCAAACTGCAATAAAACGAAGTGTGACAATCTCTTTTGATCTAACTTTCACCAGCTAGGCTAGATATATAAACGCTTCATGTAACACTCTTTGAACAGAAGTAGTGATATTGCATATATAGTTTATATTTCGCGGCGTTTTTCGCGTTAAAGTGCAAAATTCGGTGTTATTTCGCGATTCCTTAATACCATAAATTTGCCTCCTTAACCTACCCAAATACATTTTAAACACTTTATTTTGCTTTCCTCAACTTTTCGATGATATCGTTTAAACAAAACTTCACGTCCTTAGTTATAGGTGAAAAGCAAGTAACTGAATGTGTAAATTTAAAGCCAAAGTGACCATAAATTGGACCTTTGTCAAAGATTCTGGGTCGTATTGTTTTAGGATAAATCAATGGCCAGCTCTTTTGGTGAGCCAACCTGGGCAAGGTATATGGACGTTTCCTTCTGCTTTCTTTCTTACACACACAAACGAACACACTTCAACACACTCCGTATTTCAGAAAAGTATCATTGATCCTCATCGCCATCTGATTAAGAGCCGGTGGAAGAGAAGTATAATCTCCTCTTTCCCCTGACGCATCTGAAACTAACACTAATTCGTCAGTGAGCACATAAGCACCCTAGCTCTCCCGTGCTGCACGAGAAACTTTCTTGCCTGAGGGGTGCTCACAGGCCAGCACTTTTTTATCACTAAAATTCACAATTTTTTATTGTCCTTTGTCGTTTACATAGGTGTTGTTATACATTAATTACAATAGTTAAAAAATTACCATCATTAATAAAAAAAGATGAACCAATTATTGCACGAGTGTCACACATTTATCACACATCATTGACTAAGCCTCGAAGAAACATATTAATGTCGCATCAATGTTTCTTTTTGTTTATATACGTGCAGTTATATAGTAATTACAATAATTACAAAAATTACCATGATTACCAACCAATTGTACTATTTCAGACATGAGTGTCATGTCAGAGCACACATCCTAAGGGCGGGCCTTAACAAAAGTAATACAGAAATACTGGAAACACGCTAGGGAAGAATGCAATTTATTTTCAGTTTTTATAAAAGTATTAACAGTTGAAAAATCGAAAAAGAAAAGCTGGTGGTCCTGACAGTCTCTCTCGGGAAAGCTAGGGTTAAATTCACTTTATGAAAAAATAGGATAATCAAGATGGGATCCGAACACTATGCAATGTTCGGGATGACACCATGACCCCTTTGCTACAAGGTGCACCGAATGGCAAAATAAACAGTATCCATCACAATTTTAATTCGGTCTGTTATACACAATGTCATAATAATGAATTGAAAAAATGTCAATAAGTCAGAGGACAATACCTGCTTCGAATCATCATAATTCCTTAAAATAATATAGGGTGTAGAATAAGAAAGCGAGGAAAATAGCGAAGGGCATTTTGCCTACTATTATCTTTGCCATTGACTGTACAACGTTACCTCTGCGCCAATGGAAGCCCGACATAAGAGTAAATTGCACTAAATAGATTATCCACAAATCCTGACGAAAGGTCGTTAATCCGTTTTTACTCATCGTAGCCATAGAAAACGTTAAAAATTAAATATAGAAATAAGAAATTAACGTAAATTTATTGGTGCAACTTTCTTCTCTTTGTGGGTGACGGGAGCTTTACGCAAGAATCCCATTACTGCCTGACTCTGTTACTCGCCTGGCCCCCCACACTTTACCTCCGCACTCGAGGTTCGATGCACTTCGTGCTCGGCTCAGATTTGTCTAGGGGTATCTTTCTTTGTACGGCAATGCACGTGGGTTGCTACAAGTCAACATAATTTTATAATTAACTACAAGAGACAACGGATAACCTTTGCGAAACCTTATTGCGATAGGGGGATAAATTACCTTGTCCAGCATCTATGAAATTAAAAACGGAAATTTTGGGTATTTTCTATAGTTTAATTAACGTAAAATTTGAAGTATGATGATGGAAATCTCTATTGTATGTACCTGGATGCTTTACATTTCATGTATTACATCGGGAGTACGCTTGTCACAAGGTAGACTCGCGTTACTCCAAGAAACGTCTTAACAGGCGCGAGGTCGCCCGACGTGTACATTTCTCAACCTCCACGGTGACAAGGCACTAGGCTGCCCGGCGCACCGTAATTACTTCAAAATAACATCCAGTACAAACTACCTTTCTACCTGTAAACTGGACACCAAGGCACTAGCTTGCCCGGCAATCCAATCTCTTACAGCATCCGTTGCGGGAGATCTGTCCTCCGGTCCTAGCTGACCGAAGCAAAAACAGCCTCTCCCTTCCAAGTCTCAGTTCCAACAGCCGACCTCCCCCACTCTCATCTGGGAGTTTATACACGTTTGGTTGCCGCCCTTCTTTCAAAATTTTTAATCTTTAACACCTAAACTGCCCGCCTTTCTTTTGAACGTTCGAAACACGAAGAAAGAACAGAGAGCTACATGGTATTTATACATGGAATAATACGTTACACTAATCACACATATATATGTTTAAACACTTGATTACCCAATTAATTTACATATTAATAAAATATTTAAATAAGGAAAAAAAACACTGTTGACCTGACACAGGGGTAGGGTAACAACTCTCTTTGAAGCCTGAGTCGGTATTCAAACCCGAGACCGCTTGGAGCAAAGCCTAGGGCGATACCCATTTTGTCAAGCTTCTCAACTTTGCCGCTTTTTCTAGCAGGAGCAAGACGCGAAATGAAAAAAAAAAACAGGTTCCCCACTAAGGCTTTTCTGTGCGACTGATTTGCCAGCAGTGTGGAAATTAAATAATGTCTTTGCTTTGGAGAAGATGGACTCGTGTGTAAACAGGAAAATGCATATATTTAGAAGAAAATCCTCTCTTTTGAGGGAATATAAATACACATTATTTATCCACAATAGCTGACCCCCTTGGCGGAGTGGTTAGCACATGCCTGCGCATGGATGTTTCTGAGTGTCCATTCATCAGTTTCATCATATCATCACTCATCCCTATCTTTGTAATTAGCCAACAGTGGCACAAAAGCGAAGTATAATAAACTAAATAATATTATCATAATAATGTCACATTAATATCTTAATATCACTTTAAATTCTAACAAAAATACAGTAATAATACATTGGCAAATGCCATTCTTTCTTTCTGGATAAACACCCAGAAAGATTCTTTAATGAACCTGTGTTCCGAAAATAAGCTCCCTCCATATTCTGTTAGTTTCGGAATAGACAGATGTGTTGTCAATTGTCAGATATTATAGTTATGACGTTTGTATGCATGAATTCGCCCTTGCGATGTGAAAATTCGTACCTTTTGAAAGACATACTTGGGGTCTATTGGCATCCCCCCGCCCCGTTAATTTGCCCATTACCTGCCAGCGAAACAGATCCCCATGAGTTTTATTTAAAATAAATTAACTAATTAACATTTAAAGGAAATTAAACAAATAGGTTCCTTTATAAGTCACAGCCATGGTCGATGACACACACACAACTGTTCAAACTTGCTGAGACAGCAGACACTTTCACCCCTTGAATTTATTTCAAGTATTTCTCATATTTTGCGTTGCACATCGGTGTTTACGTTCAGTCCAAACCACCAGATGGCACAGCTGTGCACAGACAGGTTCATTGAATCCTACTGAACCATCTGCCTGATCCTGATCTGTGGTTATGATTTGTTACGGCATTGTTGTAAGCCTAACTTTTGCACTGCACAGGAAAGAACAATTTCAACTTTTTTTTTGGGGGGGGGGAAAAGGGTCTACCGGAACAAAAAGTTTGACGTGCCGGTCTATGAGTTTCATGGAAGAGGGAATAAAGATCCATTGTTTTTGTCCCATCTGTGACATTGACCTACAAAATCTTGTTCGTCATTATACAAACTGCTCATTAGAAAATGGAGAGGTATCCATGGCTATTGAAGTGATCGAATTCAGTGTTGAAGTTTCTAAAAGTTCCGTGAGGTACGGGTTTTCTTTTTGGGCCACAGAAACCATTTATTTGCGATTTAGAAAAAAATGATGTGTAGTTCGAAAGTGTGCCGCGCTAGGGTCAGAAAGGTCATTTCAAGTCTGAGGAAATCTTAGTAATTTTACCGCTCACAAATTTCGCTCATTTTGTGGGCAGATTCTTACGTTTGAGACTGGATGAAACCATTGGCTTTCCGATAGGAACAAGAACTAAAGGAGAATACAGTCAGCAGTGTACTCGCCAGCTACAAGAAACTGCGGCCTGATTACATGTGCAGTTGCGTATTTATGGTAAAAGTTCGTTAATTTTTGTTGTGTTTTTATTTAGTTTATGTTATAGAAGGGGGAAGCGAACTAGCTGACGGGAGGGAGTTCCTCCCATGCCACATCTATCTATTTGTGTCTATATTATGGTTATTTTACGTCACTTTTCTAGGTTAGTAGCGACGATGAGGATGAATGATGAACTGGTGAAATATATACAAACACATGCCTTAACTCTAGAACCCCTTGCTTCATAGCGCGTTAGGCTAACCACCGCACTATGGAGGCCGATCCCTCTGCTTTCGTCATCGTGGTTCGATTTGAATTCCGAGATTTTTGTTCCAATTTTGATTGATTCATTTGATTCATTGGACGACGCATTCCTTCCACTTTCGGTTAATCGCAGCGTTGAGGATGAATGGTGATTAGATGGAATGAATGAAGCGAGAATCATAAACACACATAGACAGGACACTAAAGACAAACCTCACCGAATATTATGCTATACTAATTGGCTGTGGAATTGATATCCGTTGCATAAATCTCGATCCAGAAACTGATAATCGAATCTTGCATAAGAAACTCCCGATATGAGCTCTGCAAGTAAAGGGAACGATAGTCGATCCTGGTTTCTTAGCCAACTCGTTAAAAAAAAAGTATCACAATGGAGAAATGGGGACAGTGGCGTGCCCAGGAAGTTTTAATGGGGCCTTAACCCCAACGTTTTGCTCTAATTTCTTTTTAAATGTTCAATGGAGGAAGAGAGTGTAAAAATATAGGAATGACTGCCCAAAGGAACAACTTAAACAGCAACACGATTGGAAAAAAATAATCATTACGTTTTTAAAAGCTTGCTTCCAGTGCGGTGAAGTCATTGATTTAAAGCCCGTAACTAATTTCCGTCAGTCATCCTAGAACAAAAGTTCTGAAATTCGGCCAGAGATCATACAAGCCTTATAAATATCAGTGACATCACACTAAAAACAAAATAAGATGGGACGCGGAAACTCGAGAGTATTTGGGGGTACACCGTCCCTGGATATGACAAACAAATTGCGGGTGTTATTTTGTTTCAAAGTTTTTGGGCCATTTAGTACGATTTGCCATGGCCATTCGCCCCTGCTGCTTCAAAGTTAATCTGTAAGAAACCCGGAACTAAGTAGAGCCTAAGTTTATTTTTTCTGTGGTTCTTGAGACACATCGTAAGATAAACAAACGATGGCATATTGAACAGAGTTTCCTGGAGTCTGTTTGCACTTGTTTATAAGCTGGGCACATATGATTTGCCAGAACGAAAAAAGTTAAGATAAGAAATCCGGCCTGAGCCAAATCCATGCCACTTGCAAAACACATTGATAAGCATTTAATCATGAAAATAAGTTCTAGTGCGTAATACTGACTGGCTTCATCACTGCGTATCAATCCATAGGATTATTCTTTATTTTATTTAAATTTCTCTGGAAGCTTCATTTCACCAAGGTTCGTTCACTTGTTTACGCCAGCTGTCCACTCCTCTCAGGTATTTGAATTATGCACAGTCGAGTGTTAAGCAGACTTCCTGATGTATTGAGGTTACAGAGTTACTACAGGTAAACAGGTAGCAATATAGGAAGGTAAAAACTCACGTATCAGCGTATAGGAAGTCTCCATCGACAGGGGTTACCCTGACAGAGCTGAACTAGCTTAGAACCCTGGAGAAAGCAGAGTTTCATTTTACACTTCGCTACTGATTTGATCATCTACTGTAAGTCTAGAGACTGTTGTCGATGAAAGCAAAAATCACGTTCACATTCCACAACCTAAGTTTCAAGTTTCATGATTCATTTAGTCGTTTCAAGCAGTGAAAATAAGGAACTGAAAGCATAGTAGCCACCCAAAATAGATTCAGCTAACAAAGGTATTTTGCGACCTATGACTGATCATTTAGAACGCGGAGGAGAATTTGCATCAGCACGAAATGAGGCGTTTGATGCTTTCAGTTAATTGAAAATTGGACAATTTCCATTACAGATAAGCGAAACATTTTTTTTCCCACTTCGCTAGGAGTGGCGTAGCTGGAGTCTGTCGTTGAGCTGGGCTCAAGACTGGCATATTTTTAGTTTAGATCTTCGTCTCTCTTTCACTCCCGCCCGACCCTGTGGCCGAGTGGTTAGCACATCGCGCTGCGACGCCAAGGGTCCCGGGTTCGAATCCCGGTCGGGCTTGGTTGTTTGTGAATGTCCATTCATCAATTTCATCATTTCATCACTCATCCCCATCTTCGCAAATTAGCCAAGAGGCACAAAACGCGAAGTAAAATAAACTAAATCAATCAATCAATCAATCAATCTTTCACTCCCAATCTCGCATTTTTTCTTCCCGTCGTTACAAATCTCTTTCCTTATTTATTTTTCCTTCCTTCCTCTTTTTATCTATCTCCTATTTTTATTTCTATCTTTCTGTCATTCCCTTTTACTCTATTTCTCTATCCTCTATCTTTCTTTATCTCTTTGTTCCTCTGCTTCTCTGTCTGTATTCTTCTCTCCTTTCGTCTTGTTGCAGTGTTTCTATTTTCTTCCTGCTTCTCCATAGCTCTTATAACTTTTCTTTCGCTTTCCTCTTTTGACGCTGTCAATCTTGCCATCGAAGTTCCTTAATTCAACTTCCGGTTTTTCTTTCGGAGTGTCCTTTCACTAATTTAATCTAATTATCACCTATTTTCATCGTGGCGATTAGGTAAAAGTAGCAGAAAAGCGACACAAAACAACAACAAAGCAATACAAGTGGTCAAAGGGGTGTGGTGGGAGACGTACATTGGAGAAAGAATGCTGACGCGGAATTCCTATCAGGATAGTGTTCCGAACACATCATTACACGCGACATCGGCGGAATTACAAAGAGGTTTAGAACCTCAATCAGGAGCGACCAACTGTCTGTCTCAAATACGTAGGTTAGCTTGTTGCAGCCGAGCAATTGGGCTCTGTTCTCTCCCCCACAATCGGGAAGGGAACGTCTTCACGTATTTAAGGAAAACATCATTATATTTTTTCTTTCATTATTAGTATCAACAAACAATGTTAACATATAACCAGGCCCGTAGACAGAATTGATCTCCAGGGGGGGGGGCTCACGGGTTATCAGGGGGGGCTTTGTAAATCATATCCATTTTTCAAAAGTTTAACAATGTTAAATGAAGGTAAATTAGGTGTGTGTGTGGGGAGTTACATTAAGTTACATAAAGTTTAGAAATATCACACAAATACTACATTTTTCTATATAATTTTTAAAATATCACTTGAAGTGTTAATTGGCTGCTACTGAAATCATCCCTTACTACACATTCCATACGCTTGATGATACAGATATTTATAATACACAGAAAAAGATGGACAATATTCAATCATAGGGTCTACTGTACATTCCACTCCCCGGCCGAAATAATAAAACTCCCCTTCGTTTCCAAAACTTGGGAGCTGTTAACATTTGACGCAGATGCGGAGGGAATTTGCATAATGACATCAAAGTCACAGATTTCTGTATAAATGGGGGGTTGCAACAGGGGCAACGAAGGTACAGATAAAGAAGCTCCCCTGTGAAGAAACTTTCTGAAGTCTAGAGAAGAGACATCTCCTAAATACGTGCCGCAACTTAAGACTTCTTCTTATAAATAAGATGAACGAATGTAATAGCTGCTGTCCATGCTCCCTGAATTTATCCCTCATCAAAGTTGTGAGGGAAATAATATCTGCTGTCTGCATTTTCACTTTTCACTGCAAACAAATTACACAAAATAGCTTTACCTAATGTCAAGGGGGCTGACGGTAGTTCCAGGGGGGCTCAGCCCCCCCCCCGCCCCTGCCTGGCTACGGGCCTGCATATAACGCACATTTCAAAGTATGTGCAATACATTACAATTCACGAATCGAAAATAAAATAATATAAAGAAACATATAAATAACTCATTATTACTAATTCTTCACTTACTATTTTCTAATTAATTATATAATACTAATTACAATTAAACTCTATTGACCAACTTCTAATTAATCATATTCTATATATTTTAACAAAATTAATCACCGTTCTGGCTCCCAGAATGGGTTAACATAAATTCAAATGTGTAAAATATCACAAACAATATTGCATTACCATGTTTATTATAACAATAATAATTATTATTATTATTATTGCATTGTATATTGTATGTTTTGAATAATAAAAGAAAATAAAAGGGGTGTAAGGGGTGCTCCTTCCACGTAGTGCACTCAATAGTCAACCTCAGTTCCACGTAGTACACCCTGGACTGCAGACTAACGAGGCTCTGGCGACTGGCACCATGGCCAGTATAATTCTGTGTCGTCCTGTGTTTTGTCCATATTTGTGCTGAGCGCCCTTTTTAGCCTCAACTTTTAAGCAAGGTAAGGAAATTTTAGCTTTCGGACACGCTTTTATTTTCGTTATTACAAGGGGCTGGACCCCTTATAGTGTGACGGGTGCAAAATAATCTCAGTGCTGCCGCACCCAAAAATAATAATTCAAATTCAATTCAAAATAAAAGAAAAGAAAAAAAGGCCGGGGGAACAGTTTAAATGCAGAGAAACTGCCTCGAATATATGTGGGTGGAGGCGGGCTTACTTCGGGGGTTCCCCCTTTTAAAAAAATACTCCCTTTGATCCAGATTTTCTAACTAAAGAGAACGTCAAATTCATTTAGTATGGTAAAATATAGGAATAAGAACCTGAAAGGAAAATATATGACTCTCCATTCGGAGTGTAATGGATGACCCTTCTGAAGACACTGAAATGTCAACTGTCAACGTCCATTCCACGTAGTACACCCTGGACTGCAGACTAACGAGGTTCTGGCGTCTGGGCTCACACCCAGTATAATTCTCTGTGATATTTGTGTTATGTGTTTCTGATTGTCCTTCCATCCATTCCATCTTATCAGCATTCATCCTCATCTTTGCGATTAGCCAAAAGTGGCAGAAAAGCGAAGTTAAATAAAGCATAAATCAATCAGCAAATCCAATGACTTCACATTCGAAAATTTTGGGTATACCTCTGCATTAAACAACTCCAGTCCTTATACATATGTGTAAAAATCTGGCCAATAATATTTTTTAGAAACATTTGCTGAGACGACCCGACGACCTGCGTAGCTGCTCCACGAACCTAATCTCCCATGTCGCAACGGCCCAAGGAGATATAAAGAGTACATTTTCCGTGACTTGCTTAACCGATGACTAGCGTGCAAACGTGCTTTCGTATAGGTGTTGCTGCGGTTGAAGATACGGGCAATCTCACGCATCGTACCAAGCTAAATCATGGGTGAAAAATGTACAACTAACGTAAGAGTGTTATAACATAGGCGTGCGCAGACCCTCTAATTAAGGGCGGGGGGCAAAGGCCTGAAAGTTTAGTCGGGGAAGAAAATCCTCATGTTATCTCACTCTTTTAATTTTATTGCATTCTGTGTGTGCGCGTATGTGTGTGTGTATATATATAGATATATATTATGTAATACATAATTAATTCATCCGCCCCATAACAAACCAACAGCAAAAATGATATAAATGGTGTCTGAAATGTGGGAGCGAAGCGAGCAAGAAAAAATTTCGATTCATATTTTGCAAAATGAAAATAGCATTGATTTAATAGGGCGCAAGAATTTCCACGGGAGGCCATGGCATTCTCTTTTACAATTTTTCTCATTCAGATTGTTCCGCCCCCAGGGACAACTCCCGCCACCCCCTAGCTACGGCTATGAAGTTGACAAGACTGTAAGAAAAGCAGACATTGTGAGCGAAGCGAGCAAGAAAATTTTATGAAATGTATTTTTATTTGTATAAAATTTGAAGTCTAGGGGGCAATTTCCCTCTGTGCCCCCTTCCCCCGTAGTTGCTTTGAACTTTCATGGGCTTCAAAATACTTCATTTTCTCCTACAATATCGTTTAATAACAGCGATAAGATTACTCTACACTAAATTTCTAGGTGAAAGTATAATAATGTTATTATATGGAACGTCTGAAAGTGGGCAAGGATGACCACAACTCCCCCTTCGAAAACAAATATCAACCTAAAAGTATATATTTCACACGTATAATTTGATTTCAGTCATGGTAATTTACATTACTTATTATGTAAGGGGGTGCGCAGGAATGCGATAATTTCAAATTCAAGGTTTTTTTTAGGGGGCAGCACTATTATCGGGGTAATATGCCCCATGAAAAAATATCTTGCTTGTCCCATCGTGGAAAAAATATGAGAACGTCCCCCTCTTGCCCCCCCCCCCCGTGCGCGCGCCTATGTGTTATAACTATTTCCATCTTGAGTAGTAGTGTAAATTGAAACGATGAAAAGTGCACGATAGTAGAAGCAAGAAAGTCTAGGGAACATGGGGTGGCAAACGAACCATTTGCGAGATAATTGCGAATGCGTGGTTACGATCCGCCACTGGTTTGATTGTTTGTACACATCGTATGCTTTTAACGTATGCGTTGCCATAGTCCTACTTAGTAACAAATAAGAGAATTGAAAGGTTCGCCTCTCTAGACATTACTGTTGGTTAGCCTATTGTACGTACTGTACAGTACGTTACATGTTCGGCAATGTTAATTTTTAAACAAAGAGACCTCGGATTGCACAAGGAGACAAACTTTAGGAACAAGGAATAGTTTTATTGTGTGTAGGTTTTTGTTTAGTTTTAGCTTTCTATTTACATAAATCTATTAGATTTCATAGTCATATTTGTCTTGCATTTTTGTTATACTTTTAATGTGCGTGTATTGTTATTGGTGTAGATCTGTTAATGGTCGAAAGAGAGAGAGAGAGAGAGAGAGAGAGAGAGAGAGAGAGAGAGAGAGAGAGAGAGAGAAAGAAAGCATGAAACACTCATGATATTCGGGTCAACTAACCCACGCATAATTATTTTTTAGCTTTGACTTGCAACAAAACAATCGTACGGGATACTCTTCATTTCAACAGGTTTTTCAGAATCTAACATCTGCAATACATATCTATGTACTGTATACGATGCAACGTGCTTCAAGTAAGGAAATATATTTTTGTGCTCAAGTCTCCCGAGCTTGCCGTTCGAAGGCGCGTTGCCATCCCGTATTCATTATCGGAATCCAAATCAGTCTCGTACAGTTTATTATGTTTATGCATCGTGCTCATTTTAATGGTTATTTATTATACGTTATTATATTCTGCAAGAATCCTCGCATTGTAACATTTTGAAATTCCTTCCCTTCTATCTTAATCTAATGAATTTCATTCCCTTGTTTTTCTCTTTTCCGAGTGCAGACAGTGAAAGTACGAACGCTGTAGGTTTGCAATGTTGTTACGACGTCACTGTCAAGATAGGTTGCACCCGAGTAGCCAAAACTAATTGCATATCATTGTTGTTATAACAAAGACTCTCCCTTCCGTAAATTTTTGTGGGGCGGGGGGATTTCTGAGGACAGGATTGTTGGTGTTGAGAATCCCCTCTGTTCCCCTCATGATTTCTCGCCCTTGCTCATTGGCACGAACAAGCTGCGGAAAATGTGTCTCGGGTCCAAAGGTTTGTGATTGTAAACGTGCGCAGTCTCCCAGACTACACGTAGACATGAAGCACACACACACACTCGTGAATCTTAGTGCGTTTTGTTTTCGCTGTTGATATTCGCAATAATTTAATAAGCTTATGCAGCCAGGAACCTATTGCGAATATCTAGACAACAGCGAAAGACTCACGTGAATGTTGTAGAAGAAATTCTAAACAGACGTAATTTTTCAGTTTTTGGAGTGATCTTTCGAAAAGAGAGGAAAATTTCGCACACGCCTTCAATGGGGTTATTTTGTTTGAGCAGTAACATTAAGTCACATGCAAAATGCTTATATGAGGTAAACGTTACTTAAATAATCATCTAATGAGTTCTGGTGACTGGGGCATTCACCCCCTGCTCTCCCTGGCGTCGTCACTGCAGCCAATCGATGTCAATTAGGTTAAATTTACCTGGCCATGAGGCACTGTACTGTGCCTTTCTTTCGTTTACTGGTCCTGCTAAAAAAAAAAAAAGAAGAAGGAAAGTGTGTTAAGAATCGAATTGGTAACTCGATACAAAAACATTGTCAACACAGCAATTACGCTCTTAAGCAACAAGGTCAATGGTTTTTACTTCTTCATCTCTGTTTTTTTGGTAACGGCAATCTGGAACACAGATTCAAACCTATTTCCTTTTTCTTTTTCCGTATCTCGCACGTGTTTCGTATAGCCAGAGGTTTAATGGGGCTATAAAAAAAGGGCAAGGGATCCCATAATTCATTGCGCTGTTACGAGCCAATGCTGCGAAAGCGATGATCAAATTATGAGTTCCTTTTCTGTGCATCGACTTATTTAGTAAAGAAACTGGAATGTTTCTGGACGAAAGAATTATAACTGAATTTATGCGAAGGAATGCACACTTCTATTTTGTCAACTTATTGGTTGAAAACTAATATTGGTGTTTTGTCAAAAACAAAGGTACAACAGCCGGCCCCCGTGGCGGAGTGGTTAGCACATCGCGCTACGACCCCCAGGGGTCCCGGGTTCGAATCTGGACCAGCAATTTTTCCAGTCATTTCTCTGTTTCTGCGCGGCTCTGAGACCCACCCAGCCTCGTATAAATGGGTACCTGGGGGCAACACTTGGGGGCAGCTGGGCGTGATGCTGATCGCATCATTCCAACTATGGCGAGATCAATAATGTGTGGAGCTGCACCTCCACATCACCCCATTTGCCTTCATGGGATGCGTGCACATGCACAGAGACAGTGCCAGATCTACAAATGTTGGGCCCTCCCGCAAAATATTACTAAAGGCCCCTTCTACATAAAATACTCGTACTTGTGAAAGGAAATGTCAAATCTTTTGCTCTCTTTCAGTTTATTCAGTGTGTGTGTGTGTGTGTGTGTGTGTGTGTGTGTGTGTGTGTGCGTGCGCGCACGCGCCTCTGGAAAGATTTTATTTTTGATACTTAACATAGCTTTCTGCCACTTTTTGTTAATTGCGACGATGAAGATGAGTGACCAAAGGATGAAATTGGTGAAGGTACAATCACATAGAACCATCCATGTCCAAGCTCGGATTCGAACCTGGTACCCCCGTCGTAGCACACTGTGCTAACCACTCCGCCACGGAGGTCCGCATACCTCTGGAGAGAAGTGTATTGTACTTTTCACACGGAAGTTTTGCAAAATCATGTGCAGATGAAACTTTTTGATAAATCACTTTTAAGAGTTGTTGAAAGAGAGAACAATTCAGCTGATAGTGATGGATCAATACCTGTTTCATAATATTTCTGTAATTGCTCTGCTTTTGCTATCAGTTTCGTCATTTGTTTGGTTGGGCATGCAGTGGTGGTTAGAAACAAATCAGATTTGAGGGTTTTTCATGCCTTCCTCCGCCCATGTTGGATTTCTAGCAAGACCCATATCACCTAAACTCCTAATATGTACTACATACGTACGTACGTATGCAATAGAATCTTAACTCCTAGACATGTATGTTTAGTTTGTGGTATAGAACATTAAACTCGGTGCAAGACAAATCACTCCGTTTTCTTTTACATACACATATTTGAGTGTGTAAACTGCATGGCAAGGGTCCCCTAAAGACTTGATCAGCCTCGGGAACACCCGCACTGCGGGGTTTCGCGGTTTACAGATCCGGCACTGTACAGAGATACCTCCTATACCTTTACCGTACCTAAATAAATATACTATATAATATTATAAATAAAAGAATTAAATGGTCTGTATCATTAAAACTTGGACACATATTTCTGTGTATTATTATTACTTTTCTATCACATGCCAAATCGCGACGACGGGGATGAATAATGAATATAGCACCGTCTAGTTCGCAGCACTTTTTGACACTCGGTTCAGTGAAGGTGTATTCCAATGTCAGGGTGGTGCAGGAAAATTACGTTCAACCAAGTAGACCGAAAGCGGTGTTAAAGTTCAGAAGATTCAACAATGCCTGTCTGCTGCTTTAAACGTTCATTTCATTAGTTCATCACCATACACCACACATACACCGACCCAGAACGTAGTGCAAACGGTGCAGACACCAAATATACTACTTGACTCGAAATCAACGAACTAGACGACTCGGTGTTGCACCGTGTAACCAAGTAGACGCTTCGGTACAGAAAGAATAAAAAAGTGCAGCGAACTAGGCAGGGCTTATATAAAATTGAAGGGACACCCACAAAGGAACATTCCCTGGAACTCGAATCTGGGACCATCGGTTGTGGGATCGTACGCCCTACGCCCTTGGCAATGGATAGTAGGATTGATTGAATGGAGTTGGTGTTTTAAGTCCACTTTATGCACGGTAAGGCTAATTGGGACTGGACCTACAGTTTAAAGTGGGATCCTAACCACTATATGTGCCTCCACCGAGTATCGAAACCGGGACACCTTGATCACAAGGCGATGACGCTACCACTACGCCATCGGGGAGGTACAATGTATAGTAAGGAAAGGTGAGGGAAAAAATAGTGAATGTATATCTCAGAAATCACTGAGGTTCGATTTATTGTGCCATTTAATATGGTCGATCAGAACCACTCCATACACATTTGCGACGCCAGCAATTTTTGTACGCTTGGGGTGAGGGGGGATCAGGTTCGTTGATATCAAGTTGAACAATAAATTGAGGAAAACGGGTCCTTAAATACCTACAGCTACATATTACGTCGTTCGTAAAGTAAGTTCCACTGATGAATACCGTGGCACTGCAAGCGGGACACAATCTTGATGATGTGCAGACGTCAGTCTGAGTCAAGTTGGTCAGGAAAGTAGTGCGTAGTGCGTTGTTGTTATGTTTCGGACAATTCAAACTCCCGCCACGTGTGAGGTGCGGTCCGTGATCCGTTTTCTGGATGCACGTAATGTTCCAGCTGGGGGAGATCCACAGTCAGATTTGTGAGGTGTATGGAGAAGGAATAATGAGTGCTTCAATGGTAAGAAGATGGGTGAGACAGTTTCTTGATGGACAGGTTAGTGTTCATGATGAAGAACGAAGTGGTCGACCGTCTGTTGTGAATCCCAATTTGGTTCGTTTAGTGGAAGAGCAGATTAGGGAGAACAGACGATCACTTTGTGTGAGCTGTCATTAGAGTTTCCACAAATCTCTAGAACTGTGCTGCATGGAATTGTAACAGTGAATTTGAAATTTCGCAAATTGTGAAACCTTTGGGTCCCTCGCCAGCTCTCCGAAAATGCCAAAAAGGAAAGAATGGGAAGTGCATTAGAGTTTTTAAAATGGTGTAGTGAGGAGGGGGAAGAGTTGTTGGATCGGATTGTGACTGGAGACGAGACATGGGTTTTGCATGAAACCTAAGAACAGAAACGAAGCACCATGAAGTGGAGCCACTCCGCGTCACTGCGGAAAACGCAACCAAAACCAAAGCTTACGAACAAGAAAATCATGTGCACTGTGTTTTGGGATAGGCATGGAATATTGCTTGTGGAATTTATGGAGCGTGAACAGCACATCAATGCCGAAACCTATTGTGTGACACTTCAAAACCTGCGTCGTACAATCCAAAACAAACGACGTGGCATGCTCAGTCGGGGTGTCATTCTCCTCCACGACAATGCTCGTCCGCATGTGGCAAATGCAACTCAGGAACTCCTGACGACCTTCCATCAGGGAAAAACTACCACACACCCCTTACAGTCCTGATCTTGCCCCATCTGATTTTCATTTGTTCCTCCACCTTAAGGCATTCCTTGCTGGAAAACATTATAGTACTGACGTAGAACTGAAACGTGCAGTTTCCCAATGGTTATCCATTCAGACGGAAACGTTCAATGATAGGGGTATAACGAACTTGGTATCTCGCTGTGATGCGTGCTTGAATTCTTATGGCGATTATGTGTGAATGTTGTACCATATATATATTCTCACCCCTATAAAGGTAATGATATTACTATTTATATTTTTCATTTTATTGCATGATGGAACTTACTTTCCGAACGACTATAAGACACTGTGCCATAAAACAAATTTTCCACATTTAAATTAAAATAGTAAGATTTGTTTTAACGAAAAGTTAAACATCGCAGTGAAGGCGACAGGAAAAAAATGAGGTGGCATTTTTCGGAAAGGCAGTCATATTTAATATATCGCTAAATATCTAGGGTGACCAACTCTTCCGTATTTCCAGGTAACTCCCGTATTATAGCCAATTTTTTTGGGATCCTCCCGGCTTCTCTTTCTCCAATATATATTAAATTTAAAACCAAGATTGCCAAATTGCCTTCTACAGCATCAGTGAGCAAGTACAAGGACCCGGCGGAGGCACAAGTGGTTCGGATCCCACTTTAAACTGTAGGTCCAGTCACGATTAGCCTTACTGTGCATAAAGTGGACTTAAAACACCAACTCAACAACAACAACAAGTACAAGGTGAGCACTAAGAAATAGCCAAATTTGTAATTCTTTCATTCTCTTGTGATCTATATAAAATGTAGATTACAGTATTTACAGGCGTATAAGACGCACTTTTTTCCTTTAAAAATTGGCCTGAAAAATAGGGTGTGTCTTATACGCCGATTCTCAGTTTTCTATTACCTTCATTTCTGGAAACTTTCTCTGTTCTGTGGTGGACGATTTCTTTCCTGCTTCCTTGCGGTGTGTGACGAAGAGGATTAAAATGCATTCTTTCCAAGTTAGATTAGGTAAGTTATTTGGTGAAAGTATGTACATTAATTATAAATTCAGTGATAAAATGTTCCTAAAAAATGTGTTCAAAAAGGGAGTGCGTCTTATATGTCGGCAAATACGGTAATTCTTTGGTTTAATATTATCCATTCGATGAACATTTGCAAGAGTGAGGTTGCGGCTCTAAAAATGTGCAAAATTTGTCGGCACTAAATCTCCTTTAAATCCAAAGCCGAAAGTTGGCCACCTTATAAATATCATACAAACGTGCACCTGGACGTGGGCAGAAAAAGCAGCCCATACACGGGACATTGCCAAGGTCGCTGGCGAAAGTGGATTCCATCCTGTGGATAGTCAACAATAGGGCATTTCCGGTTCATTCACGGTGTCTGGAATGTCGTTCGCATTCTTTCAGCATTGTTGGAGTTGGTTCACCCAACCTCAGTATCACCCACTTTAAAGCCATGTTGATGATATTTCCTATAACAATAGATGGTACAGTCAACGGCAAAGATAATGGTAGGCAAATTGTCCACCGCAATTTTCATTACTTTTTTATTCTACATCCTGTGTTGTTTTAAGGAATTAAACTATGTTGGTTCGAAGCAGGCATTGTTCTCTGTTTATTGACGTAATTATTTAAATTCATTGTCATCACATTGTGTAATACAGACTGAATGAAAATGGTGGTGGACAATTTGCGTACTGTTTCTTTCGCCGTTGGGTGTACGCGGTCACTCCGCCCAAACTTTTCGAAAGAACAGTTCCCTTACATTGCTAGTGGTGACAAATTTGTTTGTATCCGAATTAAAGTTTAGCCGGCCCGTTTTGATTTATGTATGATATGATAAAAGTATATCATAATTAAATATAAAAGGATAGGTTAAACTCACGTACTGTTGGACAACAATTCTTACAATGTGGATTAGTAGCGACTGGTTTCGCAAATCAATATGTAAATATTGGAGCCTATTGTTTTCAAATTGTCACAAAAATATGAAAATGTACTCTCAAAATCAAGCAAACTACAGCAAATCAAAAAAAATATGACTAATTGTTGTCGGTGTCAGTGAAGAGGCATTGTTCATTGTTTCAAAACATAACAATAAAGAAGATAATAAATTTTACAGCAAACTAGTGTTACCGGCAGACATTTTTATACATTAGTGAAGATTAACCTGCACGTTATATGATACTTTATTGTTATAATTTTAATGATAGTCTAATAATAATAATAATAATAAGTTGAATTAAAGTTATACTGATAAAAATAATAATTTAGGCCAATTCAAGGCTATCTATATCCCCGCCAGAGAAGACATCAGAATTTCCCATCTATGATGCGCCCCCACCCCAATAATAAGAAGCGAACGACACCTAGGTTTCCTTGGTTGTCTAAGTAGCCGACAGTCAAGCACCAAGGGAAGTGAACAGTGAATAACGGGACGACGAGGCAACGAAGGAGCCTCGTGACTCAATGACCTAAGGCCACGTGACTAGTGTTGCTGATCCGTTATGCTTCGGTTGGGGCCTGGGTGCGAGGCTTGCTCGTCGGCCGTTTAGCCATTCCCGGAAGGCACGTGCTCCAGTGTTATCACGTGAAGGGAAATTTCCCTCGGTGAAGGGAAATTCATGAAACCTTATAAGTGAAAAGGAAAAAGATAAATTTTATGAATATTATCAAAATTGAAGGGGAAGATATTTGACCTTATTTTCATTCGTGAAGTCAAAATGTTATTGTAAATTAATGTTTTCTGAGTGCCTGATGGAAATAGAACAATAACAATGTTATAAATAACAAAAAATAGATGCAGGTTTGTGATCACTTCTAAAAATTTTCAATCAAGAGAAATTTTGTTACCAAAAGGGAAATTTTGTACCTAGGAAAAGGAAATTGCGCTCATTGTTCGTTACAATATTGACGTCCTTCTTGTCGGCGTCCACAGAGTGAATATGAGGAGGAAAATTCAAAGAGAATTTTAGTTGAAAAGGTAAAAGGTGAAATTTCTCGAAATTGCCGGGAAATCTGAAAATAACCAGATAATGTTTCCTTTCCTTTTCACTTAATGTCTTATTAAAATGTAATTAAATATCTTAAATTTGGGCTTTAGGAAAATTATTATCTTCCGATTGTCATATTAATTTTTAAAATCATGGTAATAGCTCAGTAAGTATAAACCTATAATCTTAGGGAAGACTTCCTTCCATATTTTTTTTTTTTTTTAGCAAAGTATGCTTACGTTGTCGCCTTGTGATCAAGGAAACCCAGGTTCGATACCCTTTGGAAGCACATTGCACAGTGGCTCAGATCCCATTTTGAACTATAGGTCCAATCCCGATTAGCCTGTACATAAAGTGGACAACAAACAAGTGAAGTATGAAAATTGCCTTGAATGTCCTCATTATTCCCTTATTTTCATCCATTCAATAATTCCTAATATTTCTGTTGATTTCGTGAGAATACTAGCAATATTTCTACTACTATTGGTGATAATAATGATATTTATTATTATTATTATTATCGATAAAGTCTTGTGCACGCGATTTTAATTTTTCTTAAGCTATCCGTACACGATCAAATGTAACACAAACAACTCCTTGAATTTCATGCTTAAAGTAAATTTATTATTTTTATGTGCATAATTTATGAGTTTTATGAATATATGTATTTTTTTCTAAATACTAAATACCATCATCCACTAACTCATTTCTATACTACTTTCGTGGTTACTGTCCAAGAATTTCTAAATAGGAATGGTTCTAATTAAAGCCTTTCGAGACCGACTGTCGACCAATCAAAGCAGATGCTGTTGAAATCGATTATCGAGGTACATAATGCTATATATTTCTATTCTGTGGTGAAGAGAAAACGACGCGCATAGTGTAAACACGTGCTTGTGACTAGCGAGAAAGGAAAGGAGGAGGTGGGAAACATTCTTATCTCCATTTATTTAATTCGCAACTCGAACAAACGTACGAGTGGAAATGAGATCTTATGAAATTATTTTGCCATTGTGTTTACATTGTTTTTCTCGTGTCTCAGATTACATTTAGACTATTAATAATACCGAGAGAGTACATCATCACACTTCTTTCTAGTTTCTAATAAACCTTAGGAAAGAAAATTAATTGTTACAGCTAATTGCTAGTCTATTAAGTTATTTTCGTGCCGTACATGCTGAAATATTTTGGTAACATGTGAAATTGATATTTTTTCTTTTTTCGTGTACGGGTGCAATTTCAGACCTTTCAAGATTTCCAATAGCAGCGCTGTTCAACGACTTTCAATTGTCTATTTTGTTTAGTCATTGATGTTGCTCTCTTTCAGTGGATATACGATCGTGTACAGACGGCTTTAGGAAAAGGTAAAATTTGGACGAGAAAGGGAAATTTTTCAGCTTTAAGAAGGAAATTGCACTTCCTGGAGTTGCAACACTGACCCAGAGAGAAGAGTTGCCGAGGAATGCATTGAGGTGTGGTTGGATGTGAATGCAAGTGAAACTGTGGGCGGAATTCGCTGGGTAGGGACCAACCTATCTTCGGAATATTAATTCGAAGGGGCTAGTGGAAGTTTACAGACTTTTCTCCGAGATTGTGACGCGTTTACCATAGACCAGGGGTGGCCAACGCGTCGACCGGCAAGCCGCGAGAGGTAGCCCGAGGTGCTCTGTCATATTATACTGATTTAACAACTCCGAATACTGACACTTAAATTCACAAATCTGAAAATATGTTCGCCACTTCTGCTGGCTGGACATTGCTCTCCACTCTCATTGTCTTTTTTTCTTCTCATTTTCCACAAATTCACGAAGATTCCCGTATTGGCTGGAAAGATCATTGTCGTTAATTTCCAAGTTTTTCTCAATCTAGAAAGGGGATGTTTCTTCTACCTCTTTCCAAGTTGGTGGATTATTAAGAAGCATCCATGTAAACAGTTCATATTTCATAATTTCATTTATCCAAATTTCCAGATAATCATGTCCAACTTTATACAGCTTTCTTGCTTCAGCCAAGAACCGCTCACTCATCTCACGAGAAATGTCTTCTGACTTTAAAATGCTCTTCACGCTGATAGGGAGAAAGTTCGCTTCATAACGATCTTTAAGTGTAGACAAAACTTCAATAATGTTTCTCTTTCCCTTCAATTTCCATTATCTTTACAGTCAGTACATGAACAAAGCTGTGTACAAGATAAAAATAGGCTTCACTTAGGGGAGAAGAAAAAAAAAACTAAAATCACAGGAGCATTTTCTTGTGAGAGGAAGTATGATTTCAAAGCATCAAACAACTTTAGCACCCTTTCAAGAGCAGGAGCCAATGAAAGCTCTCTCTTGAAATGAGAGAGAACTGTTTGATAGTGAATTCCAACAAATTCACAAAGCTCCTTCAATAGTTCATTCCGTACAGTATATATTGAAAAATGGGAAAATATTTTCATTACTATAACTTCAACATCTGTTGACAAAGTATCTGCAGCGGTACGCACGGTATTATGCAAGAGATGAGCAGGGCAGTCAATCCCCTCCATGACATCATCTTTCAATTTAAAGTATACATTGTTGGTTCCGCGTCGCTCTCCACCACCAAAATTAGTATTGCAGTTATCTCCGCAGAATGCGATGCACTTTTTAGCGTCCAAATCACAAGACTGAACTGTGTTAGTGCAAAGTTCAACAACAGAATCTGATGTTTAATTTTTTAGCGAACCAACTCGCAGCAATTTTATTTCCATCCCGTTCTTAGGTGTGAAATATTGCGCAACAAGGAAATATCTTTTCGTTGCCGCGATTGGAAGCATCAGTGGAAATAGAATAAAACTTCCCCTCGTTATTTATGTCATTAATAGCATCTTTCACGGAGTTGGGAGCGATCACATATTTTATCAAGGCTGTAGATTTGGATCTAGCACTACAAAACTTTTCAGCAATTGTTGAATCGGGAAATATCGTATGGAAAAGTTTGTTATTACAGTCAGTAGTATTAAATGATCGGTGGTGCTTAATGGTATGATACGCAACTGTTAACTCTGCTCCAATTACTTCGTCTTCTTCTACTGTATTCTTTTTTTTTTTTTTTTTTTTAAGAAATAACTACTTACAGTTCTTATAGAAGAAGATGGAACTTTATTTGTATTTCCGGGTTTCAATATGCTGGATAACGTCTGCCTTTCCGCCGTGGGCGATGCTGAATGTACGTACAACGGCACAATTTACATGACACTTCATGTTCTTGTCAGTTCTTGCAATAAAATCCCATTGTTTAGAATAATCACTACTACAAGAACACTTTCTTTTTGGCATGACGAAATAAAAGAAAACTTTTTACATCACCTAAGCCCTGAATATTATCCACTCCACTCTGATTCCATTGACCAAGAAAAGATACAACTGATAGCTGTATTAGAACCAGAACTGCCTTTGCCAGTCCTGAGTCGTTTCTTATTCGACATATCGACAATCGACAATGAGCAGTTCTACGCCAATCTTAATATGAGGATTAAGTGGTTAATGGTAATTGGTATCCAATTAGGTTAGTTATAAATTGTTATTAATTTCTTGTTGTATAAAATTATTTTAAAATTTGAATTCGTTATTTTTTTTAGCTAAATACGGGCCAAATGGGCCTCCCGAGAACATTTTCCGGGATACCGGGACATTTCTTTAAAAAAGGGGACAATCCCGTATATACGGCACATCTGGCAACCCTATTTACTCACATGAACGTTACTTAAAGGGTATCCCACTCGAAGGTAGTTCTAAAAAGTGTCAGTTTATATTAACAAGGCAGGCGGAATAAAACGAAACATTGATATCCTACCTTTGAGTATGATAAATGGGGGACGAACGCAACATGTACTGAAAGTGCCCTCTTTGGGCGTCGAAACACGATTGAACACGCCGCTCTATATTCCTGAAGGTGGCAGCCAGAGCCTAAGGAGACATCGCTTGTATCTTGCCGCGAATGTTCTCACTCTTTGAGATGACCCCAATGGGAAAAAATAGTTGGTAGGTCAAACCTTGGAGGCCATATGCCTTTAGAAATAACTCTGCCGGGAAAGAATGATTCAGTTTTAGCCATTCTCGTGGAAGGAAGAGTATGCATGTCGCCCCATCCTGGCAAAATCCTTGACTGTTCCAGATCGTCTAATTGTTTCACAAAATCATGAAACGTTTCAATTCAGACAGCACTTGTCACAGTATGAATTGCAATCGAAAATAAAATTTAACACGTTTTTCTCAATGCAACTTTTGAAATTGTATAATTTGTTTTTACTCGAACATTTAAACTTCCTATTATTGGTTATCAAATCTTTGTTTGAACAGCCATTTAGCATTCAAAATAGTATCCAAGAGCAGAAAACACCGCTAGAAACAGCTCTAAAATGAAAAACTCGATTAAAATGAGGCTATTTGCTGGGTACGGAGTGCATTCAACGGAATACCACTGCAACTCAACTCTGCCCCAACTGTTGAGCGCTCTGGAACCCTATCGTTCACACCACAAAGCCTGGCGCTGTCGCTGTTGACTTTCTGCCAATGCCGTTTTGCATTTGCTTATATAACTTAACTTATGTTAAACTTCGACCGTGAGCTAAAGAAATCGTGAAGAGTTAAGGTCAAGAGGCATAACAGCAACTTAAATGCTCTTCACACTTCTCCTTCATGGCGTGTTCATATTCACGGCTCGTTAACCGAGGATTGTAAGGAGTAACTGCTCCCTACCTGCCAAACCCATGGGCAAGTGCTTGGTCGCAGAATGAATTCATTAGGCAAATGTATGCGGGCATTACGTCATGCAGATGTCGCTGATTTGAATTCTTGTATCCATTACAACCTATTCCTTGTATCAAAAAGTGCATAAAGAACAATGGAGATTTTAATAGCTCTGTAAATAAACTGTGGCAACTGAATTTGCTGTTTTAAAAAAGCAGTGGACAATGTCAAGCACACATTGTCGAGTGCGGTTGTTACTGGAGACCAGAGGTGGTGTTACTGGAAAATACCCTTCTTCCCACTGAGTGAAAGATATCAGTAAAATTATGGCAACTCGACAACCTAATATTAATGAAATACCAGGAAAGTTATATGAATTAGGATTAATGATGTTCCTCTTAACAAGAAAAGACAAATAAGACAAATTTGATTTAGGTAAGGACATTAAAATAGGCGACAAATTTGATGATATAGCACACCACATCTAGTCCTTAGCATTGACTGTCCCAATGAAACCTCATTCTTCCAGTCTTTTCTTCTGAAACTTATTGGAACTCGGCAAGCTGAAAGACATGCTCTGGGCGCCACTGTTTAACAAACTCATGCAAATTAATGGCGTAGCTCCACCTGTGTTATAGTGTCAACAAGAAGCCGCATGCTCTCTTGACGTCCTTTGTTAATACCGGCCGTTGCAGCAAGAGAGAGAGAGGGGAGAGAGAGAAAGCGAGATAGAGTGATAGAGAGTGAGAAACAAAGGGTCAGAGGAGACAGAGGGAGAGATAAAAGGTAAAGAGATAAAGAAAGTGAGAAAGTGAGATAGGAGGAAATAGTAAAAAAAGAGAGAAATGAGAGGAAAGAGAGAGAGAGAGAGAGAGAGAATGAGAATGAGAAAAAGTTAGATATAGAGAGGTAGAAATGAGTGGTAAATAGAGAGGAGAAAGAGAGAGTGAGAAAAGTCGATAGAGAGAATAAGAAGAAGAAAATAAATAAAGAAAGAGAGAGAGGGTAAACAGAGAGAGAGAGAGAGAGAGAGAGAGAGAGAGAGAGAGAGAGAGAAAGGGAGATAGAGAGCACATAAAAGTGGAAGTGAATGGAATTTAGGGAAGAGATTGAAAGAGACCGAAAAGTAATACAATGCGAGGGAAAGACAGAATGCGAGGGAGAAGAAAAGACGAACAAAGAGACAAAGAAATCGTTTCCTTCTCTTCTGAACTCTACTCTGAACTCTACTAACTAACTAACTAACTCCCAAGCCTTTTTAAACCCGAAGGTTCATGGCTGCAGCAACACAGGTCTTCCATCTTTCCCTATCTTGAGCAAGTTCTATATACTCTTTTCCATCCCTACCGATTTCCCTTAGGTCCATCTTAACATTGTCCCTCCATCTTCGTCTTGGCCTTCCTACAGGTCTCTTACCATCAGGTTTCCCAACAAGAATCCTGTAAACTCCTCTTTCCTCTCCCATTCGTGCCACATGGCCTGCCCACCTAAGTCTTCTTGATTTAATTATTCTAATAATATCTGGACATGAACACAAATTATGTAGTTCTAAATTGTGTAACCTTCTCCACTCACCTGTCTCCTCATCCCTTTTAGGTCCAAAGATTTTCCTAAGGATCTTATTTTCAAATACTCTCAATTTATGTTCCTCTTTCAATGTAAGGGACCAAGTTTCACATCCATATAATACTACAGGCAAAATTACTGTTTTGTATATTTTAACTTTTAGTTTCTTAGATAATAAACGAGAAGACAATAGTTTATGAAGAGAGAAGTAACATGCATTTCCTGAATTAAGCCTACTTTTTATTTCCTCTTTAATATAATTTTCATTTGTTAATATTACTCCTAAGTATTTGAATTTGGAAACTCGTTCAAACGAGTTGTTATCAATAATTAGATTTTGATTATTACCTAACACTTGGTTTCGGCCTGTAAGCATATATTTAGTTTTATCTTTGTTAACTTCCAAACCTATCTCTTTAGCAGTTTTGAAAAATATTTTAGCATTATTCTTAATTGTATTCACATCATCCCCCAGTAAGTCTACATCATCTGCATATGCTAACAACTGAGTCACACCATTTAATTTTAGTCCTTCTTTAGTTTCTCTTACCTTCCTAACAGCATATTCTAAGGCAAAATTAAAGAGCAATGGAGATAATGCATCTCCTTGTTTTAACCCATCATGAATTGTAAATTTGTCAGACATATTAATACCCACACGAATTTTACTTTCTGTTTCACTGGTGCATATTTTTATCATACTAACAAGCTTCTTAGGTATTCCAAACTCTACTAATATATTATATAATTTATCTCTTTTGACTGAATCATATGCTTTTTTTAAATCAATGAATATCTGATGGACATTTTGATTGTATTCCCACTTTTTTTCAAGTGTCTGTCTGATGTGAAAAATTTGATCTGTAGTTGATCTGTTACGTTTAAATCCACATTGATAATCACCTATCATTTCATTAGCATATGGGGTTAGTCTTGTTAAAAGAATGTTAGATAATATTTTATATGTTGTTGAGATATGAACTCTACTATCGGATTAAAAATTATGGATACTCGAGTTTAGACTCCAATTAAAAATTAACCAGTATATGTACACAAAATCAAGTTACATCAAAATTTAGCTGATTAAGCTAAGCGTTAAGCTATGGTAAACAATTTATTTTCGAGTATGCCTTCGATTTTATATCATCGTGAGAATAAAAAAAAAGGGGCGCTCTCTTTGAAATTCTATAAGGCCCGAGCGCCATGAAATTTAAATACGGAGTCGGTGCAGGTAAAAAGGTATAAATTACAATTCCTAATTTTCAGATTTTTTGAAGCGATCAAAAAAGGTTCTTATCAATTTTGCGAAACAAATTTTCTGCCTATTGGCTACTCCTACAAATAAGCTCTTGGTCTTATTTTGAAGCTATTTGCAACTGTTTTTAAAACCCATCATAATGTCAATTCACATTGCGAAACCGATTTTGTACAGATTTTTATTCAAGGGAGTAAGGATGTACGTGGATCGTGGCAACACTGCACGTGCTGGCCCTACAGCGATGCCCGTGGAGACTGCGGGCTATCATTGCGATCGGTGTCCCCATGAATGTTCTTTGTGAGTATACCTTCATGAATTTCATGACTCATCTTCATCTTCGCGATTAGCCAAAGGCGGCAGAAAAGCGACGCTAAATAACAAAAATTAGTAGATCAACAACAGATGAAGTGAAGATTATGTTACTGATCTGTCACAATCACATAAAATTGATTTATTGATTGATTTAGCTTATTTTATTTCGCATTTCTGGACGAAAGTTTTACAGAATATATGTGTGGAATATTTGTTTCAGGAATATATCTGCATTACTCAATGAAAACCAGAGAAATGGCTCAAACACAGCATTTTATGAAAACATATGAACTCTAAACGGAAAATATGTAGTTTCCTGAAAATATGCGAAAATATGTCCATGAAATTTATGTACATCGTTTCTAACAGTGTAATCCGCCGACATTTGTCATTTTTACTTGACAAAGCAATAAACATGGTAATCTGGGTTCTACTAAACTTCATTATTCATATTCATTGTCGCAATTCACTTATAGAGGCAGAGATATTCTTCCTTGTGAAGCTGGCCTAAGGATCATTTCAAAAATACACATTAATAGCTGGAATGGGGTTATTCTGTTGTATGAAATTGTTCTGTTGTTTCTCAACGTTGATTGACATCATCTGGAGGGCGTTCCTCTCCAATCCTTCGACCAGATGAGGAATATTACGGTAGTTGCCAAGTTGCACTTCAACTGTAACATATCATCTGTCGACAACAATGGAATACCGTGGGTAGACAAAACTCTCCCAAAAGTAAGTACCGCCAATTACGTGATTTGGTCATAGTTTCTTTTTTCTTGATATTTCACGACTTCATCGTCGAGAATCACACCGATAAAGTGCTACTGGTTATCGCTTTTTGAACACTCGATTACATCAATGAAATTTGATGAGATTGTATTGAGTTTTGACTAAATTGTATTGAGAGTGTATGATCTTTTATAAGTTTCGTTTTTTTTTGCCTCGATATTTCCACACTGATTTTACTTGTAATTGACATTATTATTTTCAAATTAACATAAATAACAACATTTGATGTTTGATTGTACATCCGGGAGTGTTAGAGTAATTTCTAAACTATATTTTTATCTATATACGTATTTATAATGTTTTTCTGTTTACATTGTTTATTTTAAAATAATGGCTAGGCGGCATCTTTTTAAAGTTATGCATCATATGATTAGGGTTGGGCCTAATTTCAATATCATATCAGCTGACCGACCAGAGACATATTTAAACATCATTTTCACGTGATTGCTTTTGTTTATGATATATTCGCACAGTAATATTAAAAGAATTGAAACAGTAGTAATGTTTTAATACTAGATCGCAACGTAAATCAAAGTTTTCACAGTTTCATTAACAAAGTCAAGCTTTGCAATCGGTGAGGTTATCTTAGGCTCCTTGGAAAGTTTCTTTGTAAGGTTAAATATGCACCATTTTAATGGAAATTGTTTTTAATCCATCTTCAAAGTTCCCATAAATTATAACGGGTTCTATTAGGTTCCGTAACAGGAACGTATTGTTTCATTTCAATGCGGAACTTGAACCGTATTTAAACTTATCCGGAAAGAAAGGTCCCTGAACGGAATTGAAATACTTTAGAGATAAAAAGGTTTTTTTACGGATCCAGAACCCATTTACACTTGCGGATTTTCTCTTCTGGATCGGAATTCAATTTATTTAAAATTACTGGACCTTAGTGTCCTATTTGGTAAGTAAGTCAATTTCGTTCTACCAGCTAGTTTCTAGTTTTAAACGATATTTAAGAAATGCTGTCAGAGTTGTGGACATTCGTTTAGTATGAGAAGAAGGATCCATCTATACTAAATAGTGCAACTTACGTTCGGGCCATTATTTGTTGGTAATCAAGACATGCCGTTAGCGAAAAGGAAGAGTGATGAATTCAGGTAGTGGCCCGGGGGAGGGATACCCACGAACATTTCAGTAATGTGACAGAGGATTCGGACAAAAGCTAAGAAATTTGGCAACCATGTTCACTTTGGCAGAATGTATTTTTTCTATTTTTTCGTTGTAATAAGCACCGATTCAGTTCTCTTTATAATTAAATGTTAAAATAATGAACGAATTTAAATTATTGTTCGTTTTGATAACTGCTAAATTAAGAAATATGATGGATCAGGATACACTTCAAGTTTGTGTGAAGGTGCCAACTGCTGAAGGGGACGAGGAACCCACAGAAATATTCATTCTTAAAATGATAGTTAATTATACTATCTAATTACTTAATTTAATTTAATTACTTTTCAGAACTAAAGGGCAATTAAAATATTAGAATTGTTTCATTAGTATAAATTGTTGACTATGACATGTCCCCTCCCGGAGGAAATTGGCTGGATTCAACACTGAACAGTTGTCAATGTTGCGAACTGAATCTGAGAATAAATAAGAAAAAAATCACTTTTTCTATGACAAGGTACTTTGTAGTTCTAATTTATAGTGGATTGAGTTCTGCCTGTAACATCAAGTTCTTAAAATACATAATTTAGCAACATTCCACTAAACCTAGGAAAATTTACTTATGTCTGGCAACACTAATGGGAGTCCTTTCATTACAAGGGATGTTCGTCTCATCAAGGTCGATTGCTTCTCATGATGCAGCGCTTGTGCTTCTCCCAGCGACAACCTGTCACAGTTCGTTTGCTATGACAAACGTACCTTAACCTCAATTTGCGTGTCATGTGTCAGTTGCTTTTGATTGAAACAGCCATTTCTTTAACTTAGAACGATAGTCATTAGGTGGTTCCAGAGTGCTCAACAGTTGGGGCAGAGTTGTGTTGCAGTGTCACTGGATGAGCTTTGTATACCCAAATATTTCTAGCCAGAATTCAGCCTCATTTTAAGTGTCAATTTTCCCCTTTAAGGCCGTACTAAAGGCAATTTTGTGGTAATTTTTCGATAACAGATGGCAGCACCGTTTGCCATGACAACCGAGGGCCATGTTGCCAGATCTCCGCGTAAATATAACCAAGGTAGATACATACAGGTAGGTCGATTAGGGTACTCGATGTGAGATGACGCCATATTGGTTAGAGGTGAGTTAGTGAATTAAAAAAAATAGTAGTAAATCAGGGAAATTGATAATCATGAGATTTTAGTTATATGTTCTTATTAGAGAAATAAGCAATATATCATCAGTGGAAGGTAGTAATAGTCGAAATATTAATATAAAATCCGTTGTTTTATATTAAGTATTTGCTTTAATATTTAGAACGCAGGGAAGAAAATGCAATAATGAGTGTAGTTAAATATTAATATAAAATTCGTTGTTTTATGTTCAGTATTTATTTTAATATTCAGAACGCAGAGAAGTAAATACAATAATAAGTGTAGTTAATTCAAACACGAAACTGACCAAGTGAGGACAGTAATTGAAATAATTGAAAAATTTTGTGAATAAGTTTGAAGCAAATGCTGCGTTGACTCAGGCACGTATCCAAGGGGGGCTCAGGGGGCTAGAGGCTCCCCGAAAGTTTTCGGTTTACACTAGATAAAATGAGGTTTTTGGTTTCTTGTGTGTGTGAAATAAAATAATGTGACGAAAATTTAAGGAGAGAAAAAATTATCGAGGCAAGGTAAATTTTTCTACAACCCTGTAATTCATAATAGCACGTGTCCAATGTGGGGATAAGGGGAGTCGATCCCCCAGGAAATGTTTCAGTTTACACTAGATAAAGTAGGTTTTTGGCTTCTTGAATAATGTGACGATAATTTAAGGAGAGTAATAATTATCTAGGCAAGACAGAAAATGTTCTATAACCCTGTTATTGATAATAGCATGTATCCAAGATGGGGATCAGGGGGGGGGGGTCGAGCCCCTTCCAAGGGAAATCTTTCAGTTTACACTACATAAAATTAGGTTTTTGGTTTCTTGAAAGATGCGATGATAATTTAAGGAGAGAAATAATTATCGGGGCAAGGTAGAGAATGTTCCGTAACCATATTATTGATCATAGCACGTATCCAAGTTGGAGATCAGGAGGCCGAGCCCCCGCAGGAAATCTTATCAGTTTACACTGGATAAATTAGTTTTTTGCCTTCTTGAATAATGTGACGATAATTTAAGGAGAGTAATTATCGAGGCAAGACGGATAATGTTCTATAACCCTTTTATTGACAATATTGCACGTAAACTTTTCTTGCGTTTTCATTGTTGTTGTCGCAGCGAGCGCTATCATTGTGTAAAGATTTGTCATCATTTGGAAGCTGCACAACAAAGCGTGCCACGAGTAGGACGATTCTTTGTATTATTTATTCTTTGGAAAGCGGGAAAGGAAACATTCTTAAATAAAAGGTGGAGTCGAACCACTGGTAATATTAACGAAACGTTTTACCTGCGGAACATTCTAGAATATAATGAAGACGTAAATACCCGGCTTCAATTTCCCGGTTGATCAGTACAATAGAATCTGTTAGTAATTCGAAAATGAAGAGGACTAGTGAGACAATTTCAAGTAAACTACCGAAGTCTACTTCTAGTTCGTGTCCAAAGTTGAAAATATTGACGTCTGTGGAACTCTAGGAGCCTCAGTGTAGTGCTAGTTCAGGGCATGAGCTGAAGAGATCGAAGGTCTAAAGTGAATATTTCAGGAGTACCGGATATTGGGGCGGTTTATTAAGACATAAATAAGTTGCACAGATCAACTGTAATTTTATTTGTGTCCGGGCCAAATTTCGTGTTTGCAGTCCGAGACTTTCATGGGATAAAAATGACTTTTATTTAAGCCAACTGGGTTCGACCCACACTCAAAAACTTAACCACTACAAAGGGACAGCCGAAAATTATATGAATGTCGAGAAGAGAAAGCAGGAAGATGTTGGATGTAGATATTTTAGCGGAATTTTCAGGCTCTGCCAGGACCCGAACCAGGGTCTCTGCCATGTCGTGCGGTTGCTCTACTGGCATATCCAGGATTTTCGAAGGGAATGGGGGGGGGGGGGGTGTTACGTATACTTTTTCTCGGTAGTCAGTCTTCTTTTTGCCATCTTTCTCTGCCTTTGACGTTCATTTTTTTTTAGAAATACTGAGCCAATGGAGGGTTATGACCCCCATCACGCCACTGGAGATAAATGAGTGAGCATTTTATCATATTGGAAGTCGAAACATTAGATGTGTTGGGAACCGAAGGGTTTTCACTGTGCATTAATTGTTTCTCGATCCAGCTGTGTTCGAGAAGACTTCCTTTGTTTCGTGCCGATATATGACAAGACTGCGGAAGTTGTGACGGACAATTTTGAACACTTGCGAGTGCTTAGGCCTGAATATGAACAATTTAGTGAGTTTCAGCTTTAATAAGAGCTGCATACATGTGAAGACAAGTCACATTAGTGGTGTTCAGGCTCGAATCAGGGAGTTCACAGCCCACAGTTTGAATCTCGCATCGTCGAGTGGATTGTCCATCCCGTGCATGTGTAACAGCTTTGTGAAGACACTCAAAGACACCAAAGATGTTTTGATGCTGTTACAAACAGTATTTGTTTTTTTTTTGTTTCTTTTTTGTGATTGTGTATGATTTTGTATGCTTGGGTTTCTTCCATGGTTCTGTGTAGCTTATAAGAGCCAATTAGGTTTGAACTTTCAGCCCTCCCCCATGCGACGCGGGAGGAAGTATAAATATGGCCTGTGTCAGAGGACAGGGAGAGTGTGTTTTTGAACTGGATAGCAGAACGGAGAGCGATCTTCGGGCTCCAGTGTCCTCCCTTGAGAAAAAGCATCCCGAGGCAGTTCTGCCGATGCTCAGCTTTCCACTTGGCAGTTCTGCCGTGGGGCTCACGTTAGAGGAATGTAAATAATGTAACTTAGAGAATTATTGGAAGAATCCGAGCCTTATTTTGTTAAATTGTAAATAAATGTATAAAGCCCATTTCTGCGAGTTTCAGCAATCACCCTGCAACATTAATTTCAGTAAGTTCTTGCCTGTGATTGATTCTTTGGTTCTGAGCGCTCTGGTGAGGAACGGGATGGGAACCCAGGACTAACGAGCCTATTTAGTTGTTTATTTGGGTTTTTCCTGCCAGAAGCGGCCCGGTAAGGGTGGAGTGTTGCGGAACAGAGAATTATTGGGGTCTCGTCCTTGGATTTTTTGTGTGAAAGGACACAGGCAAAGAAAGGGAAACGTTTGCTGTAAAAGGGTCGAAATGTTGACAAGGGCTCAGTCTGCGTTGTCCTCCGTTAATGGGGAAACGAGTTCGACGCGAACAATGGGTACAGAAAATAATGCTACAGTAACAAACAGGCCGAGGATTCTTCCAGACGACATTAGAGTACAGTTACCGACTTTTAATGGGGAAACAAAAGGGATGGAAGTTTATAGCTTTTTGGATGAACTGGATGCATACAGGGATCTTTTGGGCATAAATGAAGAGGAATTATTGCTTTATCACCTTCCGTTAGCGTTGAAAGGAGAGGCGAAGGAATTCTTTCATTTTGCAAGCCCGTTTGAAGGATATGTGCAATTCAGGGATTTGTTGCTCAAGAATTTTCATGGGTTGGATCACGAACGAGAATTAGAGCGATTCTTGGATTCTCGCTTTCAGCTAAAGAGCGAGTCATTGGCAGTCTATATTCGCAAGATAGATAGATGGTTCGGAAGGGCAAAATCCACCGCTACAGTCGAAGAGAAGGTTAATTTTATTCGGCGTAAATGTAACCCTGTGTATCGTGAGAGATTAAGATGTCAGAATTTCAATAGCATGAAAGAGCTTCACGCGTATGCTTTGAATCTGCAGGGAGAGATGTTGGAAAACTCTACGTTTCATCAGTATGACACAGAACAGGAAATCATTAACTTTGCCTTGAGAGGCGCCACACCTCCTCAGTCCGAGGGACTTTTGGCCGTTAGAGGGGCGAGTATCGCCGCGGGTGATGATCTCTTACGTGTGCTCGACCCTGGGAAATATTCTAGGTTAGGGAAGGAACCCCCTGCTGTTTCGAGGGAGACAAAAGCGACTCCTGACCACCCAAGAATGTCTGGCAAAGAACGCAAGTGTTACGTTTGTCAATCAACTGCACATCTGGCAAGTTTTCACCGAGCTGCAAAGAAAGATAATGTTTCAGAGTCAAGAGAACGTAATGGACAGGGCGTGACAGTGGGACGCGCCTGTAATTCGACAAAAGTAAAGATGTCAAATAGTAAAATTCAGGAACCTTTCGTTTTTGGAGAAATAAATGGCATTCAGATCCCTATGTATATGGATACCGGGGCTAATATATCCTGCATGAGTTTGTCTTTATTTCGGAAATTGGAAGGAAAGGGGGCGAAATTACGTCATAGCAAACTGAATGTGCAGTTAGCTGAAGGGAAAACAACAACTGTGGGACACGTCTTTTTCAATGTAACTTTCTATGGTCAACGGGTCCGAGAGAAATTCTTTGTTTTGGAGAATCCCCAGAATGACCTGATCGCCGGTAGAAGTTTTATGGCCAGGGCGAATATATTAATTGCACCCGCGTTGAACGGTTGGGCTTTTCTGAATGAAAGGGACGATATTAATATTATTCCTTTTGATACAATTGGGAAGAAAGAGAAGAAAACTAGTAACCTCCTGTCTTCCACTGTCATTCACGTAAAAGAGAACCGCGACAAAGAAGTGTTGCAAACCCCCAGAGCCGAAAAAGTCAGGAAAAGGAAAAGTTTATCGGCGAGGAAAAAAAAAGATCATATTCCGATTAGCGATCTGAAGGATGTGAATAAGAAATTCAGTAAGTTCCAGGAAAAGAGGAAGAGAAAGAAGCCTACTTGCCTGGGAAGAGAGGACTCTGGTTCGAGTCCCGGTACTTCGGCTTCGCAGGGAACGGAACGAGAGAAAGTAACCTTAGTTGACATTAAGGAGGATGTAATGTCACTTGCTACTTCGGATGATGATGGACGGAACAGCGAAGATGAAGAATTGTATTGCTCTGTTTTCTTCAAGCGTCTTTTGAGAGACAACCCTGACACCGCTTCTGTTGAACTCCTTGGTGATGTAACACCTGAGCTTCGTGGCGAAATCAATAGTTGCACTCAATCAGAAATAGAACCTAATGCAAAGAAGTTGGAAGTAAATGAAATAACAACCGGCAATATCAACTTGGAAGATAAGCGATTATGGGCAAGAGAGCAACGGAAGGACCCATATTTGTCTTTGTTAATTGCGTGCCTTAAGCGAAAGGAAGTTCAATTGGATGAGAAATTGAACAGGAAAGTTTTCGATTTTCATCTGAGCACTTCTTACCTGGATGAAGATGGGATTCTATACAGAAACATAGAAGAAGGGAAGGGGATGTTTCCCGTGTTTGGACAGCAGCAAAAGATTTGGACACCGGATTCGTTGAAACCGGAAGTGCTGCGAATATCCCATGACGAAGTTCACGCCGCACATCCAGGAGCAGCTAAGACTCTGTTCAAGATTTTGGAACAGTTTACGTGGAAAAATGTCTACTCTGATGTTAGAGATTACTGCAGATCATGCCTCACCTGTTTGAGATACAATCCAGATTCTTGTAAAAAGATGGGATTCATGAGAAGTCGCAAACAGCCACGCCCAGGAGCGAAATTGTACGGAGATTTGTTTGGACCATTTCCGACCAGTTCTAAGGGGCGTTATCGCTACGTATTTCTCATTGAAGATTCTTTTACGAGACAGATATTCTTGGAACCCTTGACAACAGTGACAGCTAGGACAATTTCCAATGCATTACTGAAATATTGTCACCTTTACGGCTTTCCATCGATATTTACCAGTGATAATCGAGGTGTGTTTCGTAGCCGCCTGTTTCACCAAGTACTGAGAACCATCAACTGCAAACCCGTGTACATTACTCCATACCGCCCACAAGCAGATCTTGCAGAAGCAGCAATTGAGACAGCAAAGAGAGCGATAGCCAAGTGTTGGACAGAACACAGCAGGTGGTCAAAAAACTTGGATTCGATCGCATTAGCAGTGAACAACCAGGTGAAAAGATGCCCGAAGCGTGACGTACGGTTTCTGGTGGAAACGGAAGGCGCCGGGAAGAACGGTCAGCTGACCCAGAGACACCCCATGGAGCTTCTGGGGAAACAGCTGGGTAGACCATAACAAACCAGTCTTTTCTCCTTTGCCGATCCCTTACAAAATAGTTCTTTAAAGGGACAGTTCTAATTGAAATCTACATTAGTTAAAAGTTTATTTTTATTCGGAGGCACATATTTACTCGCGAGTGTTTGCACTTTCTGTAGTATTTAAGCAGAGAAGTGCCGCGAATTCACGTGCTGGATATTACTCCTACCCTAGGAGTGGATGGGAAGAGGTTCGATCCCAGAACCTCACAAGAAGGAAGCCGCCTGGAAGAGGACGTCCTTGACATGGATGTCAAACAGCCCACACCTGGAAATGGACTTCACGACGATGAATTAGGATGTCACCGGTTCCAGAGATCACCGGATGCAGTGAGGAACATTCGGAGAGACTTATTCCGGAAAGTGTAAAATCAGTGAAGTGTAAAATCAGTGAAGTGGACTGTGTTAGTGTTTTTTTTAATTTCAGGCAAAACCTCACCAGGACATTGGACTCACAGACTTACCTGGGGTAACCCTTTTTTTCGGTGAGGGGAGTATAATACTGTTACAAACAGTATTTGTTTTTTTTTTGTTTCTTTTTTGTGATTATGTATGATTTTGTATGCTTGGGTTTCTTCCATGGTTCTGTGTAGCTTATAAGAGCCAATAAGGTTTGAACTTTCAGCCCTCCCCCATGCGACGCGGGAGGAAGTATAAATATGGCCTGTGTCAGAGGACAGGGAGAGTGTGTTTTTGAACTGGATAGCAGAACGGAGAGCGATCTTCGGGCTCCAGTGTCCTCCCTTGAGAAAAAGCATCCCGAGGCAGTTCAGCCGATGCTCAGCTTTCCACTTGGCAGTTCTGCCGTGGGGCTCACGTTAGAGGAATGTAAATAATGTAACTTAGAGAATTATTGGAAGAATCCGAGCCTTATTTTGTTAAATTGTAAATAAATGTATAAAGCCCATTTCTGCGAGTTTCAGCAATCACCCTGCAACATTAATTTCAGTAAGTTCTTGCCTGTGATTGATTCTTTGGTTCTGAGCGCTCTGGTGAGGAACGGGATGGGAACCCAGGACTAACGAGCCTATTTAGTTGTTTATTTGGGTTTTTCCTGCCAGAAGCGGCCCGGTAAGGGTGGAGTGTTGCGGAACAATGCCTGATGAGAAGAAACGGACAAACACGTGATAAAAATGGCAGCCTTAAACGGTGGCTACTATTTAGGGGACAGTTGCTCCCCATTTTTTTGCCTCCGCACTATGGCCTCTTAATGCTAGGCCTTGTCTACCAAGAGAAAGTAAACTTTCCTTGCCCCCCCCCCCCCGCTTTGCCACCAAAAGGGCACCACTGGCCTTAAATATGCACCTGTGAGGTTCTATGTATACCACTTAAAAATATATTGTCCCCCCTCGCCCCGAAAGGAATTTCTGGATACGTGCCTGCGTTGACTATACACTTCATTTTGTATGACAGTACTTTCTACTTTTGATTGGAGAATTTATACTCTGTCCCAACTATCTCTGCTGCAGCAAGGCTGCACATAGCGGCAGAGAAGGGGATCGAGTGGGCAGAGCGAAGCAGTACACGATGGTGCGAAAGCTGGTAACTACAGCAGCTTTCCGCCGTTCCGCGCAATCCCGTTCCCTCTCACGTGTTCATTGGTGGAGCCGTCTCGCGTCACTACTTGCGCAGAGACTTGCTTTCGTTCGCTTGATCCAGCGAATTTCTTTTCTTGTGTATGGAGCGACTGTTCAAAATATTCTTTGGTACAACGTATTCAACGCACCTTGCTTTCATTGTTGAAATAAATACCATTCGCAAGATATTATTTTCTGCTCCCTGTATTAGTAAAATGAAATTAAAGATAAAACACATTTTCAATTTTTTCAATTATAAACATTGTTGAAAAATGCTTAAAAGCATTAATGTTAATTTTTCCACAAGGCCGTAAATTTCAGTTTCCTAATGTATTTTTCTTGCAAAATTACAATTGATTCAAAAAAGTGTTCCATTTTCTCAGGATGACGATAAGACCAAATAATCTTTGCTTATTGTCAATTGTGAATATTCGTCTGAAGAAGATCCTGTTAGAGGGTGGAAATGTTACGTTTTTATGTATATTTTTTATATTATAAAAGCTTTCCTTCGTCAACATTTTAATGACATGAAAACAAGACAACAGTGTTACAATGGAAATTAAATCTCAAATTACTATACTTTAAGAACATTATTTATTTGAAAAACTTAAATTGACGTTTTAAGTCATGTTTACGCACCGAAAGGCACAGTACTGGACCTACCGTTTAAAGTGGGATCCGAACCACTGTGCAATGCGCCTCCACCATGTATCGAACCTCTTGAGTAGCTACAAGACGACGACTTTACCACCACGCCATCCGGGAGGCCTTTATTTGAAAACCGGGAATAAAGGTAAACGAGCAGCCAGTGTTTGTTCGTTTCAAAATACTTAAGTACAATTTTACACAAGTTGCCTCCGCACCATGTCCAAAGTCCTGTTTCACAGTTCTTCACGAATTATACTGGTTTGTTCTGCAGCTGTCTTTGGAAGTAACAGTAACATTTTCGAGTAACATTAACTGTAAACTACTTACTTTATGAAATTAGTACCTGAAATTCAGTTATTTTCCCACCTAACTAGTAACTAACTTCGAAGTTAGTTGTACACTCCTGTTCACATAAAGTGTTACTCTTTATAGGGTCGAACAGTTGAAGTATGTACCAATTGATGTGAACAGAAGTGTACAATTACTACTTTTTTTTTTACATAGAAAGGAATTTTCTTCTGTTCCATTTTTACAATTTGTTGTATCATATCCTCGCCTGAAAGAATGGATGAATTAGTGATTATTGAAATCGTGAGACCATGAGAACAATCTTATTTATTGCCAAGAACCAGAATGTATCTATTGCAAGTGTATTTTAATTAGAATAATTTCGACATAGGGCTATATAATCTCCAACAATCCTCATTGGTATACCACAGTTGAACAGCAATTCTGAATAATAGTCTATATTGTTTGCTCAACAAAAATACAATAAAATATTATTTTTTCATCTTTAAGTAAAAGATGTGGATTTTATTACCTCTGTATTTACATATAAAATATATTAACTTAGTTATAATTATGTGGTTGATTGATTTAGTTTATTTTACTGCCATTTTTTCTAATCGCAAAGATGAGAACGAGTGATAAATGATGAAACTTTTGAAGGATCACATACAAAGCATACCCATGCCGGGATTCGAACCAGATACTCCTAGCGTCGTAACGCGCTGTTCTAACCACTCAAACACGGACACCAGCAGTTATAATTGAAGACTAAAATTGGTAAACGCTGTAAGTGCCACAATAATTCAAACACCGTTTTCCACGTTAAACTGTGAAATGTGCCATGCTTTATAATGTGGTAAATGTAAAATGTGGCTGGTAGCCCTCTAAGTAGTTCAAAGGGCGTGTAAAGAGGTCACTATTGTGCACGTTCGTACGGGCTGATGTGCGGAACTATGCGATTTCCCAACACTTTCGCTTTTGGCACTTACAACGTTTACCACTTTTAGTCCTCAATTATATATGAACTTAATGCTAAGTTGTTGGTGGTCATCTGTGATGAAATGAATAGTGGACTTGCATTTCATGTTCTGAACCATGTCTTACAAGATATAACTAATCTAGAATAAAGTAATTGTAATAGTAACTAAATTAGATACGGTTTAAAGCTACAGTAATTATAACTGAATTAATATCTCAAGTGATTAACTTTGAATTACTTTTGAAAAGTAACTTTCCACACACTGTCGATATCTTAGATAAGATATTCAGATGAGAATTGTGAGAGAAGTTTTCTAAGATACAATATGGTAGTAATTACCATTAGAATAAAATTCAAATCATTCAAAAATCATTGCATGAAGGGACTACTAAAACTATATATTCGGGATATACGTATAAATTCACATTAACATTTTCCTTTCAATGTAACTTCATTCTCCTTCTTGCCCATCCTGCAACATTATGTGGTTCTCTCATAGATGCGTATGCTTCTTGCTGTCTTGAAATCATCATTCCATTCAGAAAGCAATGAATATCCTAAGATTGTGGGCAAATACCCTTCAAAATTGGAACTAGCAAAAATTTCAAGGAATGTGTGCTATAACTTGACAGACAAGACAAACAAGTTATACCATTCCCATTATTTTCAGTTTCTCAAATATATCGTTCCCAATTGCTGACTACTTGCAACCAGATATTAAGAAGTCTTGCAACATCATTTCTTGAGTATATTTTGGACTCTTGATATCTTGTAAACCATCACCATCCAACCATGTATGTGCAAATTGTGTAGAGTTCAAACAATCCACACAGACGATTTTGATTCCATAGAAGCATATCCACAAACTTCCACGGTATTGGGTTGCCATTGTTAGTCAAATCTGTTGACCTTTTACAAATTTCAAGTTCTTAGAAGACACATCAAATAAATTCTCAAATGTTCATCTGCAAAAGGAGCAAATAAAAATATTGTTAATATGGTGTATGAGACTATGAACTTAACAAAGATGAAAAAAATAATTTTCATTACATTGTTACAACCACAGACAAGTTGAGTTAATAATAAAATGAAAACAACTTAGAGATGTTGTGTTAAGTGGATGTGAATATAATTGATCTAAACTGCACCATAATGGTTAACGAAGTGGTCCTTTTATAACAGAATTATAAAAGGTTTGATTCACGGTATCAGCTCACTTCAGTGACTCAGATCTATCTTTACAGTGCATGTTAAATATGACCATAGGCGTGCGCAGACCCTCTGATTAGGGGTGGGGCAAAAGCCTTGAAAGTTTAGTCGGGAAAGAAAAACTTCACTTTATCTCACTGTTTTAGTTCTATTGCATTGATGGGTATATGTGTGTGTGTGTGTGTGTGTATGACATATTATTTATATACATTACATAATCAATTCATCCGCCCCATAACAAACCAATAGCAAAAATGTTATAAATTGCCTCCGAAATATGCGCGCTCATTTTCCTCCAAACCAAGCTGTTACAGGAGCTACTGTCTGAAGTACTTAATTGTTCTTACACTGTCTCTGGTAATTTACAATGCACTACTGAAAATAAATTGCGAGCGAAGCGAGCAAGAAGATTTCACGATCCAAATTTTTGCAAAGTGAAAACTGTATTGATTTTATACGGCGCAAAAAAAAAAAAAAAATCACGGGACGCCATGGCGTTCTCTTTTACAATTTTTCTCATTCAGATTGTTCAGCGTCCAGGGACAACTCCCGCCGTCCCCTAGCTATGACTATGAACTTGACAAGACTGTAAGAAAAGCAGATATTGCGAGCGAACCGAGCAAGAAAATTTTACGAAATGTATTTTTGTTTGTATATAAAATTTGAAGTCGAGGGGGCAATTGCCCCTCTGTGCCACCCTACAAGTGCTCCTGGCCGTCTGGAAAAAAATGATGATAGAAAGACGTGAAAACTAATTCCATTTTGAGTATCCTATTGTCCTGCTACTCTTAATTTCTGCTAGTTTTACTTTCTCTTAATTCAATGTTTGCCCTCCTAGAATTGATTTCCGTCCAAGGTTGTGCCCCTCTGCCCCCTTGTGGTTGCGCCACTGCAACCAATATCGTTTAATAAGTCATAATATTCCTCTACACTAAATTTCTAGTTGAAAGTATAATAATGTAGGGGCATGGAACGTCTAGAAGGGGGGCAAGGATTACCACACCTCCCTCTTCGAAAACGAATATCTACCTAAAAGTATATATTTCACGTATAATTTGATTTCAGTCATAGTAATTTACATTAATTATTACGTATGTAATGGAGGGACGCAAGTATGCTATAATTTCAAATTCAAGTGGTTTTTTTTAGGGGGCAGCACTATTATCGGGGTAATATGTCCCACGGAAAAATATCTTGCTTGTCCCTATGTGGAAAAAAATCTGCGAACGTCCGTGAGCCCCCCCTTGCCCCCCGTGCGCACGCCTATGAATAGGACTTTGACTTCAGTAGGTTATTGAATCAAATATTCGTAACATAATCTGGACAAATTATGATTTCTCTGAAAATCACTCAATCTTACCCACAAATAAATAATTGGCCCTGCACTTGTAAAATATGTGAACTTCTAATATTTACTAATCTATACTAATTTGTAAATTCCCAGTAAACACGAAAACTATTGTTTGGTAGACTGTTAGGACTTTACTCTTTTAGCTGTTAGGGTGTACTTTTACATTTTAAATACATAAAGCTTGAACTTATTGGAAATGTTGCGCCACCATTACAAGGCGTTCAAAATTATGAAAGAACGAGAAAACCAAATGTTTTATACAGCTTACAAAACCGGTTTTCCGACCTGATTCTGTGAAAGAAGATAACAGAACGTTGTTCAGAACTTGCACAAAATTCGGGGATCTCACAATAAATCTATTCCAATCCAACCTAACAGCTTAACCTACTTATGACATTTAACATTTGCGAGCTTTATGAACTGTGTTCAAGTTTCAAAAACATAAAAGAGAAAAATCTTGTTCAAAACAGGTCAGAAACAACTCGTTCCAACCTTGTACAAGGGCAAAGTGAAACTATAATGAACGACTGATTTGTAATACAAATTCCGATGTATGTACATTTGAATAGCACCAGTGAAATACGAAAATAATCTCCCAAGAACGATAGTAGAGCATTTTGTGCAATATCGATTTAACGCCAGAATATAATCTATATCAAGGTATTTCATGCTCTAGTAATAATCACAAAACTGTAATATCTGCATTATGCCAATTTAATATAACATTCTCTTCTGATTTTACAATTGCAAAGAATTATGAACTTCGTTTGTAAGGAAAAATGCGTGCTGCGTTGTAAAGGTTGAGACGTTGAAGCGATATTCTCACAGAAATTATATCGGAAGGTATTTCCTCAACATATAAATAAATCATACATTCTGCATCACTCTTGCATATTGCAAACGTTTTACTTTTGATGGATTAAGCAACAAGCATTTAAATAAGTATAAGACTTACCTTTCAGTTTTTTCCGATGTTTCCTTCTTCCAACATGTACTGGATTCGTTATTCTCTGGTAACTTGGGTTAACTTTCACGATTTCGACGCACTTGTATTGATCATATCGTTAGAAAGCACGGCGTGAAATATATCGGCAACAGTGTTGGCTAAAATCTTCACCAGGGAGTATATTGCGACGAAACGCCACTTCAAAAGTTTTAATGATAGGCACTACTCTCTGAAGGTACGAAATGTTTTCATTTTTTCACATTGTATTTCAGATGCTTGCGGGAAGAACATGTGATCTTTGTTTCACCACGAAATCTTCCATACTAGTCATAAAAGAAAGAAAATGCACCGGTATTAACAAAACTACCACTTCAGCGCCATCTGTACGGAGCAGTTTGAACATGACGGAGACCTTATATTTTCTGTTATTTACTTAAATCCCTTCAATCGTAACAGAATTAAAAGGTTCACATGTTCTAGTGAATAAAACAATCTTTTATATCGGAAAATTTCTTCCTTACCGAATCTATATTAGTTGTACGGTTACCCTTAGAAATTTGGGTCTATGCTTTAGCATGGCTTTAGAACCCCCTTAAGATATTTAAAGTAAGTTTCTCATTTTAGAACTATTTGTAGCTGGGTATTCTGCTCTTGAGGGCAATTTGAAGTTGCAATTTCCCCCTTTTAGAGATATTTTCAGCGATACTTTTACCATTTATGGCCGTTTTAGGAGGTTTATTTACTCTCTTAGTGCTTTCAAGATGGGTATTCACACTTTTGAAGCTATTTCAATTAACATTTTCCCCTTTACAGATATTTTGTTTGGAAATAACTCGAAGCTTCCCCTTTTGAAGCAAATTAGAGTAGAAATTTCACCTTTTAGAGCTAATGTAAGTGAAAATTCAAACTTTTGAAGTTATGCGAAGTGAGAATATCCCTTTGAGACCTATTTTAAGGAGAATTTTTCACTTTTACAGCTGTGAAGTATTAGTTTTACTATGTAGAACGATTTTAATTGATTAACGCCGTCCTTTTTAGTCTAATAGACTACTCACACAACAAGTGAGTCCTTAAAGCATATGCTTATGCTACTGTGGAATAACTTCCTGGGATGGTACATAAATTTTCGAACACCTTGTATATATACCAAGAGGACAGGATGCTTCTCCTTATCCAACAACATTACCTCAGTAATAAATTTTGCTGCGACCTATACGTATAAGTCAGTTGCCAACGGGGTGAAATGTTATCATCGTTTGAAATAAAAATCTCCCAGAAACCAAGTTTATGTCATCGTTTTGTCTGGCGTGGGGGACTGGCGTAAGAAAGTCAAGGCCTCGTGACGTCATCAACACCGTATATAGCAATTATATAATTTATTTTTCGTGTGGAAATGCATTCGAGAGCCTAGCCTTCCGCATATCTTGTTTGTCTCTTGTGAAAGGTCGGCGCTGAAGTGCACGCAGGCCTCTAGAAAGGATGTATTTACTTTCTGTGTACTCTGTATGAATAATGCATTCGTTCAATTGCCTTACCTTCGATTTGCAACGAGTTTCCCTTCCTTTGTGTTGTTTGCTGTTCCATCTGTCGAGAATGTTACGTTATGTACCTTCCTTACAGTTGTATATATTATCTTAACTCGGTTTAGTCTGTTACTAAGTTCATTTCGTAATTTTTAATTCACATTGTTTTTTCCCTTGCGCTATGCACTGCTTTATTTTCTTCTGTTCCGTTCTGCTTCTTTCAGTACGGATCATTTCTTAATTAGCTTTTTTCTTTAATATCTTTGTAAAAGTTCTTCTTTTCTCTGCTTAATTAATTGAATTATTTCCTATCCTTTACTCTCCCAGTTTCATGTTTTACTGCTTGTCGTGCTTCCTTCTTTCTACAAGTATTGTTACTCCTAGTTTTTCTACATTCTCATTCATTGATCCTGCAACATATAGCTATGCCCTGGGCGAGATTAGAATGCGTTCTTTGAAATCTCATTGTAAATCGATACAAAATCTTCAGATAACATGAACGACAATTACAGATTCAATGCGATCGGCAATTATTTCATTCATAGCTTATTTATAGCAGCGTGGCTTCAAAAATCAGGTGACTGCCACCCGGTATATTTAAAATACTAAATATTTGACTTATTCATTCAAAATGTAACGTTGAACTAGAACTGAAAGCCGGTTAAACACAGAATTGTCCACAAAAATTAGTTTTTTCATCTGTTTTTCTCACTTTTAAAAAAAAAATAATCCATGGTGGCACAACAACCCTTGACGGCCAAGGACTGCCTACCAACTCCCACCTGCCGAGGTGGGAGATCAACCAACCAGTTATGCGGCTCCTACCATGTTGGCCGCAATCACCGAGGATAGTAAACTTCTATTTCAGTTCCCCACGGATGGCGTGTGGCTCATCTTTCAGGCCGAGTTCTTGGCAGTCTTCGGCGCCTTGTTATGTGTAAGGTTTAATAATGTACATCTCTGTTGTGACAACCAAGCGGCTGTGGCTTGCCTCAATAGGAAGGTATGCCACATCCCAGAGTTTCTGTAGTATACACTCATGTAGTGTACACTCATGTAACATTTACTGTAACCTAGGTACCCAGCAATTTAAGTTAAAGCAGATGCTCCGAGTCGACATCTGATCCCATGACCTCAGCTAATCTGCGGCGCCGCTGCTGTCACGTGCTACCCAGCATTCCCAGCAGCAGCGTTGTCTCAGTTTGGATCTGTGAGTTGACCATGGAGGATGTCAGCTTGTGAGTTAAGGATCCAAACTGACGCAGAAAACTGTGCTGAACTGTGATCACGCGTCGCTTTTGCATTTTCTACAAAACACCCTTTCTGTTGTTTGGTCGGCACCATTTTGCACAAACAGTTCGCATTCGCACCGTGAGTATTTCAAGTGAAAGTTCTTCAGTCTAGTGTTCAGTTCCCAGAACGAAACAAAAAATAGGTACAATCTTTTCTGTACACCCTGTATATTAATGGTCCTTTTTATGTTTTCCCTTTCCTATAGTTTGTCTTTTGGTTGTCATTTCTATTCCAAACACTGCGTATGATTTTATTTCTTAGTTGTTCGCGAGTGTGAAAGTGCAGATTATGACAAGGCGTCTAGTACAGAACCTCTTTTCAGTTCATTCTGCACGGCTACTGCCAGGCGTTCAAGCGAGCAGACACAAATCCATACGTGCCCTTACATAAGCTGAGTGTACGTGTGTGATATATTATTTTTAATTCAACGTAACGGGCGTCCGGCCGTGAATAGGCAATCTCCTGTTCTCCCCTGAACTCTCTAGCTACGCGTATCAAACGGGTCGTGTGAATTGCACCGAGGGAGAGAGCACTCGCAGAGCCATCTGGTCGTAAATCTTAAAAGCAAATTTACTGCTGCTGGTTGAAGATTGCCTCGTGAATCTTTATCGTTGGAAATTAGATGGTACATGTTGAGATACAATACAAGCAGAGAAATAAGAGAAAACTGGATTTTCTTCTTTATATTGCTTCTACAGTCACTGGAAACTTTTTCTGATCTTTCCTCATAGCTTAATTTGAACTTGATTGAAAGGAAGGTATAAATCAGTGCTGGATCTATAAACCACGAAATCCCACAGTGTGGCGTGCCCAGGGATAAGCAAGCTTTTAGGGGGAGGTGGGCGGGGGGCGTGCCATGACCTTTACATACTCATATATGTGTATATCAAACAATAAACGTATTGATTTGCCCAGCACCGCAGGGCAAATAAGTAAAGACCAGCGAAATATTGTAAGGTGAAACGATTGGTTGATCATTTTAATTTGGCTGAGATGTAGTAGTTTTCGGTTAATAACTGCTGTTTAATACTAGTCCATAATTTATTTCTCACTGCAAGTGTTTCTTCCGTGGTGTGGGACTATAGGTCTTTTCGACTCTTACGGCGGGGACCCTACATGCTGGCAAGGGAAGGGGGGAGCGGGGAAGCGACCAATCCAGCGCGATAAGAAACGCAGTAGCCTGTAGAACGAGGTGGGGCAGCACCTCCTTCTCGTGACGTCGTATCTCTCGACGCCACTGCTGTGGTCGGTTGGTCTGCGGCGTAATCCCCGCCCCCCACTTTCCTTGCCAGCATGTAGGGCGCCCGCCGTAAGAGTAGAAAATACTTATAGTAGTATGAGCGTGAAGTGATAACACGAGTGTTACACTACATAGAAGTCCCAATGTCCAACATGGAGCAAGCGACGAAATAAAATAAGACGTAAAGAGAAATGGACTCCTAGTACGTAAATTTTGTGATCTAGAAAAAGATATACACCAAGTTTAAAAGTATATAATTTTGAAAGTAAATTTTTCAGTAAAGTTTGTCGCATTTATTCTCAGATAGACAAATCGGAATACTAACCACTTTGAAATGTGCCTCCAAAGGAATTCCAACCCATTATCCCATGATTACGAAGTGATAGTGATACTATGCCATTGAAGTCAAATTACATTACAATCAAACAGGCGTCCCCAGTGGTGTAGTGGTAACGTCGCCACCTTGAAATCAAAGGATCCGGTGTTCGATACCCACTAGAGGTCAAGAGTGGTTCGGATTCCACTTTAAACTGTAGGCCCAGTCCCGCTTAGCATAACTGTACATAAAGTGAACATAAAACAACAACTCAACAAGACTCCAATGAAATAGTCAGTTGTGAGAAAATTTAAACCGACAAATTAGAAAAATACAGTTCAAAACAATTGTACAATTTATATAACTTAGTAATCTGAATATTTGTATAATACAAAAATGAATCATATTTTTCAACATTCAATTCATTGATGAACTAAATCTCATACATATCAACTTTTATGTATCAATATAAATACAAATTTAAAAAAACAAGAAAAGACCATAATGAAATTTCGGAGTTTATTTCTGCAGAACAAACGCTATACATTTAGAACAAATATATTCGTCCACTTTCACTCTGATGAAGTAACATGTGGAATAAATTCTTCTAAAAACACGAAGACATTTATCTAGTACCTAAAAGATATTAATTTGTATGGCGTTGAAGAAAAACTTAGGCCCCGTTGTTGTAGGTTCCATCTTCATCCTCGCCAGAAGAAGACATATACCCAGTTGTTGTTGGCGCGTTCTTGATCCTCGCCAGAAGAAGAAGACATATACCCAGTTGCTGTTGGCGCGTTCTTGATTCTCGCCAGAAGAAGACATATACCCAGTTGCTGTTGGCGCGTTCTTGATTCTCGCCAGAAGAAGACATATACCCAGTTGTGTTTGGCGCGTTCTTGATTCTCGCCAGAAGAAGACATATACCCAGTTGCTATTGACGCGTTCTTGATCCTCGCCACAAGAAGAAGACATATACCCAGTTGCTGTTGGCACGTTCTTCATCTTCGCCAGAAGAAGACATATACCCAGTTGTGTCTGGCGCGTTCTTGATTCTCGCCAGAAGAAGACATATACCCAGTTGCTGTTGGCGCGTTCTTGATTCTCGCCAGAAGAAGACATATACCCAGTTGCTGTTGGCGCGTTCTTGATTCTCGCCAGAAGAAGACATATACCCAGTTGTGTCTGGCGCGTTCTTGATTCTCGCCAGAAGAAGACATATACCCAGTTGCTATTGACGCGTTCTTGATCCTCGCCACAAGAAGAAGACATATACCCAGTTGCTGTTGGCACGTTCTTCATCTTCGCCAGAAGAAGATATATACCCAGTTGTGTCCGACGCGTTCTTGATTCTCGCCAGAAGAAGACATATACCCAGTTGCTATTGACGCGTTTTTGATCCTCGCCACAAGAAGAAGACATATACCCAGTTGCGGTTGGCGCGTTCTTGATCCTCGCCAGAAGAAGACATATACCCAGTTGCGTTTGGCGCGTTCTTGATTCTCGCCAGAAGAAGACAAATACCCAGTTGCGGTTTGTGCGTTCTTGATTCTCGCCAGAAGAAGACATATACCCAGTTGCTGTTGGCGCGTTCTTGATTCTCGCCAGAAGAAGACATATCCCCAGTTGCGTCTGGCGCGTTCTTAATTCTCGCCAGAAGAAGAAGACATATACCCAGTTGCGATTGGCGCGTTCTTGATTCTCGCCAGAAGAAGACATATCCCCTGTTGCGTCTGGCGCGTTCTTGATTCTCGCCAGAAGAAGAAGACATATACCCAGTTGCGATTGGCGCGTTCTTGATTCTCGCCAGAAGAAGACATATACCCAGTTGCTATTGGCGCGTTCTTGATCCTCGCCAGAAGAAGACATATACCCAGTTGCGTTTGGCGCGTTCTTGATTCTCGCCAGAAGAAGACAAATACCCAGTTGCGGTTGGTGCGTTCTTGATTCTCGCCAGAAGAAGACATATACCCAGTTGCTGTTGGCGCGTTCTTGATTCTCGCCAGAAGAAGACATATCCCCAGTTGCGTCTGGCGCGTTCTTGATTCTCGCCAGAAGAAGACATATCCCCAGTTGCGTCTGGCGCGTTCTTGATTCTCGCCAGAAGAAGAAGACATATACCCAGTTGCGATTGGCGCGTTCTTGATTCTCGCCAGAAGAAGACATATACCCAGTTGCTATTGGCGCGTTCTTGATCCTCGCCAGAAGGAGAAGACATATACCCAGTTGCTATTGGCGCGTTCTTGATCCTCGCCACAAGAAGAAGACATATACCCAGTTGCGGTTGGCGCGTTCTTGATCCTCGCCAGAAGAAGACATATCCCCAGTTGCGTCTGGCGCGTTCTTGATTCTCGCCAGAAGAAGAAGACATATACCCAGTTGCGATTGGCGCGTTCTTGATTCTCGCCAGAAGAAGACATATACCCAGTTGCTATTGGCGCGTTCTTGATCCTCGCCAGAAGGAGAAGACATATACCCAGTTGCTATTGGCGCGTTCTTGATCCTCGCCACAAGAAGAAGACATATACCCATTTGCGGTTGGCGCGTTCTTGATCCTCGCCAGAAGAAGACATATACCCAGTTGCGTCTGGCGCGTTCTTGATTCTCGCCAGAAGAAGAAGACATATACCCAGTTGCGATTGGCGCGTTCTTGATTCTCGCCAGAAGAAGACATATCCCCAGTTGCGTCTGGCGCGTTCTTGATTCTCGCCAGAAGAAGAAGACATATACCCAGTTGCGATTGGCGCGTTCTTGATTCTCGCCAGAAGAAGACATATACCCAGTTGCTATTGGCGCGTTCTTGATCCTCGCCAGAAGGAGAAGACATATACCCAGTTGCTATTGGCGCGTTCTTGATCCTCGCCACAAGAAGAAGACATATACCCAGTTGCGGTTGGCGCGTTCTTGATCCTCGCCTGAAGAATAATATATATATATATATATATACACACCTCGTTGCGGGTTTCGCCATGTGCATATTCGCCACGGAAATTACACAAACCTTAAAGAAATTACATATGATGTTTTAAAATAAGTTTGTTCGACTGTTGGTTATTTCCAATGTGATTGGCTCTATCTATAAGTACATGATTCTGTACACCCTTTTAGTTACAGTCACTTTTCTTTTTTGTTAATTTTTTTTACGAGGACATATTACCAGACTAGATTGTAGCATTATTTTCTTTAAACTTGTCTATGTTCTTTATAATTTGTACTCTTTAATGGAATTGCTGAAATCTTATTTCAAATTTAATTGTATTTGAAAATTATATATATTGATTTTCTTTTAATTTCTTCGAGTGAAAACATTTCAATCGAACACAACAAACGTTGTAATTTTTTTTACTTGTACTTATATACATATAATTCTGCAAGAAAACGAAAGACGGTGATTACTTTTCCATACACTTGGTGTAGGACCATTTAAAATAGAACTGGAAATTGCTCACATGCCACGTTGTTGTTGTTGAAGCTATCAGCTATGTTGGTGGAACATCTTTAGCTATCTAGATAATCATTAAAATCGGGTAGTGCAACACTGAACAGAATTAATATTTCTTACTCTGTGATCAGTTAAAATGTGGTGCCTTTTTACAAAAATATTTTACAGAAAGTTTGAATGAATATGTAATTCTGTGTTAATCTTGAAATTATAATCACAAAAATGTGTATTATTTAATAGGAAAATGTTATGTTGTATGCTAAATATATCCATTGCAAACAAGTGGGATTAAACATAGTCAAGCTTAGGAAGCAGTCCACTAGTGGAGCAAGAGTCAAGCACCGAGAGAATATCATAAATACAACATATGTTCGTTGGTGAGATAAACAACATTTCATTCCATTATTTTACAAATTTTGCTTTGAGGCGTACAAAACAGAAGTATCCATGGTGTGTCTGAATTCTGCAAAAATCGCATTCGAGTGTACATTTAGTGTAATTATTAGGGTGGATGAAATGAAAACGGAACAGGTGCCACAGAATGAAATCAACAAGGTTTTTTTCAAACGTAATCTCCAAAGTTACACAAGCACTTGTCCCACTGTTTCACCAAGCGTTGAATACCCTGCTCGAAGAACTCCTTTGACTGAGATGGGATCAGTTGCGAAAATTGTCCAAGACTTCATTGTCTGAGTGGAAGCGTCGACCCTCCAATGCCTTTCCAACGGTCCAAAGATATGGAAGTAGCATGGCGATAGATCAACAATGTCCACCCAAAAGTCTTCAACGTGTTCTTTGTAACAGCTAACGTATGGGGGCCGCGCGTTGTCATGCAGCAAAACCACTCCAGAGGACAACAGGCCGGGCCGTTTGACCTTGATTGCTCCTCGAACGATACTACTGCCCGACCGCCTACGCATATGACGTACTCACGTGCGACTATTTAGGGCGAGTCCATTATGCATTAGGGGTTTCCTTCCTTACCTCCCGCTCTACCTCTACACAGGGTTGTCGCGACACACATACATAAATATAACCCAATACATCCACTGTTCCGTTTTCATTTGATTCACCCTCATATATACATGTCATAACTCTGGTAGGGAAATGGAACTCATATTTACTCCTAGTAAAGAGAAACTGAATCTAATCAAAATTCACGGCTATTCTTAAACCAAGACTTTCACTACGCACAAGCTTGCGAAGTGTATGCACATATGTTTACAAATATTGGCTAGCAAGTGAGACACTGTTGGTCCAATATGAGAATGAACTTCCGCAGTCTTACGAAATATCCTATCCTGCAATATTAATCCTTGTGCAGTTGGCACAAGAGTTTTAAACACCTCCACTGATTCAAACCTGTACGGTACGATTTTGCTCAATGTAAAGCAACGAGATCATTTCAACGCGTATCTGATGTTGTTGATTGCAAGTTAGTATTTACGTGTATCATCTTAGAGAACACGCTAACAATTTGAAATTTGCGGTGAGATCCTTCAGCGCTAAATTTCTAAGTGAAATATTAGGGGGCAACTGCCCCTTTGGTCACCGTGCGCAAGCCTATGACAGCAACAGAATATGTAATCATAGACGTCCGGAAAGGGGAGGGGGGGTAATGAATGTCAACGTGAAAGCATATACATATTTCACACTAATTTCATTTCAGTTACAGGAATTTACGTTAATTATTATAAGGACGTTGAAATTGCTTTCCCCTCCTTGCAAAAAATTCCTGTGGACGTCCATGTGTAGCTACAATCTGTTTCCTATCTTTTTCTAAATTTTTCAATAGTGCATTTAATTATAATAATATCTTTATCATGAGTTTTGAGGAAATTAATCCAATCCGATTCCTTGCCACGTTATACCTCCATCCCATAATTGAGCAGCTACGTTTACGTATCACGTGTCCTTGGATTGTCACGTGATGCAGGTGGAAGAAATGGCGACATTTACAAGTTAGAATATGTGAGAATGGAAACTTATAGTGAGAATATTCAGGACACGTCCAGCTTGTTTGTTTCTTGAAGTCCACTTGTTTGTAACATTACATAAGAATTTTAAATAAATATTAAGTTGAGGCAAATAACAACTTATTTATATTACATGAAATCTATAATTGAATTCACTATTTATTAATATTAATTTATTTGAACTTTTAACTTTCTACGTGCAGTACGGTTACAGAACCTTACAACTTATATTCTACTCATTATCCAACTATATAAAACATCGTCATTCTCTACACACATCAAAGTGTTAAACTATAGAATTATGCTAATAGTTTATAAATATACAAAATATGGGAAATTATCCAATGAAGAAAATTACAAATAAGAAAATGTTAAATATCCATACTTCTCACGATAGACACAAACTTGCAGACATATAATAACCAATGGGAACATCAGAAGTCATCGCCTTCTCAGGAAATTCACTTCCTAGCAACGTCTAGCACCACAAGGAGCACTCGAGCACTTTTCTGTCCATGAGTATTGTTAGTAGTATTATTAATCTCAGTAGGAATCATAATGTGTAAAAATATCTGCAACCTCAATGTGAAATATAGTATGACCAGTTAGTCAAGGAGTGCAAGGAGCGACTTCTCAAGGTACTCAACCACCTCTGTTCCACGCGGTACAGCACATCCTTGACTACATTGTTGCAGATTAACTAGGATCTGGCGCGTAGACCCACAGCCTGTATAATCCTCTGCCGAGCTCGTGTCTTGTCCATGTGTGTTTATGCTGTTGTTGTTGTTGAGTTGGTGTTTAAAGTCCACTTTATGCACAGTAAGGCTAATCGGAACTGGACCTACAGTTTAAAGTGGAATCCGAACCACTTGTGCCTCTACCGGGCATCGAACCCGGGACCCCTTGATTACAAGGCGACGACGCTACCACTGCGCCATCGGGGAGGCACCTGTGTGTTTATGTGATTGTTTATTTATTTATTGTGTTTGCGATTTTCCTTTTATCAATTTCACCTTATCATCACTAATCTTCTTGATTAGCCGAAAGTGGTAGAAAATCGAAGTAAAATAAACCAAAATCAAGCTAATATCATCAATTAACATTTGCCACATGTTGTTGATTTGGTGTGTAACGTCATATTTCTGTCATTAGTCAAATGAGATGTGATATTCATAGTATCGACATTTTAAGGCCACAAACTACAGTTTACAAACGAATATGCATAATTATAATACAATGTTAATAACGCGTGTGTTACATTCTGGGCTATATTCACTCAAGAAGACAACGTTGTTTTACAGTGGCGTGCCCAAGGGGGATGAGGGTCATAACCCGCAATTTGGCCTAGTATTAAAAAAAAAAAAAAAGAACTTCAAAGGCAGGAAAAGATTACAAAATGAGGTTGACTACTAAAAAAGAGAACACGTAGCCACTCTTTTTGATAATCTTGGGCACGCCGGTGGTTGGCAATAAGTGCAAAACACGTGACTAACCTTTCCTTTTCCTCGTCTTCAGATACCAGAGTTAATAGCAATAATCTCCTAAAGTTGATCTTCGAAAACACTAAATATATATATGCTCTAACAGGCAAGTTTAAATCGTAACTATAGGAAACATAATAATGATGAACAAATTGTTATAACGGAATTACTTTATTGTTTGCACGAGCATTGTTATGTTAGGTTTTCTGAGATAGCGATTTTATTTAAAGTATTTCAATTTTCATGTATCTAATATAATGGACTAAAAATACCGTGAATCATAGGCGGAGGGGGGGGGGGCTAACGGAATAATATTATTCATGCTTTTACCCATTACGGAAATCATCACTGGCATTCTCTTTGGGGAGTAGGTGATCCCACATCATAACGTCCAAAAGAAATGGAATTTGTGTTGATGTCGATATGATTTGATTAAAACTAATGCTCTAGAAACAGAAGTCATTGCAGAAATCAGTAGTAATTTTTTCATCATTTTAGGGTGCTGATTACGAAAATGCCATTAACTCTTGTTGATTTGTTGTTGCTTGGGAATGCAAGAGAGATGTTGTATCGTATGCCTATGTGAAGATACCTTATCGCAATCACGATAACATCGAAAAACATTAACTGGCGCTCGAAATTTCTTGTAAGTGAAAAACATGACATGGTAATCACTAGTGCTTGGATATTTACGGATTTTGCGTACTGCAAGTGCATTCGAAACGTTTTTTTTTTATTTTTATAAATACATATTCCATATGCAAATGTATATAGGCTATTCATCATACATATATATAAACGTCTTACATATTTTAGAACCAACAACCACTACTAGAAATGAACTTTACGTCTGTATGTTTAGCATATTGTCTTTTTTATAAAAGAACTTCCTATTTCGTTCCGTCACTTCTGTTTATTCTTCACTTACTGTTACAAAATAACGAGACAATACTTTTTTCGTCGTATTCGCGGAAGCAACAACTATTGTTTATGAAAAATGACAACAGTGCAATGGACAGTCTATAGTTGATCTTGAAATACTCTTGCCTTAAAATGTTGTTCAATTGTATCTTGTGAAGTGGAGCGAGTTTTTTCTGAGTATAAAAATATCCTTGCCGAAAACAGGAGTTTAAAGGTTTAACTTGAGATATCATGTTGTTATCAAGTGCAATCATGATCTGTAAGGAATGTAATTTTTCTTGCATTGATAAAATAGCAATATAAAGTGAAGAAGACATATCCTACATGTTTAAATCGTATAGTATGAGCTGATAAAAGAACAAACATTTGTTTACATGTAGCTGAAAGAAAACTGCTTTTCTACAAGTGCATATTTATTTGCATATTTTGCATTTTTGTAGTCCATATGTTAGGTATTTTAAGTGCATAACTATCCGGGGCCTAGTAATCACATTTCGTTCATACTACATAGCAAAAATTTACACATTTATAATTTTCTAGAACTATTTAGTGTCTCTCTCGAATTTTACCACATTTTGCAAATATTCTGTGAAGAATACAGCGAAAATCGTAAACATTTTGCTATGTGAATTTAATATATTGCACAACATTCTCGTAAAAATAGAATTTTATGGATAAAGTAGTCATAATTGATATATAAATGTTACTTCAGTACTACCCTGAGGGCGCGGGACTCTTATCTGAAATGAAGAAATGATGCTTGAGGTTTAATATATCATTAACCATTTCCCTCTACATTGTACAGTAGCACACTACATTTACTTCGAACATGTAGCCATATTTCTGACTTGCCCTGTACAATTATCACTTTCTTACCTTAAATTAAGTTCCATTAGAGAAAATTATGATGGGTTCAATACCCGGTGCAGGCACAGCGATTCGGATCTCACTTTAAACTGTAGGTCCAGTCGTGATTAGCTTATCAGCGCATATAGTGAACTTAAAACAACAATTCAAAATTATGAGTGATAAATATTAGAAATTGAAAAAAATAGTAAAAATGAAAGTGCAAAACTTTTAGAAAGAAATGCAGCCTCTTAATTAACAAATGGTGAATTTCTAGAAATTCATTCTTATTAATTCAGTTTATTTTGATATTTTGATTTTGATAATTTTAACTTGTTATTTCAGTTCTTTATTTGGTATGTAAGTCCTATATTGGAATATAATACGACAACTTGGAATTTTACATATAATACAAATATGAAAATCACGGTGGAGAACGTACAGAAAAAGAAAATTCTATTCTTGTATTATAAATTCAGATTTTATAGATGTCATCATGATTATAATAATCTCTTAGGATAAATTTAGTATTAAGAGCCTACTAGATAGAGGAAATGCTGCTGATGTTTAGATGTTTATTTGCGAATTAGTTAATGCACAACTTGACATTCCATACTTATTTTTCAAAATTAGGCTAAAGGCACATCCTTATGCACTTTGTACTAACAGCTCTGCAATGTCTTCTCTTTCTCATTTTAGAATTAATAGATGTCTTAATTTTCTTTTATCGCAATACTCCCACAACCTGTTTGATGGTAATCACTTTTTATCATCAATGGAATATTTTTCGATTTTAACATGAGTCTTTGTATAACTGATTGTATTGGAATCTTTAATGGATATAATTAAGGGAACTGGTTTTGTTATTTCAATGTAATTTGTGTTCTTAGTATATATTAGTATCTAGGAATCTTATTGTATTTTTATTTTTGTAGTTTTGCATGTATTAAATCATTTTCAATTACACTATACATTTTGCTCTTATATTAAACTGATATATTAGGTGGGTATAATGTTCGTTATGAATATAATCCAACTACTTAAATAAATAAAATATAATTATAACACTTACATTCCAGCTGGGAAGTTGAGAAAAAAAATATAAGTGGAGGGAAAGGGAATTCAAAGGACCTATTCCCACCCCACCGTTTTAATTCGAACACTGTTTTAACCTCACCTTGATTCTATTTGTCTTTGAAGATGCAAACGAATTCTGTAAACGCCCGAAAATGAAGACCACCGTCTAACCCAGTGAATTAATTCTTCTCGTTCCAGGTGTGAATTGAAGTGTCAGAAGAAGAGCGGCGAGATGAGTCGCAGCGGCTACACTTGCGTCCGTCACACCTTCTGCTCGCTCAACGTGCTCATGTGGGTGAGTGTCTTGTTTGTTCCTCTGCAGCTGGGCGGCGGGTTTCTCTTCTTCCTCCTCAGAAGGAAAGGAAAAATGACGACTGCTACGCCCTCTGGGGGTACCCGTCCCAGACGGGCAGTGGTGCTTGAGATAGGAGTGAGACTGAAGATTTTTCGAAGGGGGATTAAATTGAAAATTTGAAAACTAACGTCATGTCTGCAGGTAATGGGAGAGAAAAGAAGATTGATTAAAATTAAAATGTCGGATGCGTCAGCACTTAGGCTATTTGCACCACAAAAAATATACAGGGCCCAGTCCCTTAGCAAAACTAAAATCAATACATGTCCCTGCAGACTCAGGTTAAAAGCTGAGGCTGCAAAGGAAAACTCAGCACATATAAGCAGATAACACACGACAACACGCAGCACTACAGAGAAGCTTTTTGATTGATTGATTGATTGATTTGGTGTTTTAAGTCCACTTTATGCACAGTAAGGCTAATCGGGACTGGACCTACAGTTTAAAGTGGGATCCGAACGTCTATGTGCCTCCACCGGGTATCCAACTCGGGACCCCTTGATTACAAGGCGACGACGCTACCACTCAGGCAAGTGAAGGTTTTTGAAAATTTGTTTTATTTTACTTAGGTTTCCTGCTACTTTTCTGGGTAATCGCGAAGATGAAAATGAATGATGAGATGATTAAATTGATGATGATACACACAAATACCATGCCCAGGCCGGGATTTGAACCCAGGACTCCTGGCGTTGTAGCGTGGTGTGCTAACAACATTTTTCTGTTTTACAATTCGTTTAAACTATTACATATTGTTGTACATACATGGTATACATTTCAGAAACCACTCCGCCACGAAACCCGACTATAGAGAACTAAAGAGTGTCTAAAAATGACGGGATATTTTGAAGCGGAGGAATAGAGAAGATAATTGATTGCAAGATTTAATCATGGAAATGAATAGTGCACAGGATGCCATTACATACATACGTCGTCTTCATTTCTTGAAGATGGCGTCCAGTAGATGACGACCTTTTCTAAGTAACCATTTCTGCAGTCGTCGAGGGACATCCTGCATAGCTCGACGTAACATGTCCACAGGAATATGAGCGATTTTTCGGTTGTAGCAGGTCGAGTCGAAAGGATGTGTGAGGAAACCGCCCAGATTCCCGTGGACATGTTACGTCGAGTTATGCACGATGTCCCTCGACGACTGCAGAAATGATTGCTTAGAAAAGGTCGTCATCTACTGGACGTCATCTTCAAGAAATGAAGACGACCTATGTATGTAATGGCATCCTGTGCACTATTCATTTCCATGATTAAATCTCTTGCAACTATTTATTATTTTCTCTAAACCTCAGTTTCAACAATGTCCCGTTTTTTTGAGAGAGAGAGAGAGAAGAAGAAGAGCCTATGAGTATAAAAGCAAGGAAAATAAATGAAGCTATCCATCAGGTGAGTTTCGGAAAGGTTTCCCAGCTATTGAGAGCTAACGTTACTCTCTTCTTCAGGGTAAAAGATCAGAAACCTTTCCAGAACTCTCCTGGTCGATAGTCCGAGAGAATATGTTCATCATTCGTCTACAGTGAAGCTTCAAGACTTATTTAGAAATTTATTGTACTTGTAATTTTGTTATTTAACGTCCATTTTCTGCCTCTTCATGCAAGTCGCGACATTAAGGATTGAACAAAATTGACGAAGGCACACTGAAAATACTTTTGGTCTCCTCCGAGACTGACGTTTGTCTAAACCAAACTTACTTTACTATTCTGCTTATTCAGACATACTAAGTGGATATATATACCCGATCGTACAGTAGGATGCATAAGTATTGTTCGACAAATTGACCGCGACTGTTTTAATTGATTTTTCTCTTGTTTACTGTCAGTTTCTAATGAATGTATTTCTACATGGTGCAGAGCAGAGGCGCCAAATTTAAAATATTTTTTGGAGGAGGGGGCAAGGTTGGCATAAACAGTATTTTATACATGTAATTATTTATAATATCTGCCCCTTTACGTGAATTGGTTGGGGTAGAAAGTGCGTTGCCCCCCTCTTCCCCCCTAGTCGGCGCCGATGGTTCAGAGATTGCCAGCAGCTTATTGAGAGTTTGTTTTAGTTCTTGGAGGTCTCATTACGTAAAAAATATTACAATAAGCATGGTGGTGGACAATTTGCTTCTTAATACTTATGCGTTCCACTGTACATATAAGGCATATATTTTGTTTATAGTAATTGCATAATTAATCGACTAGTAGCTGTTGTGACCCTGTGGTGCGGTGTTGCATACATTCAATTGAATTGAATTGTTGTTTTAAGACCACTTCATGCACAGAAAGGCTAATCGGGACTGGAACTACAGTTTAAAGTGGAATCCGAACCACCGGGATCCCTTGATTACAAGGCGACGAGGCGACCACTGCGCCATCGGGGAGGCCCTGACATACATTCAGGAAAATTATATTTTTCGATGGCTCTATACGATGTTAAATTTTCTTGCAGTGGTACGCCCGCTATATATGTTGTTTATATCATACATTTTGAAAGTCGAGACGAGAACGAGAATGATATTTATAAATCTAGACCAGAAAAAGGCAGGCATCTACAACAACTCGAGAAGAGACTGAGCCTCTTCCAAGTCTCGTATCGTCACCTCCATCTTGCCAACCATCGACGATGTGCCCTCTGCAGCTTGAGAAGGTAATCACGGATTGAAAATTTTCTTTTCTAAATCAGCACAATCATTCGACCATATCATTTCTTCCCCTATATTTGAAAAGAAAAGTATGGGATTAGCACTGTGTCCTGGCCTCGTTGGCTGCTATACTGGTTTCGAATATTTACTTCTGTGAAGCCACAATACGAGTTCGTATGGATGTGTTTTTCTGTTGTTTTTCCATTGTAGGCAAGGGCGGAAACGCCTTTGTGAGGGAAGCATCGAAACGAATGTGGGCAGATAAGCAAAGTGCCCTCCTCAACACACTATGTCGAGTGCATTTGAAGAATTACTTTGGAAAGAGCTGGAAGGATTTCTCGACCGAACGCTTGCAAATACTCGGGTGGGGTTCGTACTGAATGTGAAAACATGTCCACACCTTTTAGGACCTTGTTGTGTCAGCTGTTGATTTTAAGGAAAGGATAGTGCTTTTACCGAGAACTCGACACCATCGAATGCGCGAGCGCAAATACTATTTCCTGGGGGACGAAAAGCTTGTCAAACATTGAATACATATGAGTAGAAGAAAGTGAACATGTGTCGTGGAATGTCTTTGTAAAGAAATTCTCATGTGCTATCTTTGTTACATTTCAATGTAACCACCTGCTCATTGACGGGATGGCTGTATGCTTGAAAAGAGACCAGGTACCCCATTTTGTCCAAAAAAAAAGTTCACATTCCAATTCCACGAATACTTTACACGCCTCTTCACTTTTACTCAAAGTAGTTTTAACTACTTTGATTAAAAAACTGTTTGCACGTTCTGTATTTGAAGATACATGATGTATTTATAAATAATGTGTCTTCTGTTATAGTATCTTGATATTTAGTTGTTACAAGCACGCATTTTTATGAAGAGCTACAATTTTAATACATGTAAACAATATTTAAAGACTTACCAAACATTTTCATGAGAACAATTTACTTCCTTTTTTAACATAACATAACTCTGGATCCCTTTGTCGTCCCATTTTAAAATTTTGTACAGTTGTTGAGTAATAGTGTATGTATAAATTTTTTTAAAAATACCATTTTTGAGAAAATGGCTACGAAACTTTTCTTTACACCACCTTCAATTATTTTTTACCTTGAAATAGGCATTTCCATATCTCGTGTGAAAGAGCTCTTCAAGACCTTTCAACCCCGTCTAAATCACTTCGACAAAATGTTGGCATTTAAAGTTAACAAGATCTTGAAAAATGGTTAAAATAGCATATTTTGCACCCCTATAATTTCGGAAATATAAAAGATACGAATCTACAACTTAACATGTTTTCCTACCTCATGAGACCCTTCCATGGCAAACATGTGAATCAAAAAATGTAAGGTTGAGGACCTTGTTTTGATTTGACATTAATAACTCCTTTCTTTTTCACACATTGGACCACCCCGATCGCTAGAGGAAATAGTAAGGCAAGACTTTGCATTCAAATTTGTCAACAAAAGACGATCGATGCATGCCTCTCTCCCGCTTCTATACTCGTTGATCAAGTCGCAACCGCCGCACACTAATCACTCGACACTTTAGACTCGGGATAAAGATATCTCGTGTCCTTCGTTTTGTTTGGTCGTAATCAATCACCTGCATGAAAGATTGGTCACGTGGTCGAGCAGCTGCGAATGAAACAATGGCGTGCTTTGCTCTTGTCGAGGTGTCGTATTGCCTCCGGGCTAAGTGAAGAGGAAGAAGAGAAGTGCCTTCCAAATAAAGCTTGGAGTGTACAATTTGAAGGTCGAAGCATGAAGATGGAAGTGTTACTTGTCACCTGTTGAATGGCGCATATTTTTTAGCAGTTGATTGTTCTTCGAAAGGACAGCTACTTGTCTCTCCTAGACTTGTACATGGGCCTGTTTCAGTCGACAATGTCTCTTGTTTCAAGGAACCCCATCGTCATTGACACTGCTGTTGGTTTATAAGCGTCTCTTCAGTAAGTTCCATCTAACTTGTACCGTACTTGATACAGACTTGTTTGCTTCCAGGGGAGACGCCAAGGGAGAAGCAGAGTGGACTGGTGCCACAATCAGATTGACCCACCTGCTGGTTCTCCCTGCTAAAATGTAATGGACAAATTTCAAAACAAATAAAACGGGAGTGCACAGATATTGATGAGTATATTTTCATTCACAATGTGGCCTACCTAAATCTCCGAGGACAGTCACTAGAAAGTCTAACGACACCATTTATTATGATTTTCTTTAATTCGAAGAAACTCTTCTTGATTGATGGCACCATCAGTACCTGCCTCGAATATTTTCCTCAATCTCTTCATTGTTAGGTTATCAACCAACTTCTTTGGCACCAGCTTCAGACTCTTAAAGGATATCTTCCCAGTGTCGTCGTCACCAAATAACCTGAAGGACTGGAAATGTCCAGTTTTCTGTCTTTTCCCACCACCTTCACAAGTCTTTGTAAGTCATTTCGCCTGCCTTATTGTCAACCTCAGTATATAGGAGTGCGTACGGGAGGTAAGAATGGGGGGCGAGTTACTCCCCCATTATTTTTCACTTAGAAATTTAATGTAGAGAGATTTTAACTCCGTTAAAAGTAACAATATTATACCCTTAAAATAATATGAAGCATTTTCATGCCTACAAGGGTGGGGATTATTTCTTTAATTGAAGACTAAAATTGGTAGATGCTGTAAGTGCCACAAGAATTCAAAATACTGTGAAATGTGCCATGCTTGATAATGTGGTAAACGTGAAAAGTGGCTGGTAGCCCTCTAAGTAGTTCAAAGGGCGTGTAAAGAGGCACTAGTGTGAACTTTCGTACGGGCTGATGTGCTGAACGATGCGATTTCCCAACACTTTCGCTTTTGGCACTTACAACGTTTACCACTTTTAGTCCTCAATTGGATATGTCAGTGACAAAGTGAAGGTGTTTAAAATTCTTGTACTTACTGAAGGAAGACCAGCATTGTAGGATAGGATATTTTCGTAAGACTGCAGAAGTTCATTCTAATGCTAGACGAACAGTGTCTCATATGTTATCCAAGATTTGTAAATATATGTGCATTCGATTCGCAAACGTGTGCGTAGTGATTTTTTTTTCTTTAAGAAAAGTCTGAATTTTGTTTAGAAACATGAAAAGTCATTTTTCTTCCCCCACCTAAACTTTCAAAGTATTTCCCTTTCTCCTAATCAAAAGGTGTGTGCACTCCTATGAACTTCAGCAATCATTTTCTCAGTTATTCCAAACCCCAGTGTCCGCATTGTAACCTTCCGTTTCTCCGTGGCAATCTTTCCAGTACCCTCAGTATCAGGTCGAAGTTTTCCTCTTCTGTTCTTCAGGAAGCTCACATCTGATTTATTTATTGCACACTTAATGTTGCTCTTACTGAATGAAGTGGTCATTCAGTCTGCTAGTTGATGCAAAAGTATCCATCTTATCAAGGATATTTAGCTTCGAAGTTTTCTTATATCCGGACACTACACCACGCTTGTAACCTTAATTACAAACAAAACCAAACATTAACGTTTCAACAAGAATTGTTGTTCTCATAATTAGCCTCAATGGAAGGAAGACAATATAAAATAAGAAAATTTACAGTACAACTCATCGAGGAAAAATGCAGACAGAATGTTTTTTTTAAAAAATGATAAACTTTATCTCTCTCAAGCACTTATGTATTCGTTCAGTTAAACTATCTCAGAGAACTTACACACAGACATATAATAGATTGAGCCGGCCCCCGTTGGCGGAGTGGTTAGCACATCGCTCTACGACGCCAGGGGTCCCGGGTTCGAATCCTGGCCTGAGCATGGATGTTTGTGAGTGTCCATAAATCAATTTCCTCACATCATCACTAATCCCCATCTTCGCGAATTAGCCAAAAGTGGCACAAAAGCGAAGTAAAAATAAAGAAACTCAATCAATCAATCAATATACGTAATAGATTGATTAGAGAGCACAACACTGCAGAAGGCAAGAGATGATTAATTAAAACGCATATTTTGTAAAAAAAAAGTAACTGATTTTTAATCAACTTTTATTGCTAATCTGTCAATATCTATAAATATTTTTGATTACATAAGGATATTTTCATTAGATTCTATTATATTTAGCACAAAGACAAACATATACTTACACATGTCAACTTTGCGTCCCCCGAAATTATTTGAAGTTGTCGCCGCCGTTGTTTAGATCTGTTCAGAATTTCTCCAGGGACGTCTGGGAGAATTTTCTTGTGGATCTCAATATTTCATACTTAAATATATAAACAGGCTTTCAGTGTCAAGAAACTACTACAATTAACTTAATTTACAAGATGAGTGTGATTTTATTGAAACGAAAGAAAATTTCGAAAAAAGGAAGTTGTTGAGAGACCTCCAGGGTACTTAAATACAGCAGTAAATATACATAGCATAGGAGTAGGAAATGGGGAGATTGGAAGGACATCTCCTTCAAATGTATTGTTTGATATTCTGTGCCTACACTTTGTAGCCCCCCCCCCCCCAAACACGCTTGGTAACATAGAAAATTAAGATATATTTATACAAAAATTGGTGATTTATATGTAAACAAAATAATCTCTAACCATCAAATAAACTATTCTTATTGGCTATTTTTTCAGTTCTGCATGAAGTTCACATCGTATCATATTGACTACAATACACAGGATACTAAATTAACCCTTAGGGCTATCTCCAAAATTAAATTAATCATGATCGCATACAATTTGTTTTGTATATATGGTTCCATAAGATTTTAGTGTAGAATATATTTGACCTCCTTTTCCTATTTTTATTTCTCATTTATCAGCTTTAAATTGTGTAAAGAGAATAAGAAGGTTATTAATTGTAATTATTAACTGTGATTTTTTATCCTTTAGGTTTAGAAAACCACGAATAAATGTATAAATCTTTACATTTTTAAACATGATACGTTTATATAAATCTTTGCTCTTTTAGAAAAACTGTTAAAATCGATCCATTGGCTCTCGAGATAATGAGCTTTGAGTAGGCCGATAAAAAAAATCAAGATGGCGGCGGATTAAGTAGTGCACCTCCACATCAGTGTGCAAAGTTTGGTGCTTTATCTGGCGTGTAACGATCAGGCCGAATTTTGACACTAACAAACTCTACTAACTTTGATGGTGAATCAATTTACACGTGGAATTTATTCTTTGTGTTGCGTTTTGTAATGAAATTGTGATGAGGAAATTCTTACGCTAATTAGTTAAATGCAATATTATTATTGCAATAATAATAATAATAATAATAATAATAATAATAATAATAATAATCTAGAATTAGAAATTCGCCATACAAGAGCCATATTCTGTCTCAAGTTACACTTATAATTCTGTTGGAGGGAATTCCAGATTGCAGTGTTGTCCTCTAAGTAAACATTTATCAGCAGGGTGACAAATAAACTATCTAGCAATATTGAAAACAAGTTCCTTAATGATAAAACATTTATCTATGGTAATTACCAAATATTTGATGAATTATACATGGATTTCTTCATTGAACGTCACTAATAGTGAATACGAGCAATTAATCTCAATTTCGTAATCAATCATCCGTTAAAAATACATATTCACTTTTTAATGACCCATGGTTATGGAGTAACATATTTTCCATACATATTTTATGATCATCTATGTAGAAGTTATACTCACAGATCTTAATGGCATTCGTTGCAATTATAAAGAGAGGCAATTCTATTGATGTTGAAGGAAGGAATAGTATAAATAAAATGTGATATACCTAGCTATGGAACCTCTTTTCAATTATCTTCGAAGATTTTAGCACCTTGAACGAAACAAATTTTCAAAATAAATTGTAGGTAAAAATGTAAGAAGGATAAGCAAAAGGAAATGGAATGTAGCTACAATTTACAAGTCATATACATGTACGTACAATAGTAGTTTATTGATGGACTGGTGAGGTTTATATATATAAACAACTTGTTCTGAAATCTAGCAAATTACAATGCAACTCTCAAAGTTCAATCGACAACTCTGAAACTAGTAGGGATACAAATATTACATTCTGTCATGTAAAGACCTGACTGAAGCTTTGTAGAGCGTAATCCCTGAGAGCAAATAATAGACATAATATGACCTATCAATTTATTAGAAGCTTTTGTAGGAATGAAAATCAACATTTGTGGGATGAAAGCTGTATAAATTACTAGTTTCATGCAACATATATTTTCTTTATCAGCCCGACTGTTAGTCTGTGGGGGGCCTCCCAAATCTTCACCTATCGAATTTCCTTTCGTTTGCATTTGCATCACTACGGTGCACAAAACATAAACAAATTTCTCACATCTTATAGTACTGTGGTGATGCATTCTGAGAGCATAGTTCTATGAAAACAAGGTAATTATTAATTTGAAATATGGACGTTGACTTTCAGTGGCGTATTTACGATTTTATTTCGAGGGACTAAGTTTTCTCTTATAGTGGCGTATATTTGAATATTTTCCCAACCCTCAAACTCCACTATTGCCTTGTAACTTAGTATATTGATAATATGTGAGCACTACTCTAGGAAATGAGATTTTTGAGTCAAAGATGTAATGATAACCATATTTTCTTTTGCATGCAGAGGACATTTAGTGGGTTCACCCCCTCGCGAAATACGCCACTGAACTCTATATCTCCAAGAGCGGCTGAAGATAACATTTTCACTCAGGCAAGGTGGATTATTGTCCCCCCCCTTGTGTTATTTCTAACTTGCTACCCCCCAATCCCCCTCCCCCTGTACCTCTACTTTACACCACCCATCAATAAGAAAACATGACCATGTTATATATTTACGGTTTTAACCCTGAAAAATAATAGCTTCATTTTTTTAAATACTTTAAATGTTACTGCTAAAAACAGGCGTATGGTGGCATGTATTGATTCAAATTAACAGTAATCTCATCTTAAAGCGCTACATGATTTTGCATTATACTTAGGCTATTGTATTATGCAGCAGAAACTTCAATTAATTTTTGTCTACACAAATCCAACTGTTTCTAAAACAAATAGCCCCTCTTATGTAATCTGAAATAAAGGTTTTGCCTGGGTCGCCCGCCCCCTCAGCCCCCTTTCGTATCCCATTCATTGTGCCATGGGTCCTGCAATAGGTCGCGCACAGCATACAGCACACCGCAATGGTATTTACTTTGTTAATACAGATTATCCAAATAAAATTCTATGGAGGTTAATTTATGTGAGCAGAAGGAAGGACAATTAATTGTACAAGGCTCGTTTCAAATCATTCGTCAGCGATATCATGGGAATTAAGACTCGACTGGGCGAATTTCTTCAAATTTTCCTCTTCATTCGAAAAACCGCCGTGATAAAGTTTCACGAAAATTAAGATAAACAAAGCAGAGGTGGCAGCACCATAATCGAAATCGATGCACGGTCGATAAGTTTGATCCTTAAAACGAGTCCTTGCAGCGTTTCAGCCCAGTGCGTTGTGAGGTTATTGTTTATAAAATGAGTTCTCCTGATCTGCAAACAGCCGTCCACAGCATGAATCACTTCATCGTTATCGAAAAATCGTTCTCCTCCGAGCCATCTTTGAGGTTAGGGAACAAATGGAAGTCAGGATGAGCTAACTGGGCGGTTGATCCAACAATTCGAAGTTAAGATCATGGATTTTAGCCATATAAACCATTGACGTGTGAACATGTACATTGTCCTGGTGGTTTTGTCCATCATTTTTGAAAACGCTTGCACTTTCACGTACTTCGCGTGATCAAACAATAACCTTACAACGCACTGCAAGGGCTCGTTTGAAGGATCAAACTTATCGACCATGCATCGATTTTGATTATGGTGCTGCCATCTCTGCTTCGTTTACCTTAATTTTCAATCTACCCTCGTAGATAACAGTGAAAGCAAAGTACACGAAAATTCACGTCAATGCTCTAGAAGGTATTCTAAGCGTAAGTATGTAATTTTTCATATTTTGGAATATCAAAGAGGTTTTTCGAATGGAGAGGAAAATTTGAAAAAAAAAATCGGCCTTACAGAGCTGCCAAAGGCCCGGTCGAGCCTTAAGTGTACCTAGGTAAGGTATTCAGTAAGGTCTTCAGTTCTAGTTGGCACAGGAAAATTGTCCATGGCAAAATATGTACATAAGTTAAAGTGTTCGAACTGAAAGGGGGAATGTGTCAGGGAATTGTTTCCATTGAATGCTTTTTCCACTTCTAAATTCGTTCCCAACTACCGTCATAGTTATTGTTTTCATATTTGGATTTATGTACACAGTGTATTTCATAGAAACTCTTGCAGCTATACTATAAGGTCAACTTTCTGTTATCTTCCTCACCAGTTGATTAGAGGCAAGTTTAGCTACACAACAACAATATTAGAACAATTTATTTTTATTTATTTCGTCTTGTTTTATGGCGAAGGTAATAGTTGAAGATGCGCTCTCATATTAGTCAGCAACAGATTTCAGTGATGTGTAATGCAAATCGATGTGAATATATATTCCCGCATACCTATGTAGCTTAGTGGTTAGCGTAGCCTGGCCTCGGCATAGATGTTCTTTGCAAGTGCCCCTTCATCAAGCTCATCATATCATCACTCATCCTCATTTTTATGATTAGTCAAAAGTGGCAAATAAGGGAACTAAAAGTAGCCAAATCAATCAATTAACATATACAGGGTGTCCGATAAGTCATGCAACCAAGAATTTGAATACACGTAACTTTCTACAAAAAGCGATAAAGACATGAAACTTACACTGGTTATTAACTTTGTTGATGTAGATATTTTTTAAACGTTAAGAAAGAAAATCATGATCTCCATTAACGTTCAATATGCAAAAAAAGTTACTAAGGTGTAAAAAAACTAAGGTGTAAAAAGGTCTTTGTTCGAAGTAAAGAAAAACATGGACACACTTGCAATGATTTTGCAGGTCTGTGTGGGTATTTAGCGAACTGATAAAATAACGATACATTTTTACATATTTTGTGCATTACAGACGATTTTATGGCGTTAATTATGGCATATTCATAAAACTGCATGATTGTTACGAGGTGTACTGGCAACATTGGTCATGTCAAAGGGTGTGCACGGCTGACATCTGGCTATATTATTTAATCAAGGCACAGATGAAGTAAAAGATTTGAAATTAACCGTACAGAAAGATGGGTTAAGTTAGGTTTTGTTTCGTATGTAAGGGCAATAAGTAAATTGTGATGCAATTTTTATTTATTTACTGTAAATAATAATAATAATAGTTATTAAATTATTATTTTAATGAAGTTATTTACTCTTATTTCAAATTATTATCTTACTCAGTACACAGATATTCATTAATTACTAAAATATACGTAAATAAAATTACCTGATTGTCTGGAAAATATCCAATTTAAATATATGAATTTACAAATTTTTGTTTCGAAGAAATGACCTACGTCTGCGTGGAAATTGGGTGGATGAACTCCTCCATTTCGTTCGAAATAAAACTCATTTTGATAATTAGTTTTTCTTAACGAGAATATTTTGAAAGTTGAAAACAGAAGCAACCGCAGGAAAAGTTTGTCTTGGAAATTGACTGCCTTGCTTAGGGACTGCCACATAATCATAGTGGAACAACTATTTGTCAATATGTTGTAAATACGCCAGTGTATAAAAGCATCGATAAATAACCTTTCCTTTGTTTCGTTTTCCTTATACGGAGTGAGATTACCGATCACTAAATCTTCTTACTTTGTTTTTTAGCGAATATATATTGTGATACCAACCTTCCAAAACACAATGCACATCTGTTCAACAGAAGATGTGCATATTCACTCGACATTTTTGCATATAAAGACAAAGGAACAACGTCTCCCAACATTCCAAACCTAATGTTTGAGCCTGTTGGAGTATTCCTGTCCAAATTAGGAAAGGTTGACTCCACCATAAACGTGTTACTCTTTAGGTCGTCCCGAAATCTTCCTCTTGTCTGGCAGACGACGCGCAGTAAATCAATGTGAGCAAGTCTTGCAGCAAAAAACTTGCACGTCATTTACCTAAAAATCACCAAAGGAATGAATGCCTACGTGCTACGTGAACGTAACTTCACGGATCTGCAGCCACTGGAAAGAAAGTGAGGCCATTACTTAACCCTTGCGCTATTTATGTTGTTGTTTTGTGAGTAGCATACTGATTGAGCGTTATTTATACACATGTCCAACGGACGATTCAAGTAATGAGATTGAATGTAGGGTGGAGATCGTGCAAGGTGTCTCTTTTTTATTTTTTATTCTTAAAAAAAGGAGATCTTTATCTGTTGACTTTCTAGCTTACACAGAATATAAGATAGGCTACTTCTCTGTTTCTATTTTTGTTTAAACATTCTGTCTACATAATGTGCGTACATGCATAGTTAAAGTAAATGGTGTTACGGAAATATGCGGCTGCTTCATAAATTTACGTAAATAACAGGCATTTCTATTTGTGTAATAAGTGTGTATAATCTGACGGCAAGTTGATACAGCAATAATAATTTTTTGTCACATTAAACACATACCATTTATTCTGAAATTACCAGGGCTGCCCGCAGGATTTTTCTCCGGAGGGCAGCAATGGTCAAAGCAGGGGAAACGTGGGGCGATGCTTTCCCCCCAGTTAATAAAATTTTCCTAAAGAATCACTGGGATAATTTGCATCGCATCCCCCTATCCACTGCATTTTCTTCATGTTATGACCCCTTCTGTGGGCGCCTTTGGCAATTACTCTATATTTTTTTATATATATATCTACTTATGGTCATAAATTGAAAAAAAAAATGAATGCGTTTAAAATTGTAAACTGAAGAAACGCGTTTTCCTTTAATTTTAATTATAATATTGTGCCCTCCCTTCATCAGTTCATCTACATATCATTCATAGTCTGGAGGCACATAGGGGTTCGGATCCCACTTTAAACTGTAGCCCAGTCCCGATTAGCCTTACTGTACCTAAAGTGGACTTAAAACATCAAATCAATCAATCATTCATAGTCACCGTCGCTTAGCCAAAAGTGGCAGAAAAGCGACACAACGTTAAAGAAACAAAATGCGAACACAATAGCAAGTTTTAAGTATCTTAGACAAATATGGATTAGTATACATATAGTGTTTGGCAGAAAAACCTGATGATTTTTAAAATGATATAAAATGTGTGGATCAAAATGGGCCCTCTTTTCAAGGTGTAATTTTCCGCACTTAATGTTCATGTAAATCATATTTGTTTTAATAATAATGTCATACATATAACTGTATAACAGGGGAACTATTTTTATTTACTGTGTTATAACATTTTAAAAATCATCAGTTTTTTCTGCCCTACCCTGCATTATGAACATGACAAATTTCCAAACATTTTATATGTTCTGTGTTATTCTTTCCAGCTCGTGGGTTGCGGCGTTCTGGGTGTTGGAATATGGCTGAGGTTAGCATACGAAGGATACACATCTCTGCTTCCCCAGTACAGCATAGTAAGTGCGGACAGTCTGTGCATCACGGTGGGGGTCATCATGTTCGTGGTCGCCTTCTTTGGATGCTGCGGTTCTTGGTTCCAGAGCAGGTGCATGCTGATAACTGTAAGTCTTCATCTCGAGGATAATATAATGTATGTAATTGTAAGCGCACATATGCAACCTTGATCTTAAAAACTCTGCCGTAAAGGGTGCCACTCATAGTTTCCTACAACCTTAATCGGGAAAGGGGAGAAGCCAGTGAATTTATCCCGCTATATTTGTCTCTTCTGATACACTTCCCGCCACTGAGTAGTCTGTTGTATGCAAGCTGTTTTTCCCAATGGACCACATTAGAGGTGACTTCACAGCAGACGACAGAGCACGATTTGAGTCCAAACAAATGTGGCACGTGTTTCCCTCCTAATAAAGCATTGAATTTTCCTTTGGAAGAGCTAGCTAACTTTAATGATTGTGACAGCAGTCAGGCCCGTACCCAAGGGGGGGCAGTGGGGTCATGCCCTCCCTCGAGCCATGAAAAAAAATAATTTGAACTTATAAAAACCTACAAAAATTACGTTGACGGTTTTTCAAATTTTGCATGTATTTCGATTTTGTCCTTGCGCAAATGAATAGGTTGTTTCTGGACAGAGGCAGGCTCTAGAAGTCTGCAGTCTGCAATATTATCATACTTTAGTTCTACAATCATTGAAGCAAGGCTATCAGACGTTCCGATTTAGTCGGGACAGTCCATTCCTTTTAATCCATGTCCCGACTTTTTCGTCTCGGCTCGGACACTACTTACTATAAGGGAAGAAAGACTCTTGCACCACTACAGACATTGTACTGGTTATGTAGGACTTTCTGTAGAATACTGTGTACATTATTAAAATTGTCTGAACTTTTTATGAGCCAAAAACAGTTGTTTGACACTCGACAAATAGGAACCCCTTGATTGTTGAATGGTTTCTTCTATTACAGTGTCACTAATGTTTCACATAATTAGAATATAGGGAAATTTTCTATATTCTTTACATTATGGAAGAAATGTTCCTCAATGACTGCAATACAAAACCAACCATATAAGATGCATATAGCTCTCCATCCGCACCGCAAGGTCTGTGATCCCTTTTTGCTACCACTGAGCAGAAGGATAAAAAACTTTGTTTTCTTTTTCCAACATCAGACTTTTTCTGCAACTTATGTCCATTCTGCCACTCAATGGCTTAGGGTTTAATAATATTATGTAAATCCACTTCACAGCAGAATCGTTGCTAGATTTTTGGGGCAAAAAATTGCCTGAAGTACTTTTAACATATATTGTTATTTGTCCAAAACACTCAAGAAATTAAGTACATTATTATTTACGGAATTCTGTCAATCAGAATTTAAAGACTAAAATTGGTAAACGCTGTAAGTGCCACAATAATTCAAATACCGTTTTTCACGTTAAACTATGAAATGTGACATGCTTTATAATATGGTAAACGTGAAATTTGGCTGGTAGCCCTCTAAGTAGTTCAAAGGGCGTATAAAGAGGTCACTAGTGTGCATGTTCTTACGTGCTGATGTGCGGAACGATGCGATTTCCCAACACTTTCACTTTTTGCACTTACAACGTTTACCACTTTTAGTCCTCATTTGTTTTACTGCAACTTTTCTTCTTTTCTACTTGTAATTGTCTTGAACATAAATACACTGTGGTGTGACCGTACAACGTACAACAGGCAACTTTCACAGTGTGCAGAGGACATGAAGGCCAAAAAATTCGATCCTACGAGCTGTTAAAAATGGCATTTTCTTTCCCACATGTATGCATCCCCATTTAATAGCTACTTGGTTGCCACCGGCATTTATTTTTCTGTCGAATAAGATTCTAAAAGCGAAAATACACCATCGAAACAATTTTATGCCAGCAGGCACACTGCCAGGGTGAAGTCACTTATCCGTTCCCTTCAGATAATTTATTTACAGGGTTTGCACTGACTCCAAAGCCCTGGCAAGTGGAGGAGTCAGGAAAACAAGGCTACGACTAAGGTCATTTGGAAAGAAAAAGAAAAAAATAATACTTTCAAAACCTGGAAAAGTCAGGGGAATTAAATTATTTTTCCTTTGCAGAATTTGTAACCGGAAACACGTTTCCTTTTATCTTCCCAACAATCTTCCTTTTGGGTAATATTGCTTATAAAAAGGTTTTTTCATTTATTTTAAAAAATGTTCAACAAACGTGATTCATTTGATTAACTTACAAAGTTAAAGTGTAACGCATATTTTTTAGCATGTTAAATCATTACACAGTTATGTAAAATACCTGGAAATGTCAGGGACTTTGCAAATGGGTGGGAACCCTCATCTATCAACCTCACACACATATGTTGCTTTTCGTAGGCTATTTGAATGGTTTGTATTATGCACACATCGTATCATACAATTTTTCTTTTCGCTATTTGACAGAAACAAATGTCAGGGTCAACTGCAAATATTTGTCACGTGGTTGTATACATATATGTTAGAAAATGCTGTTCTTCAACATTTCGTAGCAAAATGAGCACATTTCTCTAACCACCCTCTCCCATATATCCCCCCTCCCCCATATATATGATTCATAAGTAATAGCGCAAAGTGACACAGGTGAAAGTACACGATAATTGCACATTATTAGCATTTTACCAACTAGCACGACGTTTACAAACAATGAAGTCAGTGGCAGCTTGTAACCACACATTCGCAATTATCTCGAAAACGGCTCGTTTGCAGACCCATGTTTACTGAGACTTTTTTGCTTCTAATATCGTGTACTTTCACCTTTATCAGTTTTCCCTATTATTTTTCAGACACCCTGTACGCGTATACACACACATATATAGTGTATAATATGATATAAAATTTATGCCTCCCCGATGGCGCAGTGGTAGCGTCGTTGCCTTGTAATCAAGGGGTCCCGGGTTCGATACCCGGTGGAGGCACATGACACAGTGGTTCGGATCTCACCTTAAACCGTAGGTCCAGTCCCGATTAGCTTTACTGTGCATAAAGTGTACTTAAAACACCAACTGAAACCAAACAAAGAGAAAATTTATGAAAATTCGCCTATGGACCCTCAAAAAAATCCTGGGTACGGGTCTGACAGAAGTTATGATACAAAATTGTGATGCATATCGTACATCAATGTACGATATGCAATGAGAACACAGAGAATAAGGTAAAGAATAACTGGAATAAGAAAGGAATGCATTTTTAAAAGAAAATTTCGATATTCCAGTTCCGCACAGCCTAAGCTTAGTCGATCTCAAGTGCAGTCACGCTGCAGCTATGGATGATGGAAAACAAGCAGCCTCACGTGACTGCAGCGCCGCTGCTCATTGCCTGCCACGCCGTTAGGAGCATTCGCTTTACTAGATTCCGTGCTCCTTTTTTTCTTTACATTGTTATCTGTATGGTATGTGTTCTATGTAGACGCATTCTCTGAAATCCCATCTTTACATTGATGCACGATACGCATCAAAATTTAGGCCATATCCGAAAGGTGCAAGACCATACTTGAACCATCCTCCGAGAATGGTTTTGCAGTGCGGTCTTGAAGTCATGGACTGGAAGTGAAAGTCTTTCGAGTTGCACTTCGATTCCAGCGCCAAATACGATCAGTATATAAAACTGAGTACTCGCCTCCCCCCCCCCCCCGCGTTTTAAACACATGTTTTTAACCATAGAAATCACATAGTAGTTTCAAATGTTCTTATACATTTCCACACATTAGAAGAACTTCAACCAACAACTTGCTGGCCCATAACGTGTATTTAACCTGTCTTGCTGGCTTTCTACCTCCGAGATTTCAAACAAATGAACAACGAGTGCAGAAATCACGTGAATAAGTCTACATCGATCCTTACTCCGAGCTATGGTCTCGAATGCTTGTGTACCTGGCGTTTCGAATTGCACTAGGCATAGGTGTCGACTCCATGGGGCTTAGGGGGGCTCGAGCCCCCCAATGTTAATGATGTGGGGGCAGAGCCCCCCAAATAATTTTGCTTAAGATGATCTAATGTATTATTTTGCTCCTCTTGTAAAGTTTACTCTGAATTGTGCCACAAGAACTTAACTTTAAATACACATTTGAAATGTTCTAGACCATCAACTTTGGGGGGCTGAGACCGCTAAACCATCAACTTTGGGGGGGGGGGGCTATGACCGGAGACAGCAAAACACATGACTTATAACTATATACTAAGTATATAATTATTATTTACTGTTATACATATATTAATCAGAGACATAATGAATTTAGCCAATGACTTGTTAAAGACTGTTTGGGGATCCCCTAAAAGAATGCAAATATTTAGGAATATTATTGATGTGAATGAGAAAGCTGGCCATACTGGACTGCGACCACTTTGCCCTCGTCGGTGGACGTTGAGAGCCTCCAGTATGCAACAGATCTTAAGGAACTATGAAAACCTTCCAATTTTCTTGAGAAATTTTCTGAAGAAGATTCTACTGACGCAACATTAAAATGTGCTGGATATCTGGAGACAATGCTTCACTTCAAGACATTTTTCTTTCTCTCCCTCTACTGCCATGTGATGGGTCCAATAGAAGAGGTAAACTGTAAGATTCAGTTTCCACGCATTGGTGCTACAGAAGTGGAATCAAAACTAAAATACTTGACTGACATCTTTCAAGAAAAGCGAATGTGTTTTGAGCAGTTTTGGCTGAAATTCACAGAGGGCAAACCGAGCCTCGTTGAGCCAGAATTGCCCCGGCAACGTCACGTCCTTAAGAGACTTGAAAATCTTGATGCTGCCAAACATCACAAGTTATACACTCCAAAATAGTATTATAAATCAATATACACTGACGTGTGTGACACAGCAAAATCATGTGTTAAACAAGGACACGAATCTACAGGATTACAAAAAGTAACAGCCGTAGAGAAAGAATGCATCTCAGCTGTGAACAGTTGCACAACAAACTTTCAGCAAACGCGAGAATTCTTTCGCAAAGATTTGGATGCCGATAGGCTCTCCTTACACATGTCCATGCTTGGTGATATCGCCAAACAGAAGAAAGTGGTTCTAACTACCATGCATGACACAAGGAAGTTTCTTTTGGAAGAAAGAGCCAGGAGCCAAATTCATGATGGTCCTCCGCACTGTGCCAGTGACGACAGCCACAGTCGAAAGGTCATTCAGTGCTATTAGCCGACTAAAGACATATTTGAGATCAATGAGGCAGAAGAGACTAAGCAGCTTAGCGGTACTCTACATACATCAAACTGTGCTTGATAATTTGGACCTGAGACCGCTTGTTAATGAGTTCAAAAAAAAATAACCCACTGGGTAGAGCAACTTTTGCTTTATTTTTAAATCACGTTCATATGTTTTTGTTGTGTATGTCAATTTATATCTTAGTGTACATGCTTTTTTTAGTGCAAAATTAAATTTAAAAAGTAAAATATTGTAGCAAGAACAAAAAAGTAAAACTATTTTCCTACGATTTGTATTAGCATTTATGTAAATAATTAAATAAAACTGTTAAATATTCGTTATTTTATGGGTTATTTGCAACCCATCACATGTCTCTTGCGGACATTAAAAGACACCCATGCCCTCGCCGGGACTCGAACCCGAGACCTCTGGATCAAAGCGGGTTGAGTCGACCACCCAACACGCTCGGCCACCGAGGCCGGCATAAAACTGTTAGGTTGGTCTCTTAATGTAAATACATACTTAACATAAAAATGTTAATTGTTATCTAAAAAACAAATGAGCAGACACAATTGACGTAAAGAGACTTTGAAACATTTTCTAAACGTTTTTCATGTTACATTTCATTTGTATGAGGAATATAATAGCTGCTTAAAAACTGCTATACGAAGACGTAATTTTTATTTTTAAAAAGAGAGGGAGTGAGTCATTCATTCATTTATTTCAGTGATCAGAGCCCCCTCCCCCAATAATTTTGACAAGTCGGCGCCCCTGGCACTAGGTGATGTCACTTCCATCAAGAACATACTTCAAGTCTGTACTTCGTACCTATGGGACTCAGCCTGATTCTCATAACTGTTGTCACAATTCTTAATACCCCTTCCGATGGAAAATCCAATGGCTTTGAATAGGAGAAAAACACGAGACTGCTTTGTTTGGACTCAATCTTCCAGTGTAACATCACAATCACTAATATGGCCTACTGCTTATTTCATGCAAACATGGCGACTGACCGTGCTGTCGCACGAGTCCTTTGAAAGGGCAATCAAATACTATCAATGAGGTTCAAGCCCCTATAGGTCAAATTCTTTTTCTCTCCCAATATAAAGTACCTGCTCCTTATGTGCCAGTTACCGCCTCCTTCCCTAAACGTTTCCTCATTGAAATATCTAGAAGAACTCTGCACCAACAGTTAGGCAACAACATGGTACACATGAACTCTATTTATCTGTGTTGCTCCATGAAAAAGCAGTATAAATATTTTTCAATCGATGAATAATGTTTATATCAAAATATTTACCAGCCAATATGTAACTTGTATACCAAGTTGTTATATCAAATATGAGCAAATATGCATGTCCATGTCTATTCAAAATCAATCCAAGTCAGTGGATTTATTCACTATCGTGGATATTTTTTATTTCTTATTTCTGCATTTTTCCTTTCATACACACACATATGTGTGTCTGTGTGTTTGTGTACTGAATTCAGCTCCAGAAAAATATTTACAATTGTACTTCTGTTGCTCTTATCAGCAACTATTTCTTCTTCTTCTCTTTTTAAAAAATGTTATCAGTTTCCAAACATGACACACATTTGACCATTTCAGATAAGCTCAGCTCTTCCTGTGTGTACAAAAATTTAATTATCTTTCTTACATTTGTTCTATACCAATATTTCAATTAACAAAATGCAGTGGAGTCCCTATAATTCAAGGTGAATGAGGCAGAGATTTCCTCGAATTACAAAAAACTTTGACCATACTTACATGGACTAACCTAGCGAAAATCAGAAGAGATGAAAAACAAAACAATATGACATAAAACTATAGTATGTGAAAATGGAATATTCAGAATTTTTATGAATATTGTACTTACATTGCTCAGTACAATAGAAACAATGATGTTAGAAAAAAAATAGTCAAACAATATTGAACTTACACAAAGTAAATGGTCAAATGTATTCTGCTTCAGGATGTTGTATCATTTCTGTTCACAAAGTTATTGAAAATCAGTACAGGTCGGTGAATTTATTCACTATCTTTGATATTTTCACATATGAAATGAGACATGACTCACATTTCACTCTGAGATAAATAACTAGGATTTTTTATCTTCAGATTGTAGGGTAAATTTAATAGAGAATTCTGTATCCCCATACAGTGTTTTAATAAATCATTTTGGTAATGTATTACACTCATATCACACACACAAACACAACTTGAAGGTGGACCAATTACAAATTTTTCCAGTTGGTTCCATTAGCCCATATGAGTTTTGACCAATTTATCTCAACCGATTGGTGAATTGGAATGAATTACGTTAAATTAGAATGAATTGTGTTCAATTGTAACTAATTAGTGAATCAAAATGAATTGCAAATTGGAATGAATTGTATTCAGTTGTAACCTGGTGATGACTTGGAATGAATGAGAACCAATAGACAGTTGAGTTCAGTTTGTATGAACCCTTAGAACTGGGAGACCAAAATTAGATAGGTAATATGTACACAGCTCTTGTACTGCAAATAAATTAAACAAAATTGTAGTTTAGTGTCTGCACTATGCATGCATGTGCAAACAAAATACATTTACACTTTTAAAAATTATCATTAAATTTATCAAGAATTATGAAATTCAGACTGAAGGACATGTGGTCTCCATTCCATTTTAGTTATTTGTGTATATTTTTTCTGTTTTAATGAAGATTTAATTTTAATCATATAATGAAGCAGGAGACACCAAACAAATTTTTTAAAAATAAAAAGTGGCAGACATATTTCTTCTAGCCAACTATACATAGACCTTCGACTGTAAGTGGCTGGTTTATGTAACTTGGCCCATACATAGTGGCTTTGTTTAATTTAAAAAAAAATTAAATATCCATATTAGATACTAATTTTTTGTTCTCCATCTTTCCACAGTATTTCAGCCTTGTGATATTTATGTTCCTGGTAGAGTTTACGATAGCTACGCTTGCTTTTGTTTTCCGAGAACATTTGGGTGACACATTAAGAGAAGAATTGAAGGCTGGAATAGTGAGCCACTACAATGCATCATCATCAAACAGCTTGGAAATTATTTGGACACACATTCACAATGAGGTATGTATTTTGATATTGATTCACTTTCTTACCATCTTTGATTATGGTGTTATAAATGCTTATACGCGTATTAATATCAATCTCACTAACAGTGAACAGTGTTGAAATGTACAAAAGTCAATGGATTCATTTGTAACCCAGAAGTGTCCAAATGTGTGTGCAGAAACTATTAAATTTTTAGTTAGGGGAGAGTTGTCTGATTGTACCACATTTTTGTTGCAAACAGAGTTAATACTATTTGATAAAATTATGGTGGAAACTCAGGAGTTGCAATAACACAAGACTGTAACATACTCAACCTACTCTGGAGAGAAGACCTTGATTATTACCAGACTCAGGACTGTCATTAAGGGTGTGCTGCCACACATAATCACATACTACCAATACTATATGTCTATATAATAAAAATTGGAATCAGAATTTTGAAAGGTAAAAGAAGAGGATCTGTTTCAGTACCTCAAAAAGGACCTGTTTCAACTTCTCTGCTAGCATGATCCAGCTTATGTAAAGTACAAATCCAATATATATAATGCCCCAATCCCACCACTCGCTCACTCACTCACTCACTCACTGAATGACATAAATGTTCTCCATGAACAGTGGCGTATTGTGGATTTTCATAAAGGGCATGCTGTACATAATTTTTTTAAAACATATATATTATGGAATGGGGGATAGCATTATATGTATTCAATAGTTGACGATTTGCACATTAACATTACTAAATATTGCATAACGTATAAAGCAATGTAATATGAATAATAAAGTTCAAAACTCACCAGGTTTGATGTCTGATATGGAAGTCTTCATAAAATTATAAAATCACTTAATATTTATGAACAGTTTATATTTACATTGGAGAATCACAATTTAGGTTTGTTTGGCTTATGCAAATAACATTATAGTAGAGGCCTAGATTACAATCAGATATTCAGGAACAAAAGACCAGACTTAATTATAATAATATAATTGTAAATTCTGCTCTTCTGTTTTGAGTGGTAAATTCCCTTATAACATCTTCATAAAATGAGGGCAATGCTTTAATTTTCAGAAGCAGCTCTTTTTAATGGATAATATACCAAGAGCACTTAATCTTTCTTGCGATTGGGTTGCTCTAATATAATTATTAATTCTTCTTAATGCTGAAAAAGATCGTTACACTGATGCAGTTGAAGCTGGTATTGACACAATAAGTGTAGTCAACTTGTAAGTTTCACTCATAATGTTATGAATATTGTTCATGTTCATATATGGTACTAGTTCATGTACAGATTTATTTTCAAACCGGGGAAAGTATAGAGAGCAATCAACTCATTCTTTATCTTTACAAAGTCAAATAATAATAATAATCCTGTATCACAACTTCTGTTTCATTTTCCGTCATTTTTTAAAAATATTTCGGAAAATTACTGCACTAAGCCATATGGAAGTTTGAAAGAGGTCCAGAAATAAAAATAAACCAAACATTAAATTAAATGTGCATTGCACTGTACCTCCAAGGAAAAAATCAATTGCTGCCACCTCTTTGTTCAATGAAACAACAAGCATACTCTCCTCTGTAGCTGTCACCTCACAGCATGCAGCCAACACGATATTCACGCATTGTGAAGGGGAAGAAGCGGAAAAGGGAGGGAAGAAACACGGGAGCAGCGCTTGCCCTCGTTAAAACCTTCCTTCGCTGATGCGGTACATTGGACAGCTTGCTCTGCGACGACATTAATGAGCATTTCTACATTCTAATTTCTTCATATAGGATAAGTATTTATTTTGCACGAGAGCGCTCAACTAAGCTTATATTACATTTGTTGGATCTGAAGTGAAAGAAAGTAATAATTCTTTTCCCACATGCATCGCATGCGCCCAGACTATGCCTCTGTCCATGAAGGAAACCCCAGAGCCAAAAAATGTCCGATTACGATGAATAGTGACACACCCAATGCCACTCAACTCCAAGTTCATCACCTATCGGGATGGAGAGGGGGTGAAAAATAAAATTTAAAAAATGACCTAGATTAGTGTCGAATCCATAGTTTTCGGAGTCTCTAAGCTAATTGGTGACATTCATGATGACCAAACTTCGTACACATATGACTTACAATCTGGAAAGTAATACTGTAGGGTTAAGATTCCCTTGGCACCCCTAGGGGTGTGGATGGAAAGGGTGTGACATGTAAAAATAATCGAAAACGACCGATGTTAGTGTGGAATCCATAGTTTTCGGTGTCGCTAAGGTGAATAGTGACACTCCCAATGCCATTCAACTCCAAGACACCCCTGGTACCCCTAGGGGAGGAGGTGGGAAGAGGGTGACATGTAAAACAACCGATATTAGTGTGGAATCCATAGTTTTTGGGGCCGCTGAGATGAATAGTGACACTCCCAATGCCGTTCAACTCCAAGTTCATTTTACACTATAGTTAGAATTCATTATATTCCTATTGTAATATAATTAAGCCTTGTTTTTTCCATATTAAAACGAATACGTTGCTGACCAAGGCAGTTTATTAAGATAAAACACTTAACACGTAACGTTTCGACCCTGTATCAGGGTCTTCCTCAGACGAAGAACTACTTAAGAAACGTTACGTGTTAAGTGTTTTATCTTAATAAACTGCCTTGGTCAGCAACGTATTCGTTTTAATTATATTCCTGTCTAATAGAAGATTGGGATAAATGAATACCCGGGCAATGCAGGTCAATCAGCTAGTGTCCTATAAAAGTCAGGGGTAAGAATGAATCTGTAGTGCATGAATGCATACAAGCATGAAATTTCTTTTTTTTTCCTTTTTGAGTGCTCGTAGTGCTGAAACAAGGCCTCAACTTGTAAAAAAGTTGTCAAGCAACTACGCAGTGCCAAATTTTGTCAGTGGTTTCATGGGGATACCCTGTGTTGTGTGTGCATATACAAAAACCTTAGTATTGAGAATCAATAGTAATGACCATGCTGTTTAAAATGTTGAATATTATGAGAAATGGAAGTTAGTCGATATCTTCACTTTTCAAATTATTAGATCCTTGTGGACATAGTTCAAGAACCTTGGTAATTCAATTACTTCAAGAACCTTGGTAATTCAGTTGGTAGAGCATCTATTTGTTACGTGGGGGACCCAGATTCGATTCCTGGGGTGGGTGATCTAAGGTCGGAATTTTTCTGGCCTTGTCCCCACATAGAGCAGCTCTGGGGCTGCCATCTGCAGAGAGTTTTATTGTGGAGAAAGAACATGCACATGAGCAGAAAGAGACATAATTACAATATTTTTCCACATAGACTCCAGCAACATTCAAGCACTTGTTGTACCACTTCACAAGTTCATAAAACTGCATGTCCTGTTTACAAATGAAGTTGCATACTCAGATTCCACTCCTGCTGTTGTCTTGAAATGCTTCGCCAGTACCTTATTTGAATCAGCTCATCAATTCATCTGATGTTATACTCTCTAATTGCTGTGGATGGTCGCCTGGGTCTCACATCATCCATCACACTTTCGTGCCCGTCTTGAAATTGCTGATACCATCGCTGTACCATTTGCTTTTGCATTACTTGAGACCCATATACTTCCACCAGCCGGTTATGAATTTCCCTACCAGAAGTTCCACATGCCCATTCGTAGCAAACAACAGCTTGCACTTCATCCTTTGTCCACGATTGCAACACACCTTGTTCTCTGGCTGGGCACACACTTCTTAACTCTTCCTGTCTTCCACACAGCAGTACGCTGGCGCCCTCTACAAGAAAGAGGTCATGCGGCAGACAACAAAAGAAAGATGATGCCCTCATAACCACAACATATTACCAGCCCAAAATCTCCATGCTTTATGGAAATACACACACACAGAAAACTTTTTTTCCCAACTATCTCTCATAGAAAACTTATGCCATCTTATATCTTCGTTCTTCATTTTGTTACTTTATTGTCATCTTCATTCTATTCTACCAAATGCAGATTCATACTTCCTATTTTAAAAAAGACTTAGTCATATTTGTAGTTTGCATGTGTGTGTGTGGAGGGGAGGAGTTGCAGGAAGAAATAAATGGAGAGAAAGAGAAAGGAGAGAAAAAGATAGTTCCATGTCTTTTCACAAATGTTTAATGTTATCATGAAAGCAAGATAATATATTTTCCCTTGCTTATTACATATACAGAATATATGTCAATTTGTTCACACATTTGCTATTCAGTTAAAACATATTCAACTGATATTCAATTGCTGCAATTGCATAAAATGTCAATGAATTTTTTTGCATCAATAAATATAATTTACATAACTTTTAAATACATATTTTCAGTTTCATTGTTGTGGAGTGTCCAATTATGAAGACTGGTACCACATACAAGCATGGCCAAACAATAAATATGTGCCAAATTCATGTTGTATTCCACAATACAGAAATAATACAGGTGAGTTTATTATTGTTTATAATAATATCTTGAGGAGTATTTTCTTCAGCATGTCCTACTGTCCTGCAGAAAATCTTTTTTATGGCAATTTTGTTATGAGATGTGCTTTTGCATCACTTTTCAAAATTTTCATGTGCATGGTGAATTGCTGAAAAATATGTTTAACTAAACATATTTCTAAATTCATGCAAAAGAAAAAGACCATTACAGTTGAGAGAAATGCAAGATGCCAAGGGAATGATCCACTACCACTTCAGCCTTAATAGCTGAAAATACATAATAAATCAAATGATACTTAATAAATTAGATGATATTTAACAAGTGAATAAATATATGTTCTCAAATTTGATGTAGATTAGTAACAGGTAAATGTGGAAACTTGGTTCTAGGATCATCAGAAATTTCATGGAATAGAGAATCAGGTAGAGAAGTCAAATATTTTGTGGAAATTAGGGCGGTTGACAAAAATCCACCTCACCTGGGTGAAAATTTTATCTTGAGCCATCCCTGATAGAAGACTATATGCCGAAGGCAGTTTAATTGTATAGCCTTCACAGCGCAAAAGAATGTGGATTCCTGAATTGTTGTTTTAAGTCCAATTTATGCTCACACATAGGCTAATCGGGACTGGACCTACAATTTAAAGTGGGATTCGAATCACTATGTGCCTCCACCAGTAACCCGTGACCCCTTGATTTCAAGGTGACAACATTACCGCTATGCCATCGGGGAGGTAGAATGTGGATTCTATGGGAGTGATTTAAATGTGAATTATATCTGAAGGGATAAAAATCAGGAAACAGTGTTTTCAAACTCACCCACTACTTTTGCACAATCACAATCCAACATCTTCAACTTGGCTTCCATCTGACGTCATCAGGCAATCCTATCAGTGATGACACTCCTCTGAGCAGCTGAGTTGCTGGTGAACCTGTTCCATGTCTTAGTCATTATGTAAGAATGCCTGAGATCATGCTGAATTCCATCCTGTAAGAAGACCATGCCAGTTTAGGGAGAGTCATCGAATTGTGAGTGTACAGGATAAGTGTACTAGGTATTGAGAAAAGAAAATCTCCATTTTCAGTAGTTATTTTGAAACAATATTCACCTGGCTTCCTCCCTTACCTTCTTACAATTGTATATTCAACATTCCTTAATTTTTAAACATGGTTCTTGGCAGGTTTTCAAATCCATTTCTGTTTTGTATCCATCTGATAACAGTATAGTCTATTCCATTTGAATGGCGATAAGAGTGCCAGCTGCAGCTTGTGGGTCCAAATTTAAAGGGCTAGTAGAAATAAAATGGGACTATAGAGAAAACTAGAAAATGGGGTTTCTAATAAGTCATCATCATCATCATCCTTCGCCATTTCCTGCCTCTGGCTGGATCAGCATAGAAGACAAGCCTCTCAATTTTTTCCTGGTCTTCCACCACTCCTCTCTTTCCACGGTGTTCCAATCTTGTCCTCTTCTCCTAACACTCTTCACTATCTGCTCTTTCCACTGCATCTTGGTCTCCCCCTTGGCCTTATTCCCACTCCTTGTGATTGTAAGCTCTTACTGGTAGTCTTTCTGCATCCATCCTCTTCATGTGTCCGAATCATCTCATCTGTGCCTGATCTGTCCTGTCCTGAAGCTTCACTACACCCACTGTCTGTCGGATCTCCTCATTCCTTATTCTATCCCTTCTAGTCTTCCCCAAAATACTCCTTAAAAATTTCATCTCTACTGCCTGCATATTTCTTTTGTCTCTCTCTGTCATTGTCCAAGTCTCTGCTCCATACATAATTATTGGCACATAGTATGTGTTATATATTACCTTCTTGCATTTCATAGATATGTCCCTGTTCCATATTAATCTTTGAACACTTTGATGTAGTCCACCACCCATTTGCCCTCTTCTGTATACCTCTTCATATATTCTTCCACTTCTCTCCATTATGCTTCCTACATATTTGAAGCTCTCCACTACCCTCAACTCTTCTGTGCCCATCTTTATTCTTGGTTCATTTCTGGCTCTGTTTCTTGTTGTTATTAACACCTCACTCTTTTCTGCACTGAATTTCATCCCTGCTCTTCTGGTTTCCTCATACCAACTATCAAGCTGTCTCTGTACTTCTTCTTCCCTGTTCCCCATATTACTAAGTCATCAGCAAACAACAGGCCCCTTCATCTCTTCCTCTACTATTTTTTCCCCCACCTCTTCGTTAATTGCATCTATTGTAGTAATTATGAAGAACAGTGGGGAAAGAGCACTTCCCTGTTTTAGACCATTACTTATACTGAACCACTTCTTCCCACTGGTGTCCTCAACAGCTCTGGTTGGCCTTGTATGTGCTCTGCACTCTACACACTATCTCCTCCTCGACTCCTGTCTCTCTTGCAGCCTTCAAAATCTTTGTTCTGTCTATGCTACTGTATACCTTTTCTATATCTAGGAATGTCATAATCAAATCATTTCCATACTCGTAGTGCCTTTCCTGCATTGCCTTATGGTGAATATCAGATCTACTGTTGATCTGCCTCTTCTAAATCCATACTTTTCCTCTCTCATGTTCAGCTCTGTTACTTGGCCTCGCCGATGGTGCAGTGGTAGTGTCTTCACCTTGTAATCAAGGGGTCCCAGGTTCGATACCTGGTGGAGGCACAAGTGGTTTGGATCTCACTTTAAACTGTAGGTCCAGTCCCGATTAGCCTTACTGTGCATAAAGTGGACTTGAAACAACAAATAAAAAAGCTCTGTCACTTAACTTATTCTTTTCTCAAATATTTGCTCATATACATTTGCTGAGTGGCACATTAGTGTTATTTCTCTGTAGTTTTTACATTCCTTTCTGTCTCCCTTCTTGAATATGGAACTATTAGTCCCTTTGTCCAATCTCTTGGCACTTCTCTCTCTTGCCACACTGTTTTCAACACTCTGTACAGTCACTGCACACCAATCACTCCTGCTCCTAGTACAATTTCCACTAGCACTTCATCTACTCCAGGTGCTCTACCTCTCTTCAGAGTTTCCTCCACTTCTTTCCATGTAAGATTCACTTTTTCCTTCCTGTTTTCTTTTTCCTTCACTTCTTCATGTTCATTTACTTTTTTCACATTCAGCAATTTCTTGAAATGATTTTTCCACATAATAAGTATTTGTAACTATTAGTCTAATTTTCTAAGTATGTGTAACTATTCACGATTAAAATTAACCGATATGCCATCTGGTGGGCTTTTCAGGAAGTACTCTAAGTAGGATAAGTTGTGTCAAAGTCCTTTAAAGCATGGGGAATATGCGAGAGAGTAAGGTCTACTGTTCAGGGTTTTTTTGCTCGCTCTAAATCGTTTTATGGGTCAGAACAAATTAAAAGTTTTCATGTGTTTCCACCCCGTGGAATCAACAAAATGAAATTTGTTAATAAATCAGGGAAAACGTAATTGACAGAAGATTGGTATGGGGGATATAACACTGTAATTTGGCAAGGATATTATGAAGAATGCACGAGTCTGCGTACTTTATTTTTCGAGAGATAAATATATTACCATGAAAGTAAAGTTTTAAATTGTACTTTATAAATAAAGCTTTTTTTTTCTACAAAAAATCATGAAGAATCTTACCCAATGCGTCCATGTAATACCGGTATTAAGTATGTGTGAAATTTGGAACAGGTGCAAATCGAATAAGAGAGAAGATGAAAATAGTTTGAGAATGAATAAATGTAAAATGTAACCAGAAAAAAAAAAAGTGGACATGCTAATGTTACTGCTTCATTCAGTACGATGTCCTTTCTCAGTGAGTATAACCTGGTCGTGAAGTTGTAAATATTATTATTAAACCAGCCTTTCTCTTTCGAGAAAGAACTGCAACGATATGTTTGCAATTTTCTCCTGTCCCAGCTTTTCAAGTACAGGTCAATTTCAATTCCTTTTTTTCAAATAATTTCCGAGAACCCCAGTTACAACATGACGTTCAGATGATACAGCACTCGTTTGGACAACCAGTGCGTATACATAGTTTCATCTGCATTTTCCGTGTTAATTTTGCCTATCATAATTAAATGCTTCGTTCTCAGTACAGCTTCACGTTTGTTAGAGTACCTGGAATTCACATTGCATTCGCAATATTTAAAAATAATGCATAATTTAAACTTTTCTACCATACCAGTCATGACAACACGCTGCTATTTTGTACTACTGCTGAATGTAAACAAAGATTTATCCTACTTAGAGTGGCCATATTGGAAGCAACACTAGCGCTCAGGTGGTAATTTTAATCGCGAATTGGTCTAATATATAAAATTAGACCAATAGTTACACATACCTATTAGAAACCTCATTTTATAATAAGTATGTGTAACTATTGATCTTAGTTTCTGTTTTGCCCATTTATTTTCTACCAGCCCTTCACCTAATTTGAACCCAGAGTACAATTTTCACTTTCAGAAATTGTCTGCTCCAATTCTCCTTCAAAATATATTTGAACTTTTAGTAGTTACAACTAAAACAACGTTTTGCTATATGTAAGTAGTTTCATCCCTTGTGCATGTTTAACTGCTACTCCATAGGGAGGCCAGTCTGCAGGAAGAATTATGTTTTGATACAGTGCAATGACTTTATTTTCATTTTATATATTTGCATGAAGATATTGAGATAACAAGTATCAAATTGGTAGTGATGTCAGGCCACGACAGAGGTCCTTTGTGTAGAACATGTTTATTTGTTAGTTAAATATCATCTTATTTATTACAGATTATTACTATATAGGGGCATTCCACAAAAAGTGGTCCTTTTTCATGTTAATAACCAAATGAATTTATATGGAAATCATTATTGTTTTTAATTGCAATAAGGTTTAGATGTTTGTGAATGCATATAATTTGCACGTTAATAAATGTTGCTAACATCTGCAGCCTATATGCTTCACAGACAAATGAAGTAAAACATTGGTACATTTTTAAAGCATCACACATGTAACACATTTTTGTTAATGGCATTCAGCCTATGCCATCATACTCATTTTTTTTCATTTGTTAGCAGACACCATAAAGTACATTATAATTCCATGAAATCAGCTCATTAAGACTATTTTAATCCAATCTCTGTCTAGAATGTTAAATTTTGCTTGTAAAATGTCACACATGTAATGCTGGAATGTCCCAATAACCTATTGCTATTTAAGTACTGATGAACTAAGGTCTGTGTAATACATTTCACATGCATGACTCACTTCATAATGTAGCCATTATATGCACATTATCCAGACTAGCAAAATAAACATCAGTCATCAGGAGTGTATACTACCTGGTGAAGACTCATTCATATTCTTAGTGCTGTTATTTAGTGCTAAAACAAACAGGTTGCAGTAAAATGTGAAATAAAATTTGATGACTCTGCTTACTTTCATTCTAATGAATATTTGCTTAAGATGAAGCTGGATTAAGAACCTGGAATGTAACAAAAATAGCATCACATGAGAATCAGAGGAAATCAACTCCAGAAATGCTGTTTTCGGTTTTCCTTTCCTCTGAAAAGCTCTATTTGGAGTCAGATCGACATGTTTGCCCTTTTAATCCTTAATACTAAAGTAGACTCATGCATCTCCAATTCACTGACTTTTTTTAGTCAGGCGTATTCCTAAGAATGATTATTTCCTCTAAATAAATAAATTGTAGTTACATCCATGTTCTTACGTGACGAGAAATTATTATGAAATTTAACAATTAGATCATAATTCTAGTTACAAAATCAGATGTCTTATGTCCCATTAATATAAAAAAACCATATTGTAACTGATAATTAGGGCTAGGATTTTGATGCAAATGCATATTTTTTTTTGGTAAGGCAGAAATATTGCATAAGTAGTTAGTAATGTGTTTTACGTGTAAGTGAATAAATAGGGATACCTTTGTTAGGGCATTTTTTTGCATTTTTGACCCTTTTTGGAGTAAATGTAATTTTTTAAACTATTTAAACCGTTTAAGTCATCTTTTGCTCTTTTAAAAGTCATATTATGCATTTTTCTACATTTTGGTGAAAGAAGGGGCATTTCACATGCATATGTAACCCTTTGAAGGAGAGAGGTTCCCGACTCTCGTCTCATTGCCTTCAGCGCAGTTCTGAACGACTGTGTTTTGAAGAGACAAATAAATTCTGTGCAGTATTGTTGATACAAGCTGTTGTGTAACAATTCAGCTCAAAGAATGTGATTTCCCCCTCTATCATTAAATATATTGTCGCCAGATGGATTATTGTTCAAAAACAAGGAGTACAAAGTTTTGTACTCTGTATCGGACATTTTGTCAGGGAAATAATTTGCACTCCATGGAATTGAAAGTGGCTTAACAGCAAGTGATATTGTTCATTTCAAGTACGCTCCTCTTGTGTCGGCAGAAGTCGAGAGAAATTTTTCCATGTACAAGGCTCCCTTGTCCGACAACCGACAATCATTCAATTTTGAAAATTTGCATATGATTTTTGTTGTGTACTGCAACTCGGCACTTAAAATGTAAAAGATGAAAAAAATTGAACTTTCTTACTTGTTCTACCATATGCAATGAACATGTGATAGATACTGTAACGTTAATTTGTAATTTGAATTTCTCTTGGTAGTTTATAAATTTGTTTTACAAAGCTTTCACAATTTTTAGGTCATTTTTCTAAGTTTATAGGGCATTTTCTTGCATGTATTAGGTCATAAATTAATTTTTTAAAGTTTTTTTTTTTTTTGGCAATTTTAAGGTCATCAAAATCCTAGACCTACTGATAATATACAATGAAGTGAGGATACCTGAGTTTGAACACTGTATAATTATGCATTGCTACATTGAATGCTACAATTGTGCAGTGGGTATGACTGCCATCTTGCGAGACCCAGGTTTGATTCTCAGTGTACATGATCTCAGGTGGAAATTTTTCTGAAAACATACCTGCTTAGAGCTTACTCGGTCTCTTATCGGTGGGTACCTGGGGGCAACTATGGTGGTAAAGATGACTGGAGTTTGGTGCAGATCACATCAATATGGATGAGTTCAAGAATGTGTGAGGCCTTACCTCAACACCCCCATGTGCCTTCAAGACAGAATGCCAGTCTAGGTTACATTCCTAGAAATCATTCCCAGCCTGTATTCTATTCTTACACAGCATTCCCACCTAGGTTCTATTCTTAGACAGCATTCCCAGTATAGGTTCTATTACTATTCCTAGACAGGATCCCCAGTCATCTAGGTTCTATTCCTAGACAGCATTCACAGCCAAGCATTGTGGGGATAATTAGAAAGCTACATGAAGATGAACTGTGACTTACAATACGAGATAGATAAAAAGCAGTGATGTGAATGATGTGGGGCTTCTCAGCCAATGAATGGTGTCTTTGCAGGCATTGGTCTTTAAACTGTTGTACAACAGACTTTATATTTATGAATTGTAAATAATATTTGAAGATGTTTAACTGTACTATGACTACTTAACTTCCTTTCACTACTTTAGTCTTTGTCTCAACAATACATTTTTAACAAGTTATATTATTTTTAATTATGTTCAATTCAATAGACATGTATTAATTTTTTTGGCAGCAAGCTGGACAGATTACCTCTAATACATTTTTTGTAATAAAACCTACATTTCTAGATGAAATCATTTCTAATAAATACATTGATAGGTAAAAATAAGTATATCTACTAAACTTGTCCTGTATCTTCCTTTTGTAGGATTTCTAAATGTAGTAAGGTCCTTTGCATTACTTTATTACAGACTGTGGACACTCATTGAATCCAGATATGTGGTACGCCAAGGGATGTGCAGGGCAGGTCCAAATGTGGTTTGTCGAACGATTACATATTGTGGGAATTGTTGGCCTTGTTGTTGCTTTTATACAGGTAAATAACAATATGGCTTATTTTTTCATATTTTAAACCCCTTAAGTAGGTAATTTGCAAATGCGAAATTTGTTCGGAAGTGGGTAATTTTAAAAATTAAAACACCTCATCACTTTCCAAAAGTGCATCCTCTGTACTCAAAGGAGACAGATGCTTTTGCTGCCTTGAGCAATCATGGAGAAATGCAAGACTTCAAAATACAAGAAGCCAGGGGTCTCAGATTCAAATCCTGGCCTGGCCTCAATCATTATTTTTAAGTGTTCCTTCACAAATATCATCATATCATCACTCATTCTCATTGTTGCGATTAGTCAAAAGTGGCAGAAAAGTGACCAAAAATAATCAAATCAATCTATGTAGAAAGTTGCTCACGCACCTCCTGGATTGACACACACCTCATCTTTAAGCACTTATTATGTACTTTATTATATTAAGTGTAAGATAAACACAGCTAGCAGTGCCAACATGGAAGCAGTGTCTCAATCTTGTGGTGATTATGGCAAGTTAAATACTCTGGACATTCTGAGTGGCATTTCGTGGTGAAAATGCCAACTAACTAAATAGTGAAACACAGGAGATATGAAGATGTATGTATCATTTGAATCCACTGCACTGTCATGCCCACATAAAATGATAATAGTGAAGATGGAACTAATGCCAATATGTTTAAATTTCTCGTTTTCTTATGATGAAAAAGTGCTGGAAAGTGTATTGGTTTTGTTGAACGTTGTACAAAAGACACACTTTCCCAACATGGTCAAATTGACTTATCATTTGCTTTTGCTCTGTAGTGAGTAGTCTGTGGAGAATGCTCTCCAAGAAGGTTGTGTTGTACCAAGAATGTAGCAATGTACATCGCGTCGCGGTCGGTCGCGTTAGACACTAATAAAGTGTTAATTAACTGTTAGCACGTGTTGTTACTCCTTGTACCAAGTTACGGAAATATCTGCGTTGAAGTTCAACAGGTTATGGGCCCAGATACGTTCCCACTGCGACCGTGAAATTTGGTAGTTTGTGGGAGTGCAACAGTAAGTGTCGTCGTTGTTTGGAGTACAACAGGAAGTGTCCTTTGTCTTCCTAACCGGACTGGTGAGAGTTTTACACTTTCGGAAGAAGCGTGTTTCGTTTGCTGCTGAAGATGGAGTTCAAGACAACAGTAGACAAGCTAGAAGGTGCAAAGAACTGGCCGAGATGGAAACGACAAGTGGAGCTGCTGTTACGACACCACGATGTCCTAAAAGTTGTGGATGGCACGTGTACTTCTCCACAGGAACTTGGTGCTGAGTGTACTACAGAAGATCGACGTAAGTACGAAGCAGAGTGTAAAACATTCCAGAAGGCGGACATTATGGCACAAATGATATTGGTGAATAGTATGGATGATGCAAATTCGGAACTTACCAGCACGTGTGATACGTCTAAGGAAATTTGGAACAAACTAATGTCAGTATATGAACAAAGTTCAGCACAGCGTTTGGATCGATTGTCAGAGCAGTTCTTCAATCAATCCAAAGATGCAGCAGAAGACATTGCAACATACGTGTCCAAATTACAGAGAAATTTTCGTGAAATGAATGACGAAATGGAACGTCTCACGAAGTCCAAGGTTCCAGAACTGCTTCTAATGAGTCGAATCATGTCTACCTTACCTAGTGAATATTTTGAATTCAAAAGTGTATGGGAATCAGTTCCAGTGGAAGAGCGTACTGTAGACAGGCTAACTGAACGACTTAGGCTAATTGAAATGAGACTTCCCAACAAGAGTAGTGACACAACAGCTTTTGTGGTAAAAAGTGATGATCCGAAGAAATACAAGAAACGTCCAGAAAAAGCGAAAAAGTGTTTTAAATGTCACAAGGTAGGCCATTTTGCCAAACAATGCAAGTTGGTGTTAAATAGATCTTCAACCAGTGAAAGTGGGCGTGTTCCAGAAGGAGGAGCCTTTGTGAGCTTTGAATCGAACTGTCCTGTTTCGGAAGTTTGGATTGCAGATACTGGAAGCACAGCACATATGACTAACCGGAAGGACTACTTTCTACAGTACCAAAAATTCCCAGCACCAAAGGAATTACAGGTGGGAAATAAAGCCATCATATTAGCACATGGCAGTGGTATAGTGAATGTGGAAATGTTGGTCAATGGTAGGTGGGTGAAAAATCATCTTCGTGATGTGTGGTATGTGCCAAATATCAGTAAGAATTTATTTTCTGTGAACTCCACTACAAAAAGAGGTTTTCTATTCTGTGCAGACTCCATGAAGTGTTTACTAAAAAGGAATGGTAAGGTACATGCATGGGGAAGTGTTACTTTAAGTGGTTTGTACCAAATGCACATGCGTGCATTACCCCCCAAAAATCCTGCTGAAGTGTGCTTAGTGTCAGCTTCCGATACATTGCAGCTGTGGCATGAAAGGTTGGTACACCAAGGTAAGCAACATGTTCGGAAGTTTCTAGTGCAGCACGGAATTGATGTAAAAACTGATGATCAGTTTTGTGAAGGCTGTGTGGTTGGCAAGCAACATCGTAAAAGTTTTGGACAGCGGGTTACTCATGTAGAAAAACCAGGTGAAAGAATCCATGCTGACGTGTGTGGACCAATGCAAACAAAATCATTGGGTGGTGCACTATATTTTGTTTGTTTCAAAGATGACTTTTCGAAATTCCGACGCGTGTTTTTTCTGAAACAAAAATCGGAAGTTGCTGCAAGACTAAAACAGTTTTTAGCTGAAGTCAGTGTTGCAGGTCATGTAGTAAAAGAATTGCTCACTGACTGTGGGAAGGAATTTGATAATGCGGAAGTGAAGGCTTTGTTGAAAGAAAAGGGGATCAATTTCAGAACCACCATGCCTTATACACCTGAACAGAATGGAGCTGCAGAACGTGAGAACAGAACATTGGTTGAATCTGGACGCTCAATGTTGCATTCAAAAGGTCTTCCAGTGAAACTTTGGGCTGAAGCAGTGAATACTGCAACGTATGTTCTGAACAGAACTGGACCAACCACTGTAGAGAAGAAGACACCATATGAACTTTGGTATGGAAAAGACTTACCAAGTGTAGATCATTTGAAAGTGTTCGGAACAGAGTGTTTTGTTCATGTACCAAAGCAAAAGCGACAGAAATGGGACAAAAAGAGCATTAAGGGTCTTCTGATTGGTTACTGTGATGAAAAAGATGGTTACCGCATCTGGAATCAGAAAACTGATAAAGTGTTGCTCAGTCGTGATGTTATTTTTTGCACGGAAACAATTTTGCCAGTAAAAGAGTCTTTTGAAATTGTTTCACCAGAAAAATCAGTAATGTTTGAATCTACTGTGGAAGAACCTGATAGCCCTGGTAGTGAGTCTGCAAACTACGATGATACAGGAAACAGATGCATCACGGGAGATGTAACTGGTGGAAGTGAACCACGTTATGAATTGCGAGATCGTCAAAGGGTGCAGAAACCAGTGTGGCAAGATGGTTATGTGTTACAGGTAGATTGCTTAGAACCGAGCTCATATAAAGATGCCATGTCATCAAGAAATGCTGCAGAGTGGAAATTAGCAATGGAAGATGAAATGCAGTCTTTGGCTAAGAACCATACTTGGATACTAGTTGAACCTCCAAGCAATAAGAAAGTTATTGATAATCGGTGGGTTCTAAAAGTAAAGACCAAAGCAGATGGCAGTATCTTCAGATTTAAAGCAAGACTGGTAGCAAAGGGTTATCTACAGAAGAGTGGGATTGATTACGATGAAACCTTTAGTCCAGTGGCTCGATTTGATACTGTACGAACTGTGCTGAGTGTTGCAGCTTGTGAAGGGTTGAAGTTAGCTCAATTTGATGTGAAAACAGCTTTTCTTTATGGTGAACTTGATGAGGAAATCTATATGTGTCAACCTGAAGGGTTTGATGACGGGACTGGTCGTGTGTGTAAGCTAAAAAGGAGTCTTTATGGACTGAAGCAAGCACCTCGTTGCTGGAATAGACGATTTGTGAATTTCATGTCGAAGCATGGTTTTACATGCAGCAAAGCTGATCCCAGTATGTTCATTCGTAAGAAAAATGGAAAGAAAATGATCGTAGCCATCTATGTGGATGATGGTTTGGTTGCTGGCAATGATATTGAAGATATCAACAGTTTTCTCGGAACTCTAAAAGAAGAATTTGAAATTGTGGTTGGGTCATTAGATTGTTTCTTGGGCATACAAATAACACAAAAGGAAGATGGTTCTATTTTTGTATGTCAAGAAAACTATACAAAGAAAATTCTTGAGAAATTTCGCATGAGTGAAGCAAATGCTGTGTCAACACCTGCTGAAAAGGGAAGTGTAAATGCAGGGGAAGAAAACACACAGCAGTTAGTAGACACTAGTGTGCCTTACAGAGAAGCAGTTGGCAGCTTGATGTATCTGGCTACAGTCACTAGGCCAGATATCTCCTATGCTGTTGGATTAGTGTCGCAAGCATTGGACAGTCCAAGATTATCTGATTGGCAAGCAGTGAAACGAATTTTCAAGTATCTACGAGGAACCACTGCTTATGGAATATGCTACAATTCAAATCATAATCCTGGGATCCTGGAAGCCTTCAGTGATGCAGATTATGGTGGAGATCCAACAACAAGACGCTCAACAACTGGAGTTCTATGCAAGTATGCAGGTGGAGCGATATCCTGGATGAGCCGGAAGCAGAAGTCTGTTGCTCTATCAACAACAGAGGCTGAATTTGTGGCAGCCAGCGAGGGAGCGAAAGAAGTGATATGGTTAACAAGACTATTGGATGAGATCACTCATCTGACAGGAATGCCCACACTGCTGGTGGACAATGCTAGTGCTATTAAGTTAGTAAAAAATCCTGAATTTCATAAACGCTCAAAACATATTGCGGTGCGTTATTATTTTGTAAGAGAAAAGTTTCAGGAAAAAATGTTAAATGTGGAACACATTGATGCTGAAAGTCAGGTAGCAGACATTCTCACGAAACCATTAGCAAAAGTTAGGTTTGCTAAATTATGTGGCTTAATGGGAGTGGGAAATTAAAAGTAGTGTACTTATTGTTATGTTAAAGTGTAACAATGTTTTTTTGTAAAGGGAAGCTTGTGAAAGTTGTTTTTGAGGGGAAGTGTTGAACGTTGTACAAAAGACACACTTTCCCAACATGGTCAAATTGACTTATCATTTGCTTTTGCTCTGTAGTGAGTAGTCTGTGGAGAATGCTCTCCAAGAAGGTTGTGTTGTACCAAGAATGTAGCAATGTACATCGCGTCGCGGTCGGTCGCGTTAGACACTAATAAAGTGTTAATTAACTGTTAGCACGTGTTGTTACTCCTTGTACCAAGTTACGGAAATATCTGCGTTGAAGTTCAACAGGTTTATATGGGCAAAATTTTGTCCCTGGTTCAAATCCGGGAACTTTTCTAACGATGGAAGTGGCCCCGGCTCCCACCCAGCGTCGAATAACATGGGTACCTGGGGGAAACCCTGGGGGGTAAAGGCGGTCAAGGGCGTGATGCTGATCACATCACCCCCACTCACGACCGGATCAAGAAAGTGTGGGGCGTTACCCCCACACCCCCTATACGCCTTCATGGCGTGGTGCTATGCACAGGGGAACACTTTACCTTTTTACACATTTAGTAATGCTTGAGAGACATTGAACCTTAGGTTGTACTGTTAATACATGACTTAGCCGGTTCAAATCCGGGAACTTTTCTAACGATGGAAGCGGCCCCAGCGCCCACCCAGCGTCGAATAACATGGGTATCTGGGGGAAACCCTGGGGGTAAAGGCGGTCAAGGGCGTGATGCTGATCACATCACCCCCACTCACGACCGGATCAAGACAGTGTGGGGCGTTACCCCCACACCCCCTCTACGCCTTCATGGTGTGGTGCTATGCACAGGGGAACACTTTACCTTTTTACACATTTAGTAATGCTTGAGAGACATTGAACCTTAGGTTGTACTGTTAATACATGACTTAGCCAATTCTTTTTGCTAAATGTTGATTCTATCCTGTATCTGCATTAAATTTTCAACATTCTTCTCATTAGACATACATACTAAATATGCAACGAATACCATGCAAATTTCACATTTTCTTAGGAAAATATGAAAGAAAAAGCAATAGAATGGTATTCATGGTATTTTTTTTATTTAAGAGAAACTTCTATTGCACTCAACCTTAGTATAAACAAACTGCACAACAGTGTGTTCAGATATTCCATCTTCAAGAGTTACTGCAAATAATTTTGGATAAATTAAATAAAATTATGTCACATAGAAGCATATGGCTATCCTACAAACAAATGCAAGAAATGGGAGGTAGCTACATAACTTACTGTTGCCCATGTAAGTAAGAGAAGGTGGAGGATATGTAAAATATATGCAGATGTCTTGCAATTTACTGCTACACTTAATTTTGTTCAGTGAAGCCATGACAAATCAAGTGCTAGTGGAATTAAAGGTAATGCATGAACATTCTTGCATTATTGGACATAGAAAGGAAGACTGTGAAATGCTAAATTTGCATTTATTTGAATTCTATATTTTATTGTTCTCTTGGAAGTACTGACCTGATATTTTCCTATATTTCCCACTAATGTACTACACTGCTGATTATATTGGTGGATTTAGAGAGTGGGGTACTATCTTTTTCCAGATAGTTAAAGAATAAAACAATGTTTATTATAAATAAATCAACACTGGAAATTGAATGCAAGGCTTGTTGGTAACAAAGCAATGCCGTTAATGATGAACAAAAATCCAGTCAAATATTTCCCATAAAAATATGGTAAAGAATGAATGAATTAATTAAAATTTTGGTGTGCATTGGCATGTATGGCCATTTTGCACCCTTTAAAGTATACGAGGAAAATCCTCTTATCTAAAACCCTTATCTTAAAGTTTAAAAAAAGGGGTGTAAAGAGAAAGGTTAAAAGTGCAAAGTTGTAAAGGGACCTGTGCAGGAGACATACAACCCATTAAAAAGGTAAAGATAGTCTGGGAACAGTGTAAAAGTCTCACTCTTCTCAAAAAGTTAAAAACACTTGTTACAAAACTGTCATCGTCTCTCAACATGCATGATAAATAGTTGAGAAGATTAAAACATCTGTCTGAGGAAAGTTTAATTTGCACATTTGATAAGAATATGCCAAACACTTAAAAAATAATATTGCAGACATGATACATGGAGGGTTCAGTCCTTGCTGAAAATGACCATGGGTGAGACAGCTGCATCCAATTAAAATTACCTCTTCTTGATGGAAATGATGGTTCGAGGAATGCCATGCATCAATGGTGGCGATGTAGGTCAAAGATTGTTCCCCATTACCTTATACTGCTGCCAACCCAGTCAACAAGGTAATGTTACCACAACGTTGTGGCAACGTTAGCTCCTAACATACCTAACGTTGTTACAACGTTGAAAGTATGTTGATACAACGTTGTGAAAACGTTGTGTCAATGTTTAAGGGTCATTTTTTTCAACGTTGCTGCAACGTTGGTTGACAACATTGTCACAACATATACTGAACATTATGTAGCAACGTTAGATATGTCAGGGGTTAACGTTGCCACAACTTTTTTGCAACATTACCTTGCTGCCTGTGTAATTTATGAATATAACAATGCATATTTAAAATATGGTTGTTTCGCATGGTAAGCTATTAGCAATCTTGCCAAGCCATTTTTGTATATAATACATATGCGTCACAGTTTCTCTTTACATATTATAAAAACTTTTCCTGCTCCACCACAATAGGCAATTGTTAGTCTGGAGATTGTGATGAATTAACCAATCTCTACCTACACCTGGTAATCAGTTTCTTTTTGCAGTATTTAGCTCCTGATTATATAGTCTGGAATAAAAATATTTATCATGGGAGTTTCACTTGTATTCAACACATTTCATTTTCTAATCTTCCTTACAACTTCAATATTCACACATCTTTCGAAGGATAATAAAACACATTTTTTCACTAATTACAATCGAAAGTATCCTTATTCCTGTTACTAAAAGTTATGTTTGTTTTGCATTTGAGTCGCACTGCCATCTAGTGTACGCTGTAGGAAATATAAGGTTTGGTGGTCAGTGCACACACAAATTCAGATTAAACAAAACACTCCGATCTGACGCTTGTGGTGCTCATGGTGGTGATCATCCAAAATAAAGTGTATTCAGTGGAATGTTTTTTGTAACGTTGATGCAACGTTATCACAATGTTGTTCCCCTACATACAACATTCATCATAAATACAACAAGCATACAACGTTGTGGTAACGTTATCACAACGTTGTTCCCCTACATACAACATTCATCATAAATACAACATTCATACAACGTTCTGGCAACGTTAGTGTGTTGACTGGGAAGTATCATGAAGTGAGCAACAAGACACATTGTGCAGGTTCATGGCTGGCAAAAGGTGGACGAGAACATCCATCCATCTTCCTCAGCAGACTTGGTGGCGGCATCCACTGCTTCATTCAATTTCAGGTCCACTTAATATTTTGTAAGAACTTAAAATGTGTGATGATGACACAAGCAAGGCAAAATGAAATTTCTTTTCTACTTAATTTGCATAAGAGTTTGTGGATTTTTTGAGTTACATTCTTAGTACCTTAGAAGATTTTTCTTAAAACATAGTGCAGTAAACTGCTTCTACAAACATCTCTTGCAGAATATTCATCTTAGGAAATATTTAAAGTAACATTGAGTATTTATGGTGGTTCTGAAATGTAAGTTTTCAACAAGATTTCTTATGGTATTAAGCAATACAATTTCTAATGACAAGTTGAAAAATCATATAGCTATTTCTTGAATAGTGTGTATGCCTAATTTTTATTATTAGAACAAAATCCATTGAATTCTTATCTATGTGTTAAGAATATAATTATTTTCTCTTGCAGCTGTTTGGATTGATATCATCTATGTTGCTATTCTGCACAGTAAGGCACAGGAGAACGTCATCAACATACAAATCGTATGATCCGACCACCTGACCATTACAGGAGTATGAACTCTGAAACCATTTATCAGTAAATGATTTCAGAGTTCAGGTAGAAACATCAAAGTCACAGTGAACATAGGCTGAAGTATAGTGCTGATATTTAAATCAATAGGAAAAGAAATTATATGAACATATTACATAGAGGCATTGTTATGAAGTCAAGTAAAATTTTGGCTCATTGCCTTCATGAATGTCTAGATGTGACTGGAATTCGTATATAAATATGTTTGTATATATTGACTTATGCTCTTTGAAATTTTTGCTAACAGAAAATATTAAATGAGGAAGCTAACACAAGATTGCATAAAAAGTGGGTTCTGAAGAAGTGTTCTGTTCTTCAGAGTTCTAATTTTTGTGAATTAACTTTTAGCTTTAGAGAAATGTAAATTCATTAATATGTTGTTTATGTTTACTGTATTGGTTGAACAGTTAGTTTATCATTGATCAAATGTATGCTTATTGTTCATTATTTTGTAATGGATTACTTTGAAACTGGTATGTGGCAATTACATATAAATGTAATACAGGGTGGCTCAATAAGTCACTTAACACCCTCAGTACAAGGCCACTGCGGCATGGAATTTGAAATTGGCGATGACCAATCGTTATCTGGCCAAGGGGGAACCACATTGACGCCACCCACACGGTCGGCGGCCATCTTGATGTCCGCCATCTTGAATTCAACTTCAGAATTTTAAATGGGAAGGGGGTCGTGCGACATATCAAAATGGGCTAGAATTTCACGAGAAATGCAATGGTGAAGGTTTTTTCGACGTATCTTTAACCAGTAAAAAGTTATGACTGAATTATTGTACCAATTTGCTCCTTTTCGAGGTGTTAGAAAAATGCCTTAAAATTTGTTTAGCGCTTCGGTAATGCATCGAGATCAAAGTGACGTCCATGGAGAGACGTTCGCATGCCATTGCACATTATTTTAATCGGATACATCCATGAAGAGCTGTGCATTATGAATGTTTGTCGCGAACAATTTACAGTGTGACGCTTCCATTGAATTAAAAGTGTCTTCACAGTGACAAGGCAAATGTTTATGTTCATAAGGAAGTTCATAAACAGAATATTCGATGATTTTTATCTGATAACCCATTTTCGACAGATCAAAGCTGAATGGTTAGTGTTGGTAAGTTAATGGTGTGGCGTGCTGTGTGGAACACGATTGGTTAGTCAATTTTCCATCAACGGAACCTTAAATGCTTAGGGCTACTTGGATTTGTTAAATAAACAGTTTTTTTCATCCTTGCTTATGGAAGAAGGTACTTTTTACAGAGTTTTTTCAATAGGGAAGAACATCAGAACACTTAAGAGAACGTTATGAACCAGTTTTTGTCCAAAGTTAGTTATCAGATGACAAGGGTCACATATTCTGTTTATAAACTTCCTTATGAACATAAACATTAGCCTTGTCACTGTGAAGGACTTTTAATTCAATGGAAGCGTCACACACTAAATTGTTCGCGACAACCATTCATAATGCACAGCTCTTCATGGATGTATCCGATTAAAATAATGTGCAATGGCATGCGAACGTCTCTCCATAGACGTCACTTTGATCTCGATGCATTACCGAAGCGCTAAACAAATTTTAAGGCATTTTTCTAACACCTCGAAAAGGAGCAAATTGGTACAAGAATTCAGTCATAACTTTTTACTGGTTAAAGATACGTCGAAAAAACCTTCACCATTGCATTTCTCGTGAAATTCTAGCCCATTTTGATATGTCGCACGACCCCCTTCCCATTTAAAATTCTGAAGTTGAATTCAAGATGGCGGACATCAAGATGGCCGCCGACCGTGTGGGTGGCGTCAATGTGGTTCCCCCTTGGCCTGATAACGATTGGTCATCACCATTTCCATGTTGCGCGCTGCAGTGGCCTTGTACTGGGGGTGTTAAGTGACTTATTGAGCCACCCTGTATATATATTACATATATGCATATAAATGGGGAACTTTCTGATAAGATATTAGGGAATTTTGATAATTGGTCTCTGGAAAATGACATTCTCAAGAATATTTTATACTTTTTATAAATGAATATTGATTACAATTACAGATAATATACCTGTAATTTATACATTGTACGTACCTTATCCTGATGAATTTTTTTGGTGTGTGTGTGTGTGTGTAAAGGGGACAGGGGATGGGTAAAATCATTTTAAATCAGGCTGCACAAATGATGCATAATGATCTACACATTTTGTAGACTATTATGGAACAAATACCATATTGTACTTTTTCCCTGTTATTCATTAGAATTTATATTAATATTATATGTTGTATAATAGCCCTTGCAGTAGTTAAATGGCAATATTATTCACTACAATTGAAATGAATTACTTAAATTTCCTCAACCGCAAGTGAATATAAAATCTTTTTGCACCAGAATGGTAAGATGATGGTTAAGGTTGGATGGTAATATGTTCTAATGTTTAGCATTGGGAAAAAAATGTTTATTATATTTTTGTTTATATGTTTAATAAGTAGAATCTATTTATTAAACCACTTTCACTGTAAACAATTTGATAATATGCATTTAATTTGATTTTCTCATGTGCAAAGTATTTTGGAAAATGAAAATATATTTTAAAAATTCCTTCCACTTCTATAAATAAATATAGTGACTGCATGTACATTATATAAAAAGTAACTAAAGCATGTTGTGCACTAAAATATATATACAGTTTGTCCGTAAAGTCATGGTGCACTTTTGGCCGGCCACAGGAAAGCAACAAAACAAGATAGAAATGTGAAATCTTCACCAAATAAAACAAAAACTCTCCAAGTTTCCGTACTATGATGCGCAAGCGTGTGCGCACACAGCTGATGACGCAACATGACGAAAAACGCAGCAGCGGATCTGCCCTCGCCCACGCCAGTCTAGATGTGGATTGTACAGAAGCGCTTCGTTGTACACGCGACAATATTTACGTTGCACTTTGCTCACGGATTCGAACTTCGCAAGCCACAGAACACACTGGACTTGCCTCTGTACCGTCCACATCTCGACTGGCGTGGGCTAGGGCTGATCCGCTGCTGCGCAGTTCGTGGTGTTGCGTCATCACCTGTGTGTGCACACACTTGCGCATCATAGTACGGAAACTTGGAGAGTTTTCCTTTTATTTGGTGAAGATTTCACATTTCTATCTTGTTTTGTTGCTTTCCTGTGACCGGTCAAAAGTGCACCATGACTTTACGGACACACTGTATATCTCTGTGTTAATTTTGGATCACAAGTTACAGTGAAAACTAACATGTCAGCATTTTCTGCAGTTACTTCAATTTAATTGTATATGTGTGTTTGTGTGTGTGTGTGTGTGTGAGCATTTTGCCAAATATCAGTGTTCCTTAACTTCAAACGACACATTGAAGTGAGTAATTCATTACAAGAATAAGTATACATTTCATGTGTCCTAGCACCATGCTTATTATATTTAAATAATATTTCCAGTTTAGAATATTTATGGGACCAACTTTTCAACTCTATGTTCAATATTTTTTCCAGTTCCTAGATTATGGTAGTGTTTAACGTAACATTCCACTTTGGTCTAAAATAGTTCTGTTAGTAGTTTAACAAATACATAAATTGTTAATGTTTGTGTATGGGTTATTTTTAATCTCTTGTCTGTGAAACAGTGTTGGTTGAAACCAGCTTCAGTGGACTGTGGTATATGAAGCCAAAATAATGTTCAATACACTGCCAAAACATATACAAGGTGTATATATATTTACCAAGCCCAGTGGTGCAGCACTTTCTAGGCTAAAGCCTGCCAAATGGTTTCATTGGGTGACACATGGTTAGCATACCAAATCCCATCACCACTGATATCTGGTTTTTCAGACCAGAAGTGTATGTGTATATAAATATCATGAATCTCAACAACAATAAACAAGTACTGAAGCAAATTCTAAAGAGGCAGTGATGAGCATGTGCATTGATTAAAACCACTCCATTTACTGCAAAGCTACAGTACAGCTCTAGTGTTACATGTTGCTATCATTCATCAAATAATGGCCATAATCACAAATATGAATAACAACTGTTGATGTAGGGTCAGCCTAAGCTAAATATTTATTTACATAACTTGATTATCAATACAAAATATTCAGATATAATTTTAAAAATCTTTTCAGCACATACGAGAAATAATAAGACATGTAAAATGAACAATTACAAAATGAAAGGAGAAGGAGTAAGAAAAAAAGAGGGAGAAAGAAAAAGAAGAGAACCATTCAAATGAATAAACAATCTATTTAAAACTTTAATATGCCAAAAAATATTATCAGAGGGGATTATATTCCTTAGCCATTCAAAGCTTCTTCCCAACCCCCCCATCTAATTGTCAGTATGTTAAACATAGGAGCATTCCCTCAGCTAGTCTCAAGTATCAACCAAACATCCCCACCTAATAATTTCTATTTCAAGTGCCTATATCACAAGTGCAGTATACATAAGAAAATTACATCAGTCACACCCCAGTGTCATCTTTATATATGTAAACAGTTTTGTTTGTACAACATGTTTCATCCAATTTAAACATTTTGCCAAATTTACTTGACAGGGTTGACACATACATTTCTTTGTGTGTTAAATGTAAGAACATATCCAGCTTTCAAATTTAAAATTTCTTGAAATGGTCTGCAATAAAATATTATGTATAAATGTCTCAAACACTGTTTTAAGATGTTGCATTCGGTTTCCAATGAATTGACGTATTTCAATATTATATGGATGTTATTAATTTAACTGAATGAATTCACATTATGTAAATCATTAGCATTCCAATTCTACATCAAACAGCACATTTACTGACAAAAAATACATTTCGTCAACTGTTAACAGTTAAAAATGTCATTTTTGTGTACATGGCATATAATATCAAAATATAAAGAAATATACTGTATGAGATGTAATTAATAGTACTGATTTATTTTTATATATTTGTCTATTCTATAAATAGTTGAAGTACTATTTCCATGTAAATAATAATGCATTGCTATTACATTAACAGTTGAATTACATGAAATATAAAATCGTTTGAAATATCTCGGAAGATATTTGTTCACTCATGTTTCGCCAAGCAAATGATAATTCTGTAATTCATTGGAATTCAATGGAAACAAGTTAGCTGGAATTACTACAATTAAAAGCTTTTATTTTTATTGCTTTGACAATACTACGTAACATGTATGTATATAATGAGTTGTTTGTATTAGTTGCCAGTTGTTGGACTTTTTGTTTTCCAAAAGAAAAAAAAATGCCTACATTCTATTCTAAGATTACTGTAGATGTACCAAGACAGCTTTTAATCCTGTATGTGCATTTTTTTCTGTACTTTTAACAGTTTTTTGTGCTTAACCATCAATTTCATTTTGTAAAATAATGTTAATTCTTTGTTTATTTAATTCTCATGTTTATCCTTCTCTCTACAGTTGACTGGATAATTTCTCTTGGAATACAGATATCATTTTTAATCTTGCAGGGAAAAATATTACATGTATTTGGTGTTCAAATAATTTTAGTAGATATGAATTTATACACACTGGTCAATTTAAGTTTGAAACAATATCTCTGTGTGAGCTTTGTATGACTTACTGTTCTTGTTACTCCTTAGTTGGATGATGTAGTTGTTGTTACTAGACCATAAAAGTCTAAAAATCATGAAAACCAATATCTACGTATGCAAATTCTCTGAGTTCTCTTTATTGAACAGTAGCACACATGGACGCCTGGAAGAGGATGAGCAAGGGGAGTATCACCCCCTGGAAAATTAAAGTGAACCAAAAATTAGGTACTTTGCACATATAATGTAATTTCAGTAACAGTAATATATGTTAATTATTGTGAGGGCATTCCAGGAACATGATAACTTCAAACTTACACAATTTTTTTTTGAGGGGACATCATTATCATGGAGTAAAATGTACCCCCTGGAAAAAAAAATACCCTGCTTGCCCCTCCCTGGAAGAAATCCTCTGGACCTCCATGGTAACACAGACCTACAGGCTCAAAGACTGCTACTTGTGATTTTTTCTTCTTCCTTGACATCACACCTTGCTTAAAATTTTATGTGATGGTGTTGGTAGAGAGGTTATGATCAGTTCTGAGGGACAAGATGCTGAATGCATACAAAAGTTTAAGTTAACACCATATAAATAAATAGGCACATCATTGCAAGAAAAATTCTGGCTATCACGTTGGGTACTTTGCAGGCAACATGAGCTAATTTTCAATGTATAACAATTGATTTACTCAATGAGGCAAAGAGAACAAAGTTAATACAAATGCCATATAATCTCCTTATGCATTTCTCTATAATATTATGCATTTGAATTAATGTAAGGGAATAAATAGCTTGTGCCTTACCCTCAAAAACATCTGATGAAAACTCTAGTAGAAAGTACAATATTTTTCTATATTTTTTTCTTTGCTTAGTAAGAAGCCTCTACTTTCCAATGTGTCATCATAGAAAATGTGAGAATTGGTTTTAGGTTAGTAACTCATTGTTGCAATAATGGTTGTGTAATGTTAATTACTTGCTAATAACTAATACTTCTGTTTTCTAGGATGATGAATATTTTGTTTCTTGGATAGGCATGGAAATCTTCAATATGATATTACAGTTTCCCAAATTGTTTTGGGCCTATGCCTCATGTTATTTCTTTGTAATGTTAAAGAAAATAAATATCATTTTTTCCCTAAGGTTTTCTGTGGATATTTTTTCCTCTTTCTTTTGAGGGCAAGTCAGCTATTGAAGAATTCAGTCAAAGTATACTTCCATCTGGTTTTGGTCCTTAACCTGAATGTTTCAGTCCTGTTGTCAAAACCTTTTTCAGGTTTTTTTTTGACAACCTTCTAAATGGCTAAAGGATAAAATGTGTACCAAAGGTTTAAAGTAGGAAAGTCTTCAGCACACTGAAGAGCATTCTGTTGAGTGATAGTTACTGAACCAACCTACTGGTGCATATCATATCTGAACCAGTACTGGGAGCATTCTTGGCATAAAAGTTCCTTGGTAGATGATACTATACAAGTAATCTGACTTCAATTTGGCATAAAGCAGTCTATTTTTGAGATTCAAAGGTCTTGTGACATTTGTCGAGCCAGGATGAAGTTCTTCATAACTATTGGGGGTAAAATAATAATAATTTCTTTGTAAATAATAATGTAAAAGCCTGTTTCTAACCAACCCCCCCCCCCTGTTGTAGCTTTGTTATCCATGGAATATCAATCTGGAAAAGGTACCTGTCATAGAGTAATGTTTACGCTATAAATAGCTTTACTTTTAGGTACCGCGTTAGATACCTGGGCTCAAAATTTTAAAAAAGAGGAACGAAATGATCAAAGAGTTATAACTGAAAGAAGAAATCAGTAACAGCTGGAATATTTTCTACAATTCTTTTTTGACGTATTTGTTTTCTTTAATATATATATATATATATATATAAAGAATGTATGTATGTATGTATATACAGGTATATATAGCTCTGATTAAACATTACTTCCCTAAGTTAAACTGATTTTTGGTCAAAATCAGTTTGGCCATAGATTTCAGCCATTTGCATTACAGATGGTGAAATAATGCACAAAACATAAAATGTAGCTTGAAATGTACTGAAAACAATGTATTTTATCCAGGCTTTCTATCATCTCTCTTAGATGAGTTATCATAATTATCCCAACTGTCTACAGAGGTTAAAAATGCCTCAAGTCATAAGACAACAAAGTCAAGTTTAGGAAAATATTACCCTTACTTAGGTATTACAACAATAATATGATTTTTTTTTAAAAAAAATTACCATTATGTCAATTATTGTCTTTCTGTTCCACTTTCATTAAATAATATTTCATTTTTTAGACTTAATAACAAATAAGATATGCAAGTTTTACTTTTTCATTAAATTAGATATGCATATCCGTAAAAGTTTTATTAAAAATCAAATATATTCACAGAGGTCGGATGAACCCCAGAGTCGGTTTTATGCAAGGATAATGTTGAAACATTTCCACTTGAAATCATTCGCCCTGAGAAGCCTGCAAGTGGAAATTTCCTCCTTAATTCTTTTCTCTGTTTATCTCATATATGGGTTTTTACTCAGTTCTCTATTTCTTCACATTCACATTCAGAACAGTGGCGGCTTGTGGTCTGAACTTATGGGTGTGCACCCAAATTGTATTAAAAATAAAATCAAGAGAATAATAAATATTAAAGAAAACAACAGTACTCACTCAGTCAACACTGCCCTGCTTTGTACTTCAGAATGTTTATTTCCCTTCTGGTGTATCCAAATTATTACTGCAGTTGCTGCACGTATTATAGCTAACTTCCCTCCAAATATTCAACAACATTAAATATTACGTATATGCTTTCGCTGTGTACAGTTTTTCATCATGAAATCAAACATTTTGAACTAAAACAGGAATGAGCTTTTGACAGTGCAACAAATTTGCAACATATGAACAAGGACACAATGAAAACAGCTGGCTGGTCGACATTCCCCCTGCGCGTGTTTGTTGATCGACTACAGTACCACAAGGACAGTTTATTTTGTCCAAGCTGCACTAAGCAAAGGCAATGCAAGACATGGTGCAAAACATGCATTTCATTTTCAGCTACCGCCACCCCCTCCTCATGTTCTTGCTTGCCCCTGCAATGCTCGGAACAGGGTGGATGAAGATACCATCCCTTTTCCTAAAAAAATCCCTCGATTTACGATGATGTGTGGTTTTTTTTTACTCTGCCACACGATCTTGAATGGAATGGGATTGCAACACTGCATCGTGAAGATAGCACCAGCAGTGTGCATAAAGCCTATAATGGAGTTCATTAGTGGTTATGTCACAGGCAGATGACAAGCTGGAACTGAATCTACACAACAAGAGAACTTGTTTTCTTCCTACCCAATTCAATGCTTTTTCCTTCGGATGGGGTAGCTATAATTATTGCGACAGCAGTTATGAAACAAAATTATGATCGTACATCAATGTAAAGATGAGATTTCGGAGAATACGACTATATATCACACATACATTACAGAGAATAAGGTAAAGAATAACCAGAGTAAGAAGGTCGTGCATTTTCATAACATTCCAGTTCCGAGCACAGCCGAAACCGACCTGAAGCTCACCTGATCTCAAGTCGGCCATGCTGCCGCTATGGATGATGGGAAACCATGTGAAACCAGCAGCCTCAGGCGATTGAACCGACGGCGCCCATTGGTTGAGATTTATTTTGGAGCATTCGCTTTACTCGCTTTTCTACTCCATTTATTCTTTACATTCTCATCTGTAAGGTATATGTTATTTATAGACATATTCTCCAAAATCTCATCTTTACATTGATGTATGATGCACATCACACTTTTGTTCCGTAACTGCTGTCACAATAATTCAAGCTACCCCTTCCGAAGGAAAATAGCATTGAGTTGGATAGGAAGAAAAGCATGTGTTTATTTGTTTAGACTCAGTCCCAGCATGTCGTCTGCTGTAACGTCACACTATTGGACTCCATACTGTAAGCTACAAGTGCCAATCCTTTTTTTTCTTCTCCTTGTGTGCTGCAAACAGCGGCATGTGAGCACACTGCTACTTGTGCGAAATGAACTCGCCTCAGTCTGCAGGTGCTCGCAAAACGAGGCATGCGAGGCATATACGGTTGGTAATGGGGCCTGGAAACGTTTGATGTTTTGAAGGAGATAGTGTTCAGTGAAAAAGTATAATAAAGAATAATTACATTGCAGATTTATTTGGTTCTGCACGTGCGAATATGCGAATAGGCAGAAGCTGCTTCTGATTCAGAACACAAATATTCATGTCTTACCCGGGATTCAAAACTGGGACCCCTGCTGTCGTAACACAATGTGCTAGCTACTCCACCACAGAGGTCAACTACTAGACCACTGGGACTCCTCATTCGTTGAAGAAAAGCTTTCACAATTATGTGTTATAAACCAGATATTGTTGTTGCAGAACGCTGTATTCTCTTCTGGGATATTTTTACAGAAAATGGTAAGGTCAGCTTTTGCAGCCATGAAGGTTGCAAATCGACCAGAGGAGCAGAAGAACTGAAATGCCCAAGGATAGAAATGCCTGTCCTGAGGACAGGACCCTTCTGGTTTACGACCTGTCAATCACTAATTGCCATTCTGAGCAAAGCTGTTCTGGACAAAACATCTGGTATTGTATGTGATGTGAGCTCCCTACCAGCACAAGGAAGGCAAATTCGCAAAAGAGCCTTCCATGATATACCCTCCTAAAAAAAACAAAAAAAAAAAAACAACCTCCCATGCATATCTTCTGGAGGAAGAAAGCCCTTAGTCTTCAATTTGAGTTTTTACTAATCAGATCAGTGTTTTGGATTTTTCATGTAGGCCAATTCTTTCCCTTCATGTTTTTGTGCTGTTACATTAATTAATATGCTCCTCGATGAAATAAAACTTATACTTCCATAACCACTCATGTAAAATTCTAGTGTCCATTTGATACCATACCACACAGATCTCCCTCTCATGTGAGAAAAGCGCATCTTTCGTCCTTAAATTCAGATGAGGATTAAAACTTCTTAGAGCTACAAAAGATAAATTTCGTTAACTGGAGAAAGTACTAAATTCTTACATATGAAGTATGTGTTAAAAGTAAGTTATGATTGGTTATAAAATGTGACTGGCAACATTGGTCAGATTGTGCTTGTGCAGTAGCTGCAAGTAGTCCGTTGGGTATGTAGCAGTCACACTTTTGCAAGTCTGATCTCATTTGTTTGCCTTTGTGTTACAGTTAGTAATGAAAAATGTGAGAACAATTACCAGTTTTGAAGTACAGCTGACCATTCGACGATTTGATGCAAAAGGCCATAATGATGCCTAAAGTAGGGTGAATTGTTGAAATTTTTGAAGGGAAAGATAGCAATAGTGTCATGAGTTTAAGAAAGGCCATGCAAATAATATTCACGATCAAGAGAGGAGTAGTAGGGCTAGTGTTCAGACCAAGCACATTCTTGAGCAGTGAATGCAAAAGTGTTCTTGCCATGGGATTTGTAGAAATTTCACAAGTATTGTTGCTCTTACTGACACATTGGGCTATCAGAAAGTATGTGGATGATTGATGGGTACCAAAAATTTTAACAGCCACTCACATGTCACACTAAAGGATACACTTGCATTTTTAGACTCCTGCCAGGAAGAGGTAGCTGATTTACCCCCCCCCCTCCCCCTGACATTGTGACTCACGATGAACCATGGATTTCTTACCTCAATGTCGAATGACAACACAATCCATGCAGTGACATCATGCACATTTGCAAAAGATAAAAAGATCAAGTAAACTTGATCCACACAAAGGTTTATGGCAGCTCTATTCTGGGACTAATGTGTGCTTTTGGTGGATTTCATGGTTCTGGGAACAATAATCACATCGCAAGTGTACTGTGAAACACTTTCAAAACTGAGGTTAGGAATTCTTCTTCTTCTGCATATATTGTGTCCACACTGCTGGTCACAGTGTAGATGATTCAGAAGTTCTAATGGAAAATGCTTGATCACCCCCTATTTTACAGACCTTGCACCTAGTGACTAAAACATCTTCCTGCACCTTAAGAAACTGCTTGCGTCTCAAAGATTCAAAGGTAGTAAGGCAACTGAACATCCACGCAGTGGAATTTTATGTAGAACCAGTGGAGGTGATTGGGTTTCAAAACTGGGGGGCAAGGTGCCAAAACTGAGAGGCAAAGGCAGTATATTTCCCTTTGTAGATGAGATTTAGCATAGTGCAGGGGCAAAAGTGCCGAAAAGGGGGGGGCAGGTCCCTCCCTCGCCCTCCCCTAATCGCCATTACTGTGTAGAAGGTATACAAAAGCTTCTTCCGTGGTACCAAATAATGGTAACTAAGGAAAATCATGAAGTAGATATGTATCTGTTTGAAACACGTACAAGGAACAAGTATTGATGCACTTTTGTTTTATTTCTTATAACTAATCAACCCTTTTGAAATGCATCTCATATTACAACATAGCTGTCTAAAATAATTTGTCTATCTGACTGTAAATCAATCATCCAAAGTAACCTATCTAGAAAGTTCAGCTCTAAAAGATTTGGTAAACTTAAAAAGCTGACAGATACTAGAACCATTTAGAAATCAATTAGTGTATGTTTGTGTATAAGTGGGTGGGTTGATGAATAAAAATATGGTTAGAGATATTGATGTGGTGCATATAAAGTATCTAAAATTGTGGCCTGAAGTCCTTTAAATAAAGTGCCAAACTACAGCATGACTTACCTTATTCTGGAGTTGCAGAAGCCCAGTTGGTAGGAAATCTCACTGCTATGACGGGGCTCAGGATTGATTCCCAGTATATGCATCCTAAAGGTCCAAGGTGGACATTTTTTTGCCACCTGGAGCTCACCCAGCCTCTACTTTTCAGCCTCTCTCTCTCTCTCTCTCTCTCAGATCTACAGTACATCAATGTACACAAGTATAGCTTCTTCACATGCTGGCTTTTCCAAGAGAAAGATGGAGATAAGTATGAAATCATAATCTCCCTTCCCACTTTAACAGACTTAGAACTGTCAAATGGTACTTGCACACTTTGGTAACTTTTGAACAACTTTCAAATGTAAAATATGATACCCAAGTTGATGTGTAATTTATTCTTGCAATATTTTGTGTCACTTTTTCATTTGACTTTGTCATGCAAGGATTAGGACATTAATCGGATAAGGCAGGTGAGTGCGTGCATAGGAAATCCTTGCCAAGAAAACACTCCACATCAACTTAAGTAAACAACTATAGTCATTGCAAGTAACATTTGGTGTGGTTAAAAATTATGATTTCAATTTATAAAAAAGACAAACACACAAAAATGAAACATTATTAGCTATGAAATATAAAATATAAAAATATAAAAATTTTAAAATTCACAAAGATTGTGTAAAACATTGCTAAAAATTACATAAAAACCTCTGTACTTGATTTGTTGTACTTAGTTGGAACCTATTGACTTTGAAGGTTCACTACCTCATTTTCTTAAGTACGTGATATATAGGTTGTAAAACACATGCAAAAAGTTGTCTAGTACAGAAATTTTCACTCATTTCACAGAAACAGAATTAAACAATGATCTAGAAATGCCAAAAATGAACGTGAAAATCTACTTCATCAAGTATGTTAATTACAAAACATTGCAAATAAATGCTGAAATATGAGAGCATGGCTCTGCAATTGCAAATATACAAAGAACCTAATTTGAAAACAAAATAATATTAACATATTAACATAAAATATGCATTTAGCACAAAGAGTGTATACAAATAAATTATAAACTTAGAACTAGCTTATATTAATATTAGACTAAATAAAAAAAACTAAAAAAAAGTTACCCTTTTTACCTGAACCAAGAATTAAAATAGTTTCATTTTACCACTAGTTGTCTATTTGCAGATAGAATCTAAAATATCTTAAAATATAAACTTAACCTCCTAGTTCATTTTAATTTTAAGTTTTATACTAACCAGTATATGTCATTCAAGATCCTAAAAACCTGTGGATTTCTAATGACCTTTAAAGAGAGAACACACTTGTAACAAATGGAATAAACTAAAAAATGATGTTTAAATAACAAATACATAATATATACTTGTACTTACCAAAATTTCCACAGGAATTCAAAAATTGGTGCAGTGGTAGAAATTAACCTGAAAAGACAGAAAAAACTTTAATAAACTGAAAGATGGCAACATGTCTGTCTGAAAAGAAGACATTGCAACACTGCCAACCCCTAGATGCACTATTCCAGTGTTCATCTAGAGAATGGCTACTCTTCCCCTTCCCACCAACGCTTTTAGTAGACCTCGCTCTCAAGGTGAGTGCTGGAAGCATCCAGATGTTAACAGGTCACAATCTTCTTGGCAATAATAATAATAATAATAATAATAATAATAATAATAATAATAATAATAAAAGCAATACTACTCACCAAAATTCCAGCCAGTAGTGGAGCTTTTTCTTGATAGTAGAATGTCTCAGTTGGGTTTTTGGGCCTTGTACATCTTCACATTAGTTTCACCCCTCCTAGAACCTAAAAACCAATCACATACTTCTGTAAATATTGGTAAGTTATTGCAATCTGTCCTCCTCCGTAGCCGAGTGGGTTAAGGTGTTCACTCGTCTTGAGATCATTCGCTGCGGGATGGTGTAGGTTCAAATCTGGCTCTGGTCGGAATTTATTCGGCCTACGTATAGGGCCGGTGGCAATCCACCATCGTGAGGAAATTGGGGAGCTCCGAGTGAGTGAGCGAATCCGGGCACGGAGACCTACTGTAATGGCTGGGGATACGTCAGGCTGATCCCCCGACTATTCCTATACTGGTTGAAGATCTCTACGCTTAGAGGTGACGAAGGAAAGTGTGGGAGGGAGACTGGCAGTCGGTAGGTATGCCTAGGCCCTTCATGGGCTGTTGCGCAACGGATTATTATTATTATTATTATTATTATTATTATTACAATCTGGAAGTACACACAAAATAAATTAAAAGTTTTTAGTTATTAGCTTTGTAGGAATCAAGTTACAGAACTTGAAATTAGCTTATGTCTTTGATAGTAAATTCTTGTCATTCCATATGATTGTCTATAAATCACACATATAAATGCTTTCTTATTCAGTAATGTAGCAGTTGCATTTTTTTTTCAAGGTAAATATTTTGTTTCTGAATATTAGGATAAAATTAAGCCCAGCATAACAACTGAAACAAATTAAAATGTAACTTTGCATCATTTACAGGTAATTTATACACTCGGTCTTGGATATCTGTGGAGGAAGGTCATGCATAACTGTGTAGAAGGGGAGAAAGCAAGTGGATGGACCAAAGCAGATCTGCAGTCTTATGTCCCCCTCCATGCACTCTACAGTCACTACTTGTACAGAGACATGTTTTCATTAGCTTGCTGCAGAGATCCCTGGGACAGGTTGTAGACTTACTGTTTATATGACTTACACTGTCTCAGGTGTCTATAATAGTTATAAACCTATTTCTTTATTAATAATCAATTTAAATTACATGAAGAAAATGCATTAAATTGTAATATGCTACAGTCTTTTATTTGTTTACTGTGAAAGCAAAAGTTAATGTCCACTTGTAAGTGGAAATAGTACTGTATAGAGCTGAGCCAATACCACTTTGAACTGGTGCCGATACTCTTACTGATTCCCACCAATACCTACACCGATACATGAAAATTGTACTAATGAAAATTTGTTCAAAATTTTGACCAATATTCTTCTCTACATTAATCAATTTTCCAAGAAATTTGCTTTAGAATATTTGAGAATTACATCAGAATGATAAAATAGATGTTATGTAATTACAAAACACAGTTTTTCATGCAAATTGGTACAAAATAAAAGCAAGTTTGAATTTTGCATAAATTCCAGGATAATTATACTCTCCGAAAGTGTAAAATGGAATTTTTGCTGACTCTGTGAAAAATCAAAATGCCAGAAAAGTATCGACCGGTATAGATAGATGAATTCCAACTGATCAGTGGCGATGCTACACTGCTCCACAAAACTTAAGCAACTCGAACAAAGTAGGACTAAATGAAAAGGAAATGTCAATTCACCAAGTTTAATGAACATAAAGAAGGTACAGATGCACAATGCAACACAAATGAACACCAACAATGCAGATATGGTGTACAGGGTGGCCAGAAAGTTCAACACCACTATAGCCCTACATGAAAAGCTTGCATCTGAGAGGGCACAGGCTGTCAATACGGTGCGTAACCACCTCGAACAGACACACAGGCATGACATCTGGCCTCCATTCTGTGGATCAGAGTGGTTATCAAGTCTTGAGGAAGACGGGGCCATTCCTCTAAGCGGGCTGTCTGCAGTTCAGGAATTGTTCTGGTGGTGGATTGCACTGCACTATTCTTCGCCTAAGAGCATCCCAAACATACTCGATTGGATTAAGGTCCAGCGAGTATGCAGGACATTCAATACGGGCAATGTCTTCTGTCTCCAGATAATCGGACACAATATATGCACGGTGTGGGCGTGCATTGTCATCCATAAAAAGTAAGTCCGGACCAAATGCTCCATGGAAGTTGCGAACACGTGAATGGATAATTTCATCCTGATAACGTTGTGCCGTCCAAGTTCCATGTTCCACAATATGGAGGTCAGTTTTCCTATCCAGCATGATACCACACCACACCATGATGGAACCACCTCCAATGGACGGCCTTTCAACAATGAACTTAGGGTGATATCGTGTTCCTGGCTCTCTCCACACGAATATCGGACCAGAATCAGACGATAGGCTGTATCGAGACTCATCAGAGAACATTAGTCGTGCCCACTGGTCTTCTCCCCATTTGACATGTTCCTGACACCATGTGTATTGCACACGTTTGTGCTCCCGTTTCAATGGCACACACAGCAGAGGCCTCCTGGCATACAGTCCTGCTTTATTCAGCCACCTACGAACAGTTTGACGACTAACACGTCGTCCCGAAGCTTGAAACAAATCATTTGCCAGTTGAGTTCAGGACTCTTGGAGGTTACCTCTGGCAGTGATTGTGAGAAATCGGTCATCAGCTGCTGATGTCGTCCTCGGATTGCCTCCTTCATGACGTCTACTGAGAGTAGGACCATTTTGGAAGCAAAGCCACAACCTGACACGACACTTTTATTCACATTGAATTCAAGTGCCACTTCCACTTGGGACCGACCCATTTCCAGTCGTCCAATTATTTGACCTCGATCAACGTCACTCAAATGATGTCTACGATTCATTTCAAGGTGTCTACACTTGATATCTCACTCACAAAGCACCACTTCACTGCTTGAGGACTGGGACAATACTAGGCTGTGGTTTGCGCTCGCAGGCACAAGCTGTTAATCTTGGTTTATAAGGTGCTGCTGACGCATTATAGAGGGCACTCGCACTGCCTGTGCTTCCTTATGTTTGTACACGTCTCATACAAGTGTTGAATGGGCACCACATCTCACCTATCCCATGTTGTACAGAGTTGCTTAAGTTTTGTGGAGCAGTGTAGATAAAGGGCATCTAGGGCACTGCCCCACAACAAATTTAACATTAAAAGTTCATCTGAAGAGACGATCGGTATATAACTATTTTTTTCCCCTCCACTCCTACGTTGCTGCAACCAGACGTACAGGGTGTGCATCCTATTAGAGGCTAATATATTTCTGCGTCCTGTTGGAGAGAGTCAGATCTCAGGTCTGCCCTGAGACGTGACGTCACTGACTGATAGAAAGCTTTACAGCATAGGCAAGGGACGGTACCCTTCACAATGGAAAAGCGCAAAATTCGTAGCCGTCTTCGGGCAGTGGACAAGGTGCCCTGCCCATTCATGTTTGCCTCATTCACCATTCAGTGTTTCCAACTCTTGGCAGGCACTTCATTCGTTCTTCCAGCCTTCGTACTTTCACCTTCCTCAGTAAGATGCAGCAATAAGCTAGAAAAAAAATCCCTCGAATGCTTTTCTTCGCACTTGTTCCAGCGACCTGAAAAGTTGACAACACTTTGTATTGCACAAACTAGTCTCTCGGTGTTTTCAAAAAGATCCTCCTTCTTTTCCATTGTATACGGATTTGGATTTGAGTTAGTGTGTGAGTTTGCATTGCGTTCCATCTGTGTGCATATTGATCGCTTATGAAATAATTAGTTTTTTTCTCGAGTGAAAGAGTTTATAGTTACTGTACGTGTGTATTTATTTGTGTGGTTTCTGGTTTTTTCCAGACAACTTGACATACAGATTATCTTCGTAAGTATAAACAAACTTTTTTGGGGGGTACATGGACAATGAAAAGTGTTGTAACTGAACTTAATGGTGCATCATCTTCCTAGTTAGTTATTGATATTACATCGGATTTTGTTACATTTCATTCCAAATAGTAACCCATTGTTCAAACAATTTACTTACTCTATGTCAAGGAACTCTTCTCAAAAACCTTAAATAAAAATTTAGAGGTTATCTGCCCCCCCCCTCCCCACCTGAAAGAAAAATGTGCCCTGCCTGCCTGGAAAGGCACGTGCTGCCCCTGGAACCGATACTTTCTGATACCGATCCATCGGCATCGGTATCGACTTAGCTCTAGTACTGTGTTTTGTTTTCAACCTTCTGTCTCATAGAATACTTTTGCTGTACTTTAATAAACTATGTAGTGTCAAAAGTTACTTAAAAATAAAATTAGTAATGCAAATGATTAATTGAAAATATCTTATTATTAAAGTGCAAATAGACAACTCATGGCGAGTATACTGGACGCTCTTCACCTGAAATTGAGAGAAAAGTTTGAAAGTAAAGATAATTCAAGCATTGTATTCTTGGAAATTTCTATCATTCTACCCTAACATATAAATGTTACACTCTACAGTGAGTACAGTGAGATAAAAAAAAATAACTTCAAGAAATGACAAAATGTGCAGGAATGATACTAACATGGAAATTGAATTCTTCATTGAAATATATTTCATTTGAATAAGAGATGACCGAAATCCTGGATGGCAAATATCTGGATTTAAAATTTTTCATGATACACTATGAAGACAACAAATATAATCTGGAAGTTTGGATTATTCTGATTATTCACATCAAGATCATTCAAATGATAATTTAGATGTATGATAATTCAGATATGTAGAAAAAGAATAAATAAGTATTTGCTATCCAAATTTCTGAAATCCAGATAAATTTTCACCTTGAATTGCCCATTACATTTAAACTCTATGGACATATCTGTCCCACATGAAGCAAGGTGTAATTTTATTGCCATGTCCCTGAAGTCAAAAGTATTTTGCTCAGTAATAGAGACATTACACACAATACATTTTTTCAACAATATTTCAATAAACAATTGTCGGTAATGCACATGACTTTTTCATTTTTTATTTATTTTTTATTATTTTGTTATTTTAGGACACCTATGTCATGAAATGGGTCCAAAAGTTTACATAGTAATTTGAAAGGTTAGATGTATATATATATTTTTAGTGGCTTCTACAATTACTGACAAAATAAAATCTGTTGTATGCGTAAAACATAGAAATGTCTGGTATCAGAGGAAGCATTGTATTGCGTTATTTATTTTGTAATGTATAAATTTCATTCCAAATACATACAAACTCCAGAAAAAGCAGGGTTGCCAAATGATTTTTTTCTGGATTGTTTTACATTTTAAGTTTAATACCTACTGATATGCGGAGAAATGTGGCAACAGAAAGCACCAAAACTTCTGTTGTCTGCTTCTATTTAAATCAAATGGTGTAACGCCTACTACAGGGAAACATACGGAACTCAAACAGGATTTTTTGTGCCAGAAGCCTGCAGGTTATCTTAAAGGTTGCGCACTGAGATGCTCGAAATGGGTCTGTTGCATTCTGTTGCTGCGTTTCTCTACATCTCAGTGGGAGTCAAGCTTTAGTCCTATGTCTGACATCAGGGAACAATTTGAAAAATATTGTAATGTAATACATTTTGTGCATCACATAATTTGCATTAAGAATATGTCTTTCAGTTAGAGAAACAGAAAATTTGAAAGAAATTATGTATCTACTGAGAGAATTTATTACTCTATGATCTGGTACATGGGACTGATTGAAAAGATCAGAGAAAGGCCTTCCAAGTGGTGAACAATCCTGTAATAGTCTCTGTTTTCTAGTTTCATTAGTTCATGTTACTTTTATACCTCTCAGGTTAATCATTATGAACTGATGGAATGGATAATACTACAAACACATCAAAGCCATGTCCACAATTTGAACCCAAGACCTCTGGCTTTTTAGAATTTCTACACTCTGTGATGGAGACTGACATAAATGTACTTATTGTATCATTTTTAAATATCATTACTTTTGAACTGAAGATGTGTTAAATTCATATTATTTAGTAGTTTTTCTTGTTTATGCATATTCTTTACTATGAATAATTGCATCCTACATTTTGGGACAGTGTCCTCCTGTTTGCTGATAGTGATCTGGTAACCATAAGGACAATTTAAATGCTACAATCAGTTTTTCTATCAAATTATTTTGGATCCTCCCTAAATTATTTTTTCCCCTTTCAGTATCTCATGACACTCAGAAATTGGACTCACTCTCATTGTTTAAAAAACACAATCTTCTTTTCTCCCTCTCTTTTTTATATAATTTGACAAAGCCTTCATGAACTCCTGTTTGTATACATTTTTAAAATGTGTTGCCCTCATGTGTTGTGTGGTCTCAAACTTCTGAAATACTCATACTGCACTATTTAAGGGGAATAAAATTATCAGATTGAACAATTTGTGGGCCTCTTCAATAGCTGGTTACTACCCCCTTGTAATCAAGAGGTCCTGGCTTCATTTCCCATAGAGGGCGAATTCCACATCCTACTTTCAACTGTACGCCCAGTCCCAAAGAGTCTGTCCATGCACAAACAAAAGCTTGAGAAGACATCCACATTGATTCTCGCTTGTATCTTTCTTCTTTGCTGCAATCACATTTAAGAATATGTTTCATTCACCATATAAGAGGGTGGGTGTGGTTTAGAAATTATAATGCAAACTTAATACAATGAATAAGTTGGGTGAAATTTTATTATCTGAAACTAAAGGGACAATTGAGGACTAAAAATGGTAAACGTTGTAAGTGCCAAAAGCGAAAGTGTTGGGAAATCACATCGTTCAGCACATCATAAACATAAACAGTTCATAAACAGAATATTCGATGATTTTAATTGGATAACCTATTTTCGACAGATCAAAGCTGAATGGTTAGTGTTGGTAAGTTAATGGTGCGGTGTGGAACACGATTGGTTAGTCAATTTTCCATCAACGGAACCTTAAATGCTTAGGGCTACTTGGATTTGTTAAATAAACAGTTTTTTTCATCCTTGCTTATGGAAGAAGGTACTTTTTACAGAGTTTTTTCAATAGGGAAGCACACCAGAACACTTATGGGAACGTTATGAACCAGTTTTTGTCCAAAGTTAGTTATCAGATGACAAGGGTCACATATTCTGTTTATAAACTTCCTTATGAACATAAACATTAGCCTTGTCACTGTGAAGGACTTTTAATTCAATGGAAGCGTCACACTGTAAATTGTTCGCGACAACCATTCATAATGCACAGCTCTTCATGGATGTATCCGATTAAAATAATGTGCAATGGCATGCGAACGTCTCTCCATAGACGTCACTTTGATCTCGATGCATTACCGAAGCGCTAAACAAATTTTAAGGCATTTTTATAACACCTCGAAAAGGAGCAAATTGGTACAAGAATTCAGTCATAACTTTTTACTGGTTAAAGATACGTCGAAAAAACCTTCACCATTGCATTTCTCGTGAAATTCTAGCCCATTTTGATATGTCGCACGACCCCCTTCCCATTTAAAATTCTGAAGTTGAATTCAAGATGGCGGACATCAAGATGGCCGCCGACCGTGTGGGTAGTCACCACCATTTCCATGTTGCGCGCTGCAGTGGCCTTGTACTGGGGGTGTTAAGTGACTTATTGAGCCACCCTGTATATTTTGGATGCAATATTATCAGTGCAAATTAATGTATCTGTGTTTCACATTCTACTTACACCTTCTGTTCACTATTTTAGACAAATAATTCATATTTTGAAGGAAAAATAAGTTCCAAAAATACAATAATTACCTATTACTGATGGTTAGCTATGTGTTTTTTTAAATCGGGAAGCTTATATCTGAACACATCTATTTGATCATGAAGTGAGTTTGTTTCCCTTACAAAAAGATTTATTGGTGTATAGCAACCCTTATTGTTAAAATTAAATGAGGTACTGAGCAGAGGCTTCCTTCTGGTATCATAATTGTGTATTTGAAAAGATAAATTGCTCAGAATTTCTGGTTAATCTATTATTAAATTCAAACATTTTATGCAAAAATTAATTCAGCTTGCTTTCCTTCTCCGACGCAAAGTGTCCAGGGAATTTGTCACCAACTACTTGTCTGCGTATAAACTGCAATAAATATTTCATGGTACTCTTTCCTTAATGTTTAATCGATACTTAAAGATCTGATTAAACACTTATAGATCTTGTAACGATTTGCCAGTACGTTAAAAATGATCCTCTCCCAGGGAAAAATTTTGAAGATATTTCACAATGAACACATTAAAGTTCGTTACTAAAGTTAATGAAAAAAATTATCATACTTACTTGGCTTCTCCCAGTAATTCATTTCTTCTTCTTCTTGGAGAACACCGGTAAATTCGTAGATTATCGAAGTTGACACGGTCGACTGGTTGCCTGGTCTTGGGGTGAACTAACATCGCTATGTTGATCCGAAGATCTGTGGCTAAGTGAGGTCCAGTATATACTTTCAAGAGCTTAGCTATAGTTTTACTCTTTCTTGAACTAAGCTTATGATTACGAAAAAGAACCAAGTCGTCCTCCTGCAACTTGAGTAAATTGTCTTTAGTCTTGAATTTTCGTTTGATATTGTCTTGGCCATTCTGGTTCTGGTTCCAGTTTGAGAGCAGCGGGTCTGCTTCGTTGATAGGCCAGTGGTCTATTGAAGAATAATTCTGAAGGAGCATAACCAGTTGCCTCAGATACCGAATTATTAAGTAGACAAGAGATTTCAGTTAAAAATGTAGACCAACTTTGATGTTCACGATGGCAGAACAGTCTGAGCAAACTTACAACTTCTTGGATTCATCCTTTCTATTTTATTACTGCTTGGGTGAAGAAATATATTATGCCTTTCTTGTCAAGGTAGTCTTTCCATAGTCCTGAAGTAAACTGGGTACCCCTGTGTGACAAGATAGCCTGTACTTTGGGAAAGTGAGAAAAGTATCCTCTTCCCATTAAATTTATTCTCCCTTTTGCAGTCCCTCGCTTGAAGGATAAACTGAGACAGACTTTGTACCAACGTCTACCAGGGACAAAATGTATTGGTATCCCCGAGAAGTGGGTTATTTACAGTGTCGTCGCGTGCGGTTCGCATACCAGTGTTCACAATAATGTTTTTGTACTGAATGCAGATTTACTCCTCTCCCTTGTAACTATATCTTCAATTGAAAAATTGAGATTAACAGTTCAATCTATTTTCAACAATTTTCCCCCAAAATCACGCTATATTTGAAGCAATACAAGAAGGACCCAGGGGAAATTGTCGCTCTCCCCCTTAAAATCCGCCAGGTTTAGCGAAATCTTCCTAAAGTTTGCAACTATGTAGTACAGACCTTTTCGAGTCCCCCTAGACATGCCTTGTGTATGCTGCACTCTGGTGCCGAATGTAAGAAGTATTGCAGCTTGCAAATCACCGAAGTGAAGCAGTGGTGCACGCTGCGACAAAGCTAACGGAGTGAGTGTGCGAACTCGTGTCATTGCAACATGGAGCGCAAAATGGAGCAACGCGTTAACATGAGGTTTTGCTTCAAATTAGGGAAAACGGCGACGGAGACTCATGGAATGTTAGTGTAAGTGTACGGTGTTGAAGCAGTGAGTAAAAAGTGTGCGTTTGAGTGGTTTAAGCGCTTTAGAGACGGAAAGGAAGGTGTCGAGGATGAGCCGCGTTCGGGTCGGCTGTCAACAAGCACAATCCCAGACAACATCGAACGAGTGCAACGGATGCTTGCGGATGATCGGCGACTGTCGTTAAGAGTGATCGCAGAAGAGTTGCAGATAAGCAAAGGCAGTGCACGCACTATTGTTCACGAACATTTAAAAAAGCGAAAGATTTGTGCCCGGTTTGTAACGCACACGCTTAGAGACGAGCAGAAGCGAACTCGGATGGAAACGTTTGGAGATGTCATCGACATGTCTAACCGGAATCCACAGTTTTAGGAAACCATAATTACTGGAGATGAGACCTGGTGCTACCAATACGATCCGGAGACCAAGCGACAGCAATGGCATGGTGTTCATCGTCTTCCCAGCCTCCCAAAAAAAAGTCGGCTGACAAAATTCAAGATTAAGACGATGCTGTTCGCCTTTTTCGACAGCAAGGGCTTGATCCATCAAGAATTTCTACCCGCGGGTCAAACTGTCAACGCGGAAGTTTACGAGGGAGTTTTGAAACGGCTGCTGCAACGCATCCGGCGGGTTCGGCCAGAACTGTACCGGAGTGGACAGTGGACTTCCCTCCACGACAACGCCTGTCCGCACACTGCGATCATCGTGGTCAACTTTCTCGCTCAACGCTAGGTGACTGTGCTTCCACCGTATTCTCCAGATTTGGCGCCGGCAGAATTCTTTTTGTTTCCCCGTCTTAAATTAGCCCTGCAATACTTCCGCTTCCCAGACGTTGCTGATATCCAACGCGTGACCACGTTGCTGCCAGTTTCCAATAGTTTTACAACCGATGTCAGACGTGTGTTGTAGCTAATGGTGATTACTTTGAAGGCCAGTAAAAGTATTTTGTTTGTAACTCTTGTTTCCTTTATTTTCTGAGACCATTCACCGAACTTTTCAGACGCACCTTGTTATTAACTCGCTATCTATGCTCGTGTATTACCTGTAAGCACCAACCGTGGTTACAACCTGCCAGTTCGGTGGACACACTCATTAAGTCGTCGACTTTCGAGTTCGGCGCCCGGCCTGGTCACAGGTGTTCTTTGTAAGTGTCCCTTTATCAATTTCATCTAATTATCATCATCTTCGCGATTAGCCCAAAGCGGAAGAAATACGACGTAAAATAACAGAATATGCAAATACCACAAAACTAACCGACCAAGTGAATCAGGTGCAGTAGTGCTTAAGGAATACTCAATGGAATTTTGATCTGCCTGGACATCTGTAGCAATAGTGATGTTATTAATAACCTCGGGCTGATATTTAAGTAATCTATGCATACCTAAATTTAACTTATTAACAGTAACATCGATGAATATTAAAAAAATATATATATATATAAAGAAATGATGAGATTAATTTTATAAATATATTCTTATTAGTTAGCAAAACACAATATTGAAACTGCTTAGGTTCACATTTTTTTAAGACAAAGCATTTAGAACCGCGTTCCATTTCTTATTGTCTCTGACGACAACGCCTTCCGTTTGGAAAGTTTTGAATACAAACAAGCTAGTTAAGAAACGTTTTGTGTGTTTCGCTCTTAGAGAATTGACATTTCAATTACAAAAATGGACTTCAACTCACCTTTCCCTTCAGCGAAGGTTCGTATGTCGTTTTCAAGGTGACAACGTGGAAAGAGAGATTATTGACAACTTACATGTATGTATGTATATCGCGGGAGAGAGAGAGAGAGAGAAACACAAATACACACCCATGGCCTACATTTACTAGGTCTAAAAGTAAATAAAATAGACAAAAGGATGTCATGAGTAAATATTGCCTTTAAACGAAAATTAATAAGAAATGCCATTCAGGTACTCTCAATGTTTCTTCATTACTTTTCTATTATTTGACAGAGACCAAGCACGGCTATATTCGCACTGACAGATGTTTGACAAGGATATATTTTTAATCTTGAGTCGAGGCACATTTTGATATACATGTTATGTAAGTCTGTGTGAGTATTTATTGTATAGGGTTACCAGACGGTTCTCTTTTTCCCGGACATGCCTTATGCCCTGTGTTTGGAAGGAATTTGAAAAAAATAAAATCATAAATGTCCTACATTTTGAGCGTCAATTAATTTAATTTTTTTAAAAATATATGTTTCAGTCGAACAAAGATAAATCACAGTGAAACATCTTGAAAGTTACTTCAAATTCAATAGAGAAATTTATCATAATTCAGCGGAGATTTCCTATTTAACGAGAAATTCATTGGCAGCACGCTGACGAAACGGAATATAGTTGTCCGTCATTTTATTATCAGTAATACTGGTAATACTGACCACTGTTGTCTAATACTGGTAATAGGCTACTGTCCACCTTGTACACGATCAAATGAATCACGAACAAGTTGAATTGAACGCTTAAAAGAAAATGACATCAGAGATAACGCCATTTTAATAATTGGATCCAAGGTTAGGTCAAAGAATTTCTAATGGACTCCGTTAGTGTGACGTCACAGCAGATGGCGAGCTTGGACTGAGTCTAAACAAAAAAAAAGTTGTTTTTTTCGCTATTCAAATACATTGAGTTTCCCATTGCAAAGGCAGGCAAAGGGTAACTTTAAGAATAGTGACAGCAGTTACGAGACAAAAATGTGATGTGCGTCGTACATCAATGTAAAGATGAGATTTCGGAGAATAAGTCTATATATAACATATATCTTACAGATGAGAATGTAAAGAATAAATGGAGTTGGAAAATGAGTAAAGCTAATGTCCAAAAGGAATCTGATCCGGAATCGCAGCCAATGGGCGCCGCCGGATTAATCGACTGAGGCTGCTGGTTTCCCATCATCCATAGCGGCAGCGTGACCGACTTGAGATCGTGTGAGCTTCGGACCGGCTTCGGCTGTGCTTGGAACTGGAATGTCCAACTTTTGTATGAAAATGTATGGTTTTCTTACTCCGGTTATTCTTTGCCTTATTCTCTGTAAGATATGTGCGATATATAGTCGTATTCTCCGAAATCTCATCTTTACATCGATGTATGATACGCACCATAATTTTGTTTCATAACTGCTGTCACAATAATTAAAACAACCCCTTCCGATGAAAAATCCCATTGATTTGAATAGAAAGAAAACACGTTTTCCCGTTGTTTAGACTCACTGGAAGTGTCGTCGTCGTCGTCTGCTTGTGACGTCACCACAAATGGACTCCATTAGGAACGGTTCTAAATAACGCAATCCAAGCCTGACTGTCGACCAATCAGAGCACATGCTATTGAAATCGATTATCGGAAAGCGACCCCTATGTCCCGAATTCAGATGTAATGGCGGCTGCGTGGATGTAAACAACATATCACTTCATATTTTTAAAAGATGATAACTATTCAACCGAGAGGAATAACGTTTCGTATTAAATGGTTTTAGGTACAAAATAATGGCGCTACTTAAATACATACTTTATAGCGTTTACTGTACACGTTTGGAAGAATATTTTAATTTTTCAATTGTAAACACCGTGCACTCACCATAGATGGCGTAACTCGATGTGCTTGCTATATGTATTATACATTGTAATCGCAAAAGCTAACCGAAATGTTCCATGAAATGCTTTCGTGTAATGTATTATCTGCTATAAGATGTTTTGAAGCATTTACTTAGTATTTATGCTAGGAAAAATGTTAAAGGAAATGCTTCCGTCAAGATCACACTTCTTTCGAATTTCTAATGTCCTACTTCTTCCTTTGGAAACACAATTATCTTTGTTACGGGTAATCGCTATTCTATATATTTATTTTCATGACGTACACACTGCCACGTTCTGGTCAAATGTGAACTTGACAATTTTTTCTTTGATTGTGTACATGAGCAATTTCAGACCATTCAAGATTTCCAATAGAAACTCTGTTCATCGACTTTCAATTGCGTTCAATTCAACTACTTGTTCATGATTCATTTGATCGTGTACAGTGGAATCCATGAGTATGCAAATTGTCCATGACTATTTTCATTAATATTTCTCTTACATACTATGTGTTGTTAAGCTATGGATTTTTATCTATGTTGGTGCAGAAGTTGTCAACAGCTAGTTTTGAGTTTTCTCTTAATTCTTGAAGCTCTTATTGGGTCAAATAAAGTGCACGAACATGGTGATGTACAATTTGCACGGTAATACTCATGGATCCCACTGTACAAGGCTCTTTACAATACTAAAGAATAAACAACAGTTGGCGCCACCTACAACACAACGCTCATTCTTCTGCTGTTACAGACTTGCATGAAAGAAAAATACTCATAATTTTGGTATAACCCTGGTATATATCGTAACTGATGCATTTCATGATATATACAGTAAACTATGTGTTTTCTTTCTTTGCAGAGTGATTTGATTAATCCTTTCCTTTAATTGGTACTCTGTTTCAAGAGCCATGTTAACAGTTATTTTGCTGTTGTTCTATCTGGACGTATATTTTGCAACGCAGATAATTATGGAAGACCACATCGGAGACGGCTTTGATAAGTTAAGTGATGCTGCAAATTTAATATTTGCAAGGTGCTTTTCCGAAACAACAACTTTTACAATGGTGGAATCTACCAATGAACAAATGCCAAGTTTAATACTTCAGTACATTGAAAGTACATTCCTTGTTCCATCAACGATTCTTCAGGAAAATACCCTCTTAGTCAATGGTCTAAGAAAGGAGGAATGCGAAATGTTTTCACGTGGCAAACAAAATCAAGTAATCTTTTTGCTGTCGAAGAGTGAAGAGAATGTCGAAAGACTTCTAACAGTGCTTCAAACTTCAACCAATAAACCATACATAACTTTCTTGAGAGCAAAATACTTAGTAATTCTGACGAATGTAATAGAAAATATTGACATGATTACCGATCAGATACTGTCTATATTTTCAAGTATGAAGTTGTTCAATGTAGCTGTGTTGTTGCTTGGTAGTTGTAAGGGAAAGAATCAATTCTTTGATACATGTGCTTACATAATAACTCACAATCCATTCCGTGGCGAAAAGGCCATATTTACAATGGAAAGGAAAATGACGAGTGTTAACCTTTCGTGCCAAGAAGCGTTTCCAGAAAACAACTTTAGAAATCTTTACGGTCATCCTCTCAAAGTCTCTCATCAGCATCTCTACAATTTTCTACCTGACCTGAAAATAGCTGTTAATTCTGATGAAAAGTTCTCCTATTTTGGAACTTTTGGAATGATGTTCGAAGCTCTAGTCCATTACATGAATTTCACACCCGTGCATTCAGTTATTTACGATAGTGATGACTTTGGCGCAGGCTATATGCTTCCAAATCACACGTGGACTAAAGTTATAGGTGATGTATATAAGAATCGAGTTGACATGGGTTTAGTTGATGTAAACATGTTTCATACCAGGCACCAAATAGTAGAATTTGCTACTCCAGTATCATTTGATTCTTACACGCTACTTGTCAAGAAAGCCGGACTCTTACCAAGATGGACGGCTTTCTACATGTCGTTGGAAACTATTAGCTGGGTTTCCATTATAGTAGCAATTGCTGTATTAGGGTTTGTTATAAACTGGCTGCAAACTTTTTATATATTCAGGGAAAAACAGCAACGTTCTTTCTTTGAAATAATCACAATATTAATAGCTGTTCTTCTTCAAGTTTCTGTTCCTAAACCTACTCACAATCTTGTGAGAATTGTTCTCTTTTCATGGACATATTGTACTATTGTCATCAGTACTATGTACACCACCAAACTCACAAGTTTCTTAACGGTTCCTCGCCATTATCAACAAATAAACACTCTTGAGGAGGTTGTAGCTGCAGGAATAACAATTAAAGGGGGGGAATTCATTTGTAACTTGTTGAAAGAGTCTGCTTTTCCGTATGCTAAATCTTTACCCAAACACTTCGTCCCTAATACCAGCTACACGGAAATTATGTTCGACGTGGTACGTAACCAAAGTGTGGCCATGGCTAGCAGTAAAGATCACATGTCGTTTCTGCTAATGAAACATTTTCAGTATTCATCTTGCTTTCGGAATTATCATATTGTCGGAGAGAAGCTCGTTGATAACATGAAGTCGTTCATATTTCAGAAAGAATCTCCTTATCTGCATCATGTGGACACCTTGATCCACAGAGCCAGGGCTGGTGGCTTGATACAGAAGTGGTTTGAAGATACAGTTTGGACAACAAGTTTAGAAACTAAAGGGAGGCACCTTTGCAGTCTTCAGGAGCAAGGAATTATCACCCTTGTTCACATTCAATCACTTTTTTATATTTGGGCTTTGGGTTGTGGCTTTAGTGTTGTTGCTTTTGCGTTGGAATTTCATTGCCTCAAAGGTTAGGGAATTTTTTAAGTAAAATCCTTAACAAGTAAATGCAAGAATATTGATTACCAGATTGAAAGAAAGTAAATATATGCAGGTGGTTAAATGTGTGTCTTGTATTTTACAGCGTGTATTTTAATGTAACAATAGAGGAAGAGATCGAGTTTAATGAGAATGATACACCAATATTGATTACACTATCCTCTAGTCTGAGGATCGTGAATTTTTTTCACTAGATTTATAAAATGCAAACCACATTTCCATTAGAGTTTGTAAAACTGTGAAATGGAATGTAGTTTTCACTTTCCTTGACTGAACTTTCATCAAGGTTTACGCTGCCTCCAAGTCACATAACTAGAGGGTTTCGAGTACTCCTATGCTTCCTTTCTAAAAGACGCAAACCCTTGGCCAAGGAATACGTCATGTGAGTAAGTTTTCGATGCCAGAACAACCTTACACTGGCAGACAGATTACATAGGGAGAGAGTCCCGGTTGGGCCCACTGAAGAATTCCTTGCCCACACAAAGAGATTGAAAGAGAAATATCTGTTTTCGAAAAATAGGAATACTTGAATAAATAAATATGTTTCAATCTTAATTTCAAGCACATTTTTTCTTGTAACAGTGATAGAAATATGATAATAATAATACCTGTTAAATTATTTTAGCTTTTCTTTCAATTTCCTTAACTTTATTCTTAAATTAACACATACATAATTAGAGAAGCAGTTTAGTCAACTAATAGGCTGAGTATGCTGTAACCAGGTATATGCAGCGATCAACGGTTGTTTAAATGGTGGGATGGTGTGGACATCACCTCCTACACCTTGGACGTGATAAATCTTCAGACACAAAAAGTCCAAGGGGGATAACGTCGGGTGAGCGTTGGATGGGAGAATGAGGTATAACCATTAGCACCTGTTCACAGACGGGCATAACAATGGCTGTTTTTTCTTCTAATGCTAGCATTGTGTCACACCACCTGCTAAAGAAATGTATTGCGTGACGTTATTGCTAAAATGTATTTGACTTTGTAATCACCCTGTACGAGGAGTAATGATTGAATTTTGCCCATTCAATGTTCCTTGCCCTCTACAACCAAGGCCGTACTACAATTTCTATATTCTTTTTAATTCTTAAGAGGGAACAATAGCAGTGACTTCAACACTGCATGTAGGTGACCAAGTTTTGAGAGGAAATTTATTTTTTGTGTGTTGTATACATATTTTCCGAAGCTTGGAAAAATAGTGCAGAATTATTTAGTATGTAATGAGTAGTGGCCAGCGTTACGTATTTGTCCAATTTCTCCTTCTAATAGTTTTAGATCGCTTGTTATATAATTTGTCGTATCATTATTTTGTGATTGACTTGTGTAGGATTATGAGGACGGAAGGTGCACAATGAAAGTCTCGGCTTAGGGTGAAAAAGATTAGAAATCTTTCCAGATTCCGGCAAACAAATCATTATGCCACAAAATTTCCAGAAAAATGCTATCTGTGACACTTCTACTAGAGCCGACTTTTGAAGCCTTTGACTTGCTCTGTAATTTTATGCAATAATATATGTGATAAATAGATTTTCGCAAGAACTGACTTTTTTTGTTTCACGGCCAGAAAATGTAGACTTTCATGTTTAAAGACAGTTTGAGGTCATTTATGAGAGGACTACGTGAAGTTTACAGTGGTTATTTTTGCCCTTAGTCATAAGTACCTATTTAGAAGATAACTGGTTTTTGAGTGACTAATCCTGGAAAATGGCGAAACATGTCAATGTTTGTCAATTTTAGTGTCTATTTTGTATTTTTAGATGTTTATTTCGTGCATATTTTGAGAGGTATTCGTCCTATCGACCCTGGATATAAGCCCCTTACTTTCCTAATAACGATGTGTCTACAGGTATTGTAAATGATATAGAACACTGAATAGTATCATATTGGATGTATAACCAATTTGTTATGAATGTTTTTATAATACTCAATCAGTAATTAATTGTGAGGATTCTTGCATTAAATACGTTTGACAACAGACCAACTGAAATTCGAAAAAATGAACAACTGCGCCAGGACATTCATCCTTCCCCTTAGAGACGTTACGGAAACAGTATTAGGTAGAGTGCTAATTTTTTTCAGTATAACGTACCATGTTGAAGCAATGAATTCTTGGTTTTCTTAATTTTTCGGGATCTGCTTCCCCAACGGAAAATGTCACCGCACGCTACTAGTTTTTGTGTAGCCTTTGGTGCGAGTCATGTCGAGTTGTATACACGGGAAGCTCCAAAATTTCTGTATTGTATGCGTGTGAGTAAAACTATTATTATTATGAACTTACAGTTACGCAATAATTAACTTCTAAGCACTATGAATGCAAATATTGCCATCATTTCCAATAATACAAATGTCCATAACAGTATCCTTCTTACAATTACACGCAAATTTCAGATCGTTTGGTTAGTGATAATGACATTTCGCAAGATGCCATTAAATACTTGGCTGGGCACGTGGCCTTCAAGTGCCGTCAAATTGATGAAAAATTAGGTGTTAGGGGTGGAAAAGTAAATATTCCAGAACATTGCAGCGATAACTGGTTATCGATCATATCAAAGGGGGGCTTACCCATCTAACACAGGAGTGGATGGAAAAAGTTATTCAGTTTGAGATTGTGTTTCCATCCTTCCATGGGTCAACCGTTTCGAAGCAACAAAGTCATGGAAACTCTAAAGACAGTAATTCAGTCAAAATTTCCCGAAGTTAACGAAAAAATATTTCTCTTTATGTCAGGACAAGAACTTTTATTAGAATTCGACATTTAAGTAAACTAATGAAACTCAAGTCCATGAAAGCATGTGCAGTCAGAAAGACGACAGTGGGTAGCATCGTCTTCAAAATCATTTCTCCAGAAGGGTAAGTTGTAATGAATTTTTATTATTGATATTTATTTCAGCCTCTGCCTCCACCGTATAGTGATTAACAAATCACATTGCTAAACCAAGACAGAGGCCAGGTCTGTTGTTCATGTATTTGTTATTTGACGTCGCTTTTCTACCACTTTTGGTTAATAGCGGCGATGAGTGATGATCACATGAAATTGATGAAAGGGCAGTCTAAAAGAACATCCATGCCCACGACGTGTCTCCAACTCGAGAACTTCAGTGACGGGATCCAAAGTCGAACACTTAATGCGCTTGACCACGTTCGCCATCGAGCTGGCACGAGTTTCTTTGAATTTATTGAGGGGTTACGCTTTCCCACGACATTATATTTTATCCTTTTAACATTTCTAAAAACATACTTTGATGTTACGGTTTTCTAAACACAAATCAGTTTAGGTAGAATATTTCTGCAGTTTTCCTATAGTTTGTGGGCAGTTACCAGGGAAATTTTGATTTAAATAGCCTTGCCACACTCATCTAGCCTGCGCTCCCATAAATTTATCACTTCATTATTCATTTTTATTGTTGCGGTTATCCTAAAGACGTAATATAATTAAGCCTTGTTTCCATATTAAAAAAACCACTAAGTAGCTGGCCAAGGAAGTTTATTAAGATATAAAAACACTTTTTTTAGTTTATACCTTATAGTCTGAGGAAGACCCTGGTACAGGATTGAACCGTTACGTGTTAAGGCGAGGAGGGACAATTTCCCCTAGGTCTCTCCCGCTGGGGCAGCTGCCGACCACTGTGCCAACTTCGTTCTTTTGGAGCCACTTTCGTGCACTCGTTTGACTGTGAACTGTTGCACCCGCCCTCAGCATGATGCCACCACTGGCTCCGGCCCATAAAGACCAACCTTTGCCATGAGTGTACGTACGTGATATTCATATATAGGCTGCGTCACCCCCCTCTTTCCTCCCCAGGCATTTTTATATATAGCGCTGTGGCTAAGGTGAAGATAACAATATTATTATCCGGGAATCCTTTATTTTCGATTTCATATGAACATCATTGGATTATTGACATGGGTGATACCGCCAAATCTATGCGGTGAAAACTAAGAATAAATTGCCATCACTTTAAAGCTAACGGTAATAGCAGCGCCTCAACTCCTCTGACACATAAAATTACCCTAGGAGGCATTTTATGCAGCCTTCGTTAATCTAGCTCCTTGAAAGTTATCTTGAGCTCTATTAATGGTGAAATGTAGCTCTTTTATGCACATCAGGTTTGGCAACACTGCCAGGATGGCCGTATGAGGCAAGGAGAAATGCATTAGGTTTATGGGACCATTATTTTATTCGTTCTCTCGGGAATATCAAACATCAAATGACGTAGAAAAGTACATGAACGGAAAATGACAAGTTGAACTATGTCATAGTACAGTAGTAGGAAAAGTCGAAACTCCCATTTGATTAGCCGTAACTTGAAGTCGAAGTCGATTTCCCATAAGGAATACATGGGATTCTGTAAATACTTGTTAATCATATTTTTCAAACATCGTGTCTAGCTTACTAATCAAGTTGAAAAACAGTTTCCACTTGCAACATGGAGAGAAATTCATACTCTCTTGCATGCTAATTCCTTTTCTAAATAGCAGTGCCCAATCCGACGATATTGAAATAAATGCACAACTAGTGCGTAATTGTCCCTCCTCGCCTTAAGTGTTTTTATATCTTAATAAACTGCCTTGGTCAGCTACTTAGTTTTCTAAAGACGTAGAAAACCGACTTTAATAACAACAGCCACATCCTAGCAGTGGCGTAGCGGCCGGCCCCGAGGTGTATGGGCCCCACAATGTGTTCCTGAAATATTATCTAATCGCAGAAATTCCACAGATAGTGTCGCTTATAAAAAAATCGATTTACGAAAGGAAACAAAAATTTGGTTCCCAGTCAGGGAATTATTGGGGGGGGGAGGGGGTCTGATCACTGAAATAAATTAATGAATGACTCACTCCCTCCCTTTTTAATTTTTGGCCTCAGTGTTCGGAATCTCGTAAAATCCCACGCATTCCTCAAAAATATTAAAATTTTTATTTACAGTTCGAATGCTAAAATGTCAATTGTTCACGGATGGATATGTCACAAGTTTCGTCAACCATAATAGCAAAATATTCCCGACTTTTAATATCTGCTACCACGGAGCGCAAAACAGATCTCCCTAATATATCAATGATCTCGTTCTGAATGTCATGTGAGAGCCATTTGTAGCCCGAACGTCCCATCCACTACCCTAGTTCATGCACATCGTCTTTTGAAACTCTTTTTAGTAAAAATGTTTTCTGCTGTCTCTAGTCATAGCCCCCCAGCGTTGATGGTCTATAACATTTCAAATATGTATTTAAAGTTAAGTTCATGTGGCACAATTCAGAGTAAACTTTACAACAGAAGCAAAATAATACATTAGATCCTCTTAAGGAAAATTATTTGGGGAGCTCTGCCCCCACAGCGATAACATTGGGGGGCTCGAGCCCCCCCCCCCAAGCCCCATGGAGTCGGCGCCTATGTTCCCAGTAACATCATATGACGACATCTGCGATAATAAGCAGTGGCGTATTGTCTCAGCAAGAGGGGCCCGGGTAACTTGTAACGTGGGTCCCCTCCGAAATGTAGAATTAACTTACCTGGTCCGCAGATAGCAATCAATAGGAAAATATCCCTAATCTCTTACCTATATAGCTACGCAGTTTGTCGTAAACGTAGTGTATGTAGTATGATTGCCTAGGAGCAATTACCCCTTTGCCCTAAGGGCAGTGGCTCAACCACAGGGGTGTATTGCCCACCACCCTTGGACGCAAATGAGTTCTAGGGGTGGCAAGGGGGGCAAACATTGAAAGCCAAGTGTACCTGCAGGGGGCAATTACCGCCCACAACTTCAAATTTTATGCAATTTAAAATATTTTTGCAAAATTTTCTTGCTCGCTTCGCTTGCAATACCTGCTTTTCTTAGTCTTATTAAGTTCAGAACCGTAGCTAGGGGGTGGCGGGAGTCGGTTGGTGCCGAACGATCAAAATGAAAATAAGTTGTAAAATTTATTGATTCATTTGTGGTTTTAAGTCCACTTTAAGCACAGAAAGGCTAATCGGGACTGGACTTACAGTTTAAAGTGGGATCCGAACTACTGTCCCACGTGCCTCCACCGGGTATCGAACCTGGGACCCCTTGATCACAAGGCGACGATGTTACCACTACACCATCGCGGAGGCACAAAAGTTTTAAATGAGAGAATGCATTGGCGTCCCGTGAAATTATTTGTCCCCTATTAAATCAATATTGATTTCAGCCTGTCAAAAACTTGGATCCAAAAATTTTTCTTGCTCGCTTCGCTTGCAGTGTTTCATTTTTATCTGTAATGCATTCGAAATCACCAGACAGAGAAATAAGACTTGTCTTCATTGATTTTCTTTTAAATGCATGGACAATTGTTTTCAGGAAAGGGAGCGTAGACATTTCCACTCAATTTTTTTACAACAATTTTAAAAACTACACCCTGGGAAAATGACCCCTGCAAGTTCTCGCGTTTCTCTGGGTCCGGTTTAAGGCAGAAACGAGACTTCCAAAGTTGCGAGGCTAGCGTTGCGCTGAAAACACGCCGCCGCCATGTTACAACGTCACTCCTTAGGGAGAGCTCGTTTGTCGTCTGCTTCGAGCGTCAGTTTACTGCGGGTACCCCGCGGTGAGCGAACATGTGCAGCTGTTTTACAAATCTGTACAGATTTTAACGGGCCCACCCCCCTTTAGTTCAGTAAAATTGCCAGAGTTACCTCTTCATCCGCTTGTTCATAAAAATTTCTTCGGACTTATTTTATTCTCTTAAATTAGAGACGTAAGACGGGATACGGATGGGAAGGAAATTACGTAATTCCACACACCAGATGGGGAACTGCAGACCAAATGCCTGCAATTTCCTGATAGTTTCGGAATTTCTGCGATAAGAAACTGCATTGAGACTGTCAAATCAGTTATTTTTCCCCCTCTAGTCATCTTAAAGATATTTGGTTTTTAAAAACGCAGTGACACAAGATGAACATAAAAGTATCAATACTAGCGTGACTTCGTGACTACATACACACAACTTTGTCGGGTCCAGCACCCCTGCTCCCCAACAAGCTTCTGGCCAGCAATGTCCTGGATTTTCACTTACGAAATAAAGCAACCCTAATCATACCAAAAGTTGATCCATCCGTACCCCCCTCCCCCTCACGTGAATTATATATACGCCCATGTGTATAACAATATCCCATACTGAAATGGTACGATATATTTTGAATTTTGTAGTGTGAAAAAAGCCGCCTCATCTCGTTACCCCGAACGCATTAATTGGTTGGTTCACAACTTCACCACTAAGGATCCTATCGAGACGAGACATGGCAGCCTTGGTCTCGTTCTCGTTGAGAGTTGTAAATGTCTGTCTCGTGTTTATTTATAAATGTCTCATTGACAGTCTCGTCTCGATTTATAAACATCTGTCTCGGTTTGGGAGGGCAATTCTCGTTCTCGTCTCAAGTCTCGAAAAATATAGAATTAACAACGTATGCAAAGGCTTATCATTATAAATACAAAAAAAAACTTTCTTCATATTTTTTTGACTCCTCGTTTAACGGTACGAGCCCTCGAAAACTGAATATTATCCTGCTTATATATGCAAACCAAACCGCAGATTCAGAATTTCCAGGAATGAACTGGCGTTGTAATTATTATACACAAAATTCATGATGTATCTGAGGAAGTCGCATGTTCCAGGTTTGACTCTCGACCTGGGCATGACTGTTCCCTTCTGAGTGACATTTCATTGAACTGGAAATTGTTACATGGAAGGATATTTGCTCGAGACTTTGGGGACACCTAGGGGGATGCTTCTATTGTTAATGTTAGTGTTGCTCACGAGATGAGACATTTTCCGTCTCGTCTCATAAAAGGAGATGGGACAAGAACTAGTGAATGTTTTCGAAATAAGATGGGCCAGAAGAAAAAGTTCGTCTCGTATCGTGGCAGGTTGGATGATACTTAGATTGTGCTTGTTGTTGGTGGTGGTAGTGTGTGTGTGTGTGGGGGGGGGGTGTCCTCCTGCACCCCGACTTCGAATACTGCTTGTAGTCATTCATCTTCATTGTAGCGATTAGCCAAAAGTGGGAAGAAATGTGATGTTAGAGAAGATACATACTAAATTAACCATGCGTTCTCATCGTTGCGGTTAAACAAAGTGACGGAAAAGTATGCTAAATACAAAAATTTGTAATATATATATTAACTGAAGAAAACTCATTTACTGAAGGAAATGTAAAAACTCCCCGTAACTTTTTATACCGTATCACCTCTTATATTGCAGAAATTGGCATGTAAACCAGAGTGTTCTAAACGTATTATCTTAAAATTTGAGAAGAAAATATTATGACGAAAATAATTGGAATTCCAGAAAAGGCATTCCTATAACATTAAGTTCTTGCCAGTCAGAACCAACCTATGTATTTGCAATGAACAAGGCTGTTCACGTGTTCAGCCATTGACTGTTACAAGGTTTTCTTTGTCACCCTAATGGGAAAACCCTCTACCGAGTGGCTGAATTATAGTAAATACTGCTATACTGCTAGGGCATAATTCATCTCCAAGAAATGGAGCACAGATTTTTGCACTGGAAGTTACAAGATACTTGTTATACACAGTGACAAGTGACTTTGCTGTCGCTTCCGCGTCTCATGCTAAGTTGACGGGACGAGCAGAAGCCCTGCCTGTACGCATTTGTAAGTGATGACGTCAGAGGACCTCGTGTCTGTGGAGAGGACGTTTTCAAATCCGTGACGTAGGAGGTGAATTTCAGCGGTGTTTGAAGGCTTGTTTCTCGAGAACCAAAACAAATATCGCCGAGATATTTTGCTTATCTCATGTTTGTGTCATTATCAGTAAAATGAATGGATTAAAAACTTTTTCATGTCAAAGTGGAAATGTTCAAAAAAAAAAATTGCTGTTGGTTTATTGTGAGATGAATGAATTGGTGGCGTAATGTATTTAAATAATATATGTTGTATATAATATGTATTAGAGAGACTTTGAATACGTACACAATTTAGTGTCCACGTCGCTCCTTGTTGCATAATGTGAAACATATACGAGTATCGATGAAAGTTATACATGTTAATGTAAAATATAATTATATTTGGAATCCATTTATCAAGCATTTTCTGTCTTTCAAAACTAGTTTGAGTGTTTCATTTCCGTTATTAATGTGAAATTAAACGTGTTGAAAAGATAAGTCAAATAGTTTGTTCGAACACAAATACTTTAGCAATTCTACCCCCTTTTTGCATAATTTAAGAGGGTAATAACGTCTTTGATACTACTACTACTAATAATAATAATATTGGTTCCGGGTTCGAATTTCGGCTTGGGCATGTATGTTTGTGAGTGTCCATTCATCAATTTCATTATTTCATCATTCATCCCCATCTTCGCAAATTAGCCAAAAGTGGCACAAAAACAAAGTAAAATAGAGCAAATCAATAATAACAATAATGATAATAATAATGTTATAATAATAACATTATTATTATTATTATTATTATTATAAGAACTTATCATTATTATTATTAAAATTATTATTATTATTGGTACGTTTATCCTGGTACTTGTCCGCCAGACAAAAATTCGTGGTTGCGCCTCTGCCTAAGGGCCATCCCATACTCTGCCACGCAGGGCACACCGTATGAGCTAAATGTGGCTTTTATTTTGTGTAATTTTGTAAGTTCATTTTTCTCACATATTTATATTTTGTGGACTAGCTAACTATTGTACGAGTACGTCCGTCCCACTCGGGCATCATCATTTTTTGTCACTTCCGGGGCCCCCCAATATTATACTTGCAGGGGGGCAGAGAACTGCGCTACGCTACTGCATCCTACATATACTAGATAAAGAAATTAATATGAGCAAATAAATAAAATTTGAAGGTATGAAGGATAATAAGTATTGGTGTGGTAACGAAATATTGAATGACAAAAATTGTATTTATTTACCCATACGCAACTTTAGATTTCAATGTAGCGGTGATATAAAAGGATAGTCGTGATTACTTTTTGCTTGATTTGCTATTACGTGCTTTAAACTTCTTCATGTTATTGCCTAGGTCTTATTCATTGCTTTTTGCCTATTATCCTACTGCAAATGGTTGATAGAACCAAGATATGGACAATTAAAAATGAAGACATTTCCCGTAAGTTTCCATTTCGAATATTTTTTTCTTTGGCCAACGGGGGTTCATCTTATGTAAAACAAATAGGGTGGGAGAGTTGTAATTATTGATTTTGCTGATTCCATTATATAGAATAGATTATAGTATAAATTGACAGCTATTTATTTTCATTGTTGATAAATATAGTAATAGTAAATGGCAGCAACCCTTTCCCAGAGCCTGGTTGGAGTGGTAACAGAGGAGAATTAACCCTGGGTGTATCATGCTCTGACAATTCTTCACCCCTTCGCTACCGCTCTGCCCAGTACAATATTTAGATATAAATTAAATATTACGTATTAGAAATAATTATTAAAATGATGAACGGGTCTAAATATGAGTTAACCAACACGACTGTAGTTTCAAAAAGTCAGGACAGGGATAAAAAATAATGGACTATCGAGACGTAATCTGGACATCTGGTAGCTTTGCATCAATGGTTTTAAAAATTAAAATTACTCATTAATGAAGACTTGAGACTTCTGGAGCCTGCATCTCTCCACAACACTCGCCACTGTAGAAGTCTACACCATTCTTTGCTTTGAAGAAAATACAGACGAGAATGTTCCAAAGTTCCTCCTTTCCCTTCTCCAATTACAATCACGTGTTACACCTCCCGCGCGTTTTCTCTTCACCACGGAATAGAAATAGATAGAATTGTGTACCTCGATTCTTCTTTTCTTTAATTAATTTTTACTCTTGAAGTTTTATTATGACCTGATCCCTCCTACAAATGTTTCTGGTGACGCCCATGCTAGCACATCATAGCAGAGAAGCAAGACAGCGAACCGTCCGAGGTTTGAAAATGCGCTTTCAGACCCGAAGCAAGAAGTGTATCACAGTCTCTGTACTGACCAATTCCTGTTTCTGTGCACAACCTGTGAAGATATGCTGTCTATCTTTTTGCGGAAAGGCTTGCCAACTGTTAAAATAAAAATCAAGAACCTGCCCGTGAGTAAGGTTCCATGGGCATGCATGTGGAAATTGAGGACCAGAATATAAATACAATTTCTACGTTCATAGTTTCGAGCTTGGCCACTCTAGCAAGCCAACTTGGTGATGATAGTCTTATAACTAAAAAAGACATTGCTTTGACAACAATAATGTGAATCTACTGGAACGTAAGATAACATGTACAAGGATAACAACGCTAAATTCAAAAAGAGGCAACTGTCACTACAAGAATCATTTGACATCGCATGGAAGGACAGTATGTGTTCCGTTATACATCACAAGCACACATAGGAAGTGTGGTCCATGGATGTACAATGTGAAGGACTACCGTGATCTCTACTTGTACCTGGACGCGACGCTTAATTACTGTGGCTTAGGAGACGATTTAAGAATATCTAAGAAAAAGTAAAGTAAAGTGCTCCCCTGTGCTTTGCACCATGTCATGAAGGCGCATAGGGGTGTGGAGTTAGGGTGCCACACTTTCTTGATCACGGCCGAAGGTGGGGCTGATGTGTATCAGCACTACGTCCCTAGCCGCTTTTACCTCCTCCCCGCCTCCATGTTTCCTCCAGGTACCCACTTTATACTGTGGGTGAGCGCCGGAGCTGCTTGCGCCCATCGTTGATCGAACAAGGGTCTCTGGCGTGGTAGTCAGACGAGAATGTCTACAGAAACTTTAGAAGATATGTTGATTTATATTTTCGACTCATTAGGCCGTATCCCTGTAGAGTCGTGTTGTCCTGTGTTTGTTCTTGTGTGTGCTGAGCAGGGTGCGAAATCCTGGAGGACAGGGAGGATTCCCCCCCACCAAAAATTTCCGGGGGAGAGTTTTTGTTATAACAAACAAAAGATAAGCAATTACTTTTAATTTCAAATATACTTTACTAAGAATAATATCGAAAACACACAAATTAGTATAGTTGTGAGTATCGAATGCATTTTCTCTCAAGAGATCGTTAACAAATCGACATCAATACGCACAATAAAAGTAAAACGAGAATGCAAAGCAATATGAACTATGAAATCTAATTGATTTATATTAACATAAAGCACAAACTAAAGAAAAACTTATACATAATAAAACCACTTGAACGATTTCATAATTTATTAGCTTCTTTGCAATATCTGATATGTATAAAAGTAAAAAAAATAATTTCCATATGTAATTAATAATAACAGTATTATATAATAATAATAATAATAATATATGCTAATTGTGTAATTCATTTTAACTTTTATTAACATTACAAATATACATATATATCGTATAATATACACATAAGTTTGTGGGGGAGGGGGTTTGAAGATGAAAACCTTTCTCACACCACCAGTTTTCAATGATTTCGCACCCTGGTGCTGAATGCACTTTCACAGCCTCAGCTTTGAATAGGTAAGGAGATTTTATCTTCAGAGGGAGTATAGTGTTTGGTTCTTGTTATGTAATGAATGCATGAATTAGTTTTAAAAAATGAGTGAGAACGTTTTCAACAGACATATTTTCTTTTCTTGGTAGCGGCCTCTCCTCAATTTCGTTTGAGGAGCTTATCCCAATTTTTGGTATCTGGCAAATAAAACATTTTGCTCATAATTTCAAAATCAATGAATCAATCAATGAAATCATTGTATCAAACTTTAATGTTGTGTACTGTAATTTTATATTATTTTATAAATATAAATGAGGCTATAAAATATTTTGGAAAATTCGGAAAACATTTGCAAAATTCATGATTACATCATTACATCCCTCAATTAAAATCTTAAATGTTAATGCAATTATTTTCTCTTAAATTTATGGTAAAGAAAAGGAATAAGTTACAAAAGCAATAAAGCAAGAGAACGTAACATCTAAGGGAGAATTCACACCGAAGAAACACGCGAAGCACGACACGCAACATGCAACACGAGATACGTGTCGTTTGGAAGCCAACACTCAGAATTCAATGCAACCTTTCGAACCGAAGAGACACGGCAAGATGCACGTGTCGCGTGTCGCTTACGTGCCTCTCCGACTGTGCCGTTTTCTCAATACCATGCTTCAGTTTGTTGCATGCGCAGCGAATGCTTCATTCCAACGAGCTGTATTTAGACTCCATAAGAGAGCCCAAAGGGCATTATGTTTGATCCTCTAATTTGTTGATATAATAAAGTATCGATATGTACAATGTTTTAAGATTTAAACACAACATTCATTTCGCTTTATCAAGTTTTTTGAAGCAGTTATCTATCGGCTGTAATTTGCCTTCAACATCGTGTAAAGAGGCCGTGTTTTGGCCATTTACCTGACTGCTTTTATTTGAAAAGGTCAGCTTATGCAGGCACTTTAGTCCTGTATTCTCCGTGCAACAAACATATTCTCCGTATTCTTCCTCCACGTGTTCTGTAGCATCGGAGGGGTTACAGAAGCAAGAGCATTCCGAATATGGTCCTGCAGTTCTTGAAGATCATCTATCTTTTAACTGGAATATACCATGTCTTTGATGTGTAGGTAACATCAATCTTCTGCAGAATGTCAATGGCAAATTAATGTATTTTCGGCTTGTGATCTGGCTTAATTTCGCGCAACAACTGCACCTTGCATGCGTAAAACGTAACCTTTTGTGCACGACTTTGTGAACAGTGGACCTTGGAATTCTTAGCTGCCTGCTCGTCGCCCGTATTTACTTCCGTGGGCTACACGTGCTTTTTCTTGTATAGGCCAACACACCAATCTCTGCCGTTGCGCAGACCCCAATTTTCGTTTCGTCTCCCTCTCTCTCTTAGCATCACGTGTTCTACCCTGCTCGCCAACCTTCGCCATTGTTGCCAATTGTCATTCAATTCCTGAACGCACTCGCGCAAACATAATTAAAAACAATTGAATAGCGCTCCAGCTCGCGGTTCACATCGTTCAGCAGGGACGATAATGTGGCAATATAGCATGGCGTAGTGGTTGCTTCTTTTATGCAGTGCATGTTCATTGGCTAGCTAGTGACTAGTGTTGCCAACTGTAAATATGAAGCACTATTTCTGTTACGGAAGGAGAAAGGCAAAATGACAGTGAGTTTTGTTGGAATGTAAGCACCATATTTTTATTTTAAATATTTGACTGGTTTGACGTTGTGTGCGTGTGTGTATGTGAAAGTGCATGTGTTTGGTTAATGAACTTTAAATTTCATAATGACTCCAGTACTATTGTTCATATTTCATCACTTTAGATTACTCAAAAGAAATAAATTATGTGGATGGATGAGCATTTCAACCCTCGGCTCCGGCACCGGCACGTGTTCTTGTAGGAATTGTAGGAAGGAAGGAAGCTGTTATTTTTCTGCTTAATGCGATGCATGTTGGTTTTTTTGTGTGTGTGTGTGTGTGTGTGTGTGTGTGTGTGTGTGTGTGTGTGTTAAAATTGGCATGTTTTGATGGGTGACAAGTTCATAACAAAAGAAAACACCGCGCGGCTTATCGTCTGGTGGCAATATATGTACTTCTTATTCTTTTTATGGTTGCGGAAGCCGGCATCGTTTGTAAATGTACAACAAAGGCAGCCGACTGTGAGCCATCACAGAGAGGCAATAATACTGCTTAAAGAGGGTTGTTTATGGTCGAATTGTCGGGGTTTAACACGTTCGCAAGTTTCATTGTTCTACAAATTTTCACTTTTTTCTGTTACAGAAAGGAAAGTAGCTCTTCCTTACTGAAATTGACCTCCTGAACACGAATACGAATTTCATTTTCTAAGATTGGCTCTTAATTTGAATTACGGCATAATTCATGTTACCTATAAGCAATGGGTTGCCTCTTATTTCCAAGATAAGCATAATTCACGTTACATAACAAGTAATCATAATGAATGTGGACATAACTTAATAAATATATTAAGCGCCCGCAAAAGGAGGCCAGGGGGCACATGGGAAGAATTTATACAATTCAAAGTTTGAAATTAAAGCATGAAAACATAGATGAGAGATGCCGTGAAAGACAGATGCAAATTAACTTAATGCTGGTGATGCTTTATGATAATTCTCTTAACTGGGGGAAAGCATAACTCTGTTTCCTCCACTTTAAACACTTCCGTATTCCTCATATAAGTAAAGACTGGGTACTCTCATTTCTGTAAAAAAAAAACGTGTGTAGAACAGTGTTACTAGTTCTCAAACCAGTGGTAGTGTCAGTCGTGCATCACATGTCGTTGCAGTTCCAGTACCAGTGTGGACGGGCTTGATTGGAAGTGAACAGTTAAAATGCCACCAGGTCCATTAATGCAATGGAAAAATAATAAATTGTTTAATTTTATTTGAAATCACTGTGAAGAAGTCTTCTTTGCATCATTTTGAGTAATTTTACGCAAGGATTAGTCCACATTTAGCGGTTTTAGTCCATATGTATGTACATATAAAGCCACTTGTTAGCACATATTAATCCCAGCCCTGGTTATAATGCATGGCGTTTAAAACTCAACGTTAGATAGAGCTGAGATCTCTAATTTTCTTGTTCTAGGAACAGCTGTGCCTCGGCGCACTCTAGCGATTTTTCTATCGAGCAGATTAGCAACACTGGTTCTCTTGTTCTGCTGCACCGATCGTGGCAGAAATAACTGGGTCAGACGCCAACACCATTTTTGTTTGAGCGACACTAGCGCCACCACCGCTCGTTGCACATGTATAAAAATTTGCTGAACCAAACTTACAAATGTACTATTGCTTTTGCAATGTTAACAAGAAGCTCGGTTTGTTGAAATGCAATAATTATTTAAAAACTGTCAGTTACAATCCGAACACCCTGTAGCTTCAATACGGATCTGCAACAACAATTAAAATTCCTGCATCTTGACACAGAATCAAAAGACGAATCTCACGTTGTGTGTCAGATGTGGAATAAGCTTTGGGGGAAGTTTCTATGAGGGGGTTGTTGAAAAATAAAGCTACCCATGTAGCACACAAAGGTTGGGCCAACGTTGGTAAATGGTTACAAATTTTTTGTGCCAACGGTTGGCGAACTGTTGGTGATGTCCGCCTTGCCATCAATCTCCCAACCAACTATTTCCCAACGTTGGCCCAACTACAATGGAAAAACTTTGCCAACCATCTCCCAACCAAATCAATTTCCCAACGTTGGCCCAACTACAATGGAAAAACTTTGCCAACCATCTCCCAACCAAATCAATTTCCCAACGTTGGCCCAACTACAATGGAAAAACTTTGCCAACCATCTCCCAACCAAACCTATTTCCCAACGTTGGCCCAACTACAATGGAAAAACTTTGCCAACAATCTTCCAACCAAATCTATTTCCCAGCATTGGGCTAATACAGTGGAAAAACTTCCCAACCATTAATACTCAAACCAAAAACCAACATGCCAATGTTAATACTTTTGGCAAGTTTCTTTATAATATTAATAAATATTTTACAAACAATTGCATCATTTCTTGTATGTATAAAAATTTATTAAGATTATATTATTAAGACATTTTCAAACACTGGAGAAGAATACAAGGAATGATAAAAAAAAAACTTATGTATTTATCATTATAAAAGTAAAACATTTCTTAGCGGAGCCAATAAGCAAAACGAATTTTACATATAGTATAATTACCGTCATACATTACAAAAAAAGTAGCAAGATGCTATTGTATTTATTGAAAGAAAAAAGGTGCAAGAGGTTGACAATTTAGGTGTCAAAGAACACAATGTCATTTCAATAGAATAGCTTATTATTACAAAATGGAATACATCCAAATGCTGATGTGTCAGCGAAATCTGCTGTAAGAATATACAAATATAATTTTTATGTAAACAACTTGAGGATACAATAACTCTGTTCTTACATTCTTTTAACTTAAACATAAACAATCTACTGCTTGGAAGAGGTGAAGTGAAAATGTCCAATTTGTTTATGAAAATGTTCAATTTAAATTATATGTACAAACCATCATTACTACAATCCTTTTCAATGGAGTTTACAACAACAACATCACCCACCATCTTCATTAAGAAGCAATCATCAGGTGAGGTTGTTCCCACAATACAATTCTCATTTTCATTAAAAAGTATAGATTTGATACAGTCAAATGAACTTGTAGTCTGAACAACAGAACCACTTTGAATTATGTCTGTAGATCCTGAAACAGAAGGGACTTCATGAAATTCACTCATTATAATTTCTGCAGCTTTAGAAATGACTCGTCTCTCATATCTTGCTGAAAAAGTATCACCAGTCTTTACTTGTTTACTTATTTCTTGATGTTCCTGCAGTTGCCTTTTCCTTTCTACATTGCTCCCGGCTGCCATTTCTATCATTGACAAAGCGGAACCAGCTTTGTATCACTGAGTGTATTTCATAATCTGATGCATTTGTTGTACATGAATTCCTTCGAACTGAAACTAGAAACAATTCAAACTGTTAGATCCATGGATGAACTCAAATGTAACATACCATATGATATGTGTACTTGGGCCTATCTTTAGTATGAGGATTAAACTTATTCCCTGTCCCATGAAAGGAAACTAATATTGACATATTATCCTTGTGGGGTGACATTAATCCTTCACATCTAGACAGTTACTTATACTATATGCATGGACGTCCGCAGGATTTTTTCCAGGGAGGGGCAAGGAAGGTTTTTTTTTCCCAGGGTAGGGGGCAAACAAGGCACATTTTCCCCCAAAAATAGTGTTGTTTCCTAAAAACAAATTGCTCAAATTTGAATTTATGGTGTTCATGCAACAATTAACAGATATTATTGTGGCTAAAATGAAATTATATGTGTGAAATACATAATTTTTGGTTGACTTTCATTTTCCGGGGGGGGGGGGGGCATGCACCCCATCCGGAAGCCCATGACTATATGGTAGGGAAAGGCTGAGAAAGGAATTACAGAGATTTGCCACAATATTCATTTCGTGTGAGTCATGTAAAACTGGAGGGAAGAAACTGCATGGCTAGCCTGGCCTCATCTGAGATCTAACTCACTACCTTCTGAATATAAAGTGAAAGCTCAACTAACTGAGCCAGGCTTGCTGAAATGTGACAAATGAGTTTGCACTTATGAACACTGTTCTAGTAAAAGCAGAATACTTCAGTGTTACATGAAATAATATTAGTTTTTCCTATTAAGTAAGTAAGACAGCTGAAGTAAAAAAATATATATACCAAAAACAATGGTAAAATTAAACAACAAATAAGTTTTTTTTAAATAAAAATGTTTCTTCTCAGAATACATTTTTGAAATGTCCTTATTAGAGGATTTTTAAAGACTTATGTAAAAGAATGCTTACTGTTAATACTAAATGTTCTAAAACTTTCCATCATGTACATTATTTGGATTATACATCAACAAGTAATGACCCTACAGCCAAATTTAGTTACCAATTGAAAAAAGAAAAAAAGAACAGCCTTCTAACTTACTTGGTACAAGTTCCAATAATTTCAAATGTCGGAGAGGTATTTTGTTGTGTTCTCCAGTCCAGTTATGACTTGCTGCCAATGCATTAGAAAATATTTTATCCAGAATTCTTCACTCAATTTGCTGTAGGTTTTTGCCTCCAATGAAACTCATGTATGATTCCTACAACGAAACATAAATTCAATCAAGAAGCACTGACTGCACTGTGGGCGATATAAGGTACACATTTTATCGTAAAATTTCAATCTCCGGGAAACGTATTTCTTCAATTTTACAGAACGGAACTGAGTTTCTGTACACTTTTGAAAGGTCATGGAAGTGTTTTCTTCCATCGTTCAATTTATTTGGCTGGTAAATCATGTATTTTTCTAGATTAATGTTTGTCTCTCTGATGCACAAAAGCTGTTGCCTCTATTTCCTTCCACTACATAAACCAGATGTTGTGAGCATTTCATGACGTAACCCCCGGTCAGTGTTTCCAACCACACATATTTGTAACTATGTTAACGTTACATAACCTATGTAAATCTGCATCTTAATGTGCATGATTTTTGAGTATGTTAACCTAACAAAGTTAATGTAACCCTTTTTTAACTATGTTAACCTAACCTACCGTAACTAAGATAACCCTTCTTTTAACTAGGGAAGTAGTTATTTTTTGGTTAGGAAGGTTGGAAACACTGCATACCCACTGACGATAGACAACGTTAGTCAAGATTTGCCCACCATATTGTGTGTAACGCAAGCGAAAAAGGAACGAACAATAATTACTCGATATGTGCAAAATTGAAATTATTTTCGTCAAAAAAGTGAAATCCCACCTTAAAGAATCTTTAGCAATGCATAATAGGTAAGTACAAATGTGAAAAATAACAAAATAAACGAATTTGAGACGTCTCCCAGAGATCGAAATTTTTATGAAAACTGAAATACTTCAATTTGCATGATTTTTACAGTGAAACTTATATTGAAGTAAAAGAAGCACATGGAGTTTAGAATGTAATTGATCTCTCTTAAATTACAACATACCACTTTGAGCTACAGTCAATTATGCTGAAAATGTTAACTGCTTGATTAACACACACAAAAAAAGTTTGACATTAATGATTTCACTCACGGAAATATGTCGACTTACCATCTGCTTCATGTGCTCAGGAGAAGAAAGTAACCACTCTTCCACCCTCTCAATGTCATCCTCTGTTTGACAAGGAAGCTTTAGATTTTCAGGCAAGGGCTGATTTGAGGATATCAATGTTGGATTCAAATTTTCCAAAATAAGCTTCTGATTTTCATGTATTTCTAACAGTCTATTCTCAATTTTTACCCGATGACGTGAAATAACAGATAAACTACTCCCATGAAACTGGCAATTTGCAATTCTCGTCTGACCCAGATGTAGATTGTAGAGCCGAAGTTGCTTTGCCTTCACCTAGAATGAAGATGCCAGTAAAAGTAAAAGATCAATCTCTTGCAATCAGTACAATATACGGTACTAGTTTCCTATCCTTCGGACAGATTTCTTCATTTCTACAGAAGAAACTACTTACCGTAATAAGTTCCTGTAGTATTGTCTAACATCTGGAAGGTGTTTTGTGTGATGTGGGAATGTTTCATAGCGGAAATTTAACCATTGATGCATAGCATAGCATAGGTTAGGTAGGGTCACAATAGGTTACAATAGTTAAAAATTGGTTTCGAAAAAAATATGCGTAGCCCCACACAACATTCTCGCATAGCCCCACACACCATTCCCGCATAGCCCCACAAACCATTTGCGGAAACGTACGTTCTTCAGTTACAAAAACACTTTTTTTTAAAAAAAAAATGATCAAAAAAACGTGAATACACGTTAAAAAATGATCCGCGAAGCAGATAGGTAAGTAGAAATGTCAATAATTGACGAAACTCAGAAGTTATAGGTGTCCGAAGGATAGTAAACATTTACCCAAAAGGAACTTGAGCAACTGGCAACTGGAAAGATACGAAAAATACTCTTTCAACATTCTTCGTTGAGGTTGTGTGATTCAGTCTCTCTCTCGAAAAAATCGTCGATGTTTCTCATAATGCATAACAAGGAAAAAATTTATAATTTCAATTGCAATTAAGAGACCCAAAAAAATTGAATTTTTGGTCCCCAAGAAAAGAAAAGTGGCACATGTTCGATCTATTACATCCCGATTTCATAGTGATACTCTCACCAATTTTTGGTCGTAGGTTCCTAGACATGTTTAATAATGAAATCCGGGAGAAAATGTTGATACATACAATGCTATTTTGTAAATTCTTAAAAATCTAACCGTTACCAAAAACTGCCTCGGAATGCACAACTTTTATAACTATGTAAATATGAATAACTCTGCAAGTAAATTATAACATTATTTTTCATTCTCTGTACTATTATCGAACTAAATCAGTGTGTCACTTACCTTTCTCAACGTCGTCTTCAGTAAAAAAAAAAAACATTTAACTCGTCAGTCGTCACATATCCTTATCCACTTTGGCCGCCATCACAAAGTCACAATCGACTTTCAAACACACATCGATTATATGTATTTCGATATAAATCGTTATGTGAAATTATTATTTAAAAAAAATCTCCGGAGGATGAACAAATCAAAGAGCACACCATCGTTTTTACGTCTATATTTAACTAAATTCATTGAGAATGTTCTTTGCTATACTTTCCGGCAACAGCCCGAGGTTCGTTCTGTCCTGAAAGAATTTCGTTCTTCATTTGGTTGCCCTAAGCTTTACATTGTAGCGCAATAGAAATTGAATTCGCACTATTCGTTCACATTAGGTAAGTGCGGGACAGAAAATTTCTGGTCGGGACGGGTAAAATTCACCATTTTCCTAGTAAATCGGAAAATTTTCGGGACGAGAAATATTTTATTTTTCCCGACGCTTCATCAAACTCGAATTTTACACGCTATTTCCAGTGATTGTTTGTAGAGGTCTGTGCGGGACAGCATTTTTTGGGTCGGGACGGGGTCGGAAATTTTTTAAATTCCGACATTCTCGACGGGAAGTCGGGAAATTTTCGGGACGGAAAATGTTCAAGCTCTGGAAATATCTAATTCTACACGTCATTTTCACTTTGAGTGATTGCTTTTGCACATTTTTTAACGTTAAACAGAATTTATTTCTCACTGTAGGGTCTTGCTGATCGACAGGGGGAATTTTACTCCCTCTTTCTCGTTTGGCATAACGTCACTGGCCACTGTACCAAACCTTGAATGCAATGTTGGGCCAACCTACAATATGGGCGTAATTGACAACCATGTCTGCCAACAATGTGAATCATTGGCCCAACGTAAGATATTCGTTGGCTAGAACTACCAACCACTTCCCAACCATGCCGACAATCACCCAACGTTGGCCCAACAATGTGTGCTACATGGGTATTCTCAAGTAGATTGGTTCTTCTGATAAATACTTCTGGCATTCCTCAAATTCAGCATAGGGCTAACACCAAAAGTTGACCAGAAGACACTAGAAACACAATAGCACACCAAGATTATAAATATTAATATCTTTTGACAACGGAAGATCATAGTTCATCTATTGTTTATTATGTATCATTTAGTGATCTATACTTCAATAAATAATAATAACAATAAAATTAGGCCTAACCGATTTTTCAGGAGGGGTAAACTGACCTCCTTGGGATGTCCCGTTTTTGAGTCAAAATATTATGGTCACACTACCAATAACACGTGTAGTTTGAGGAATGAATGCTTACAAATCTAAGGTTAATACGACCTACGGGAAACAATGAACTAAATCCTACAACAGTGACACCATTTGTGTAAATTAAAAAGTTGACGATAGTTTGAGAAGAATTATGCAACTGAGAAGAAATTAATAACACTCCCACTTCTTCATGTAACAGCTCCGGTTCTTAACCAATCAGTGCGCAAATTGCCGCCCCTGTCAGCCACCAAGGCGCAATCATTCACTTATTATGTCCAGAAAAATGGGCCGAGGGTTGCGCTCCAATTAAAAGCAAGTCGACGATGAAGAGCCTTTAACCTTGCTTTGACCCAATTCCAGACGACGCAGAAATGGAGCGAGTACGGAAAGAAATGTGGTGCCGGGAAAAGAGCTTAATCAGCGAGCCTAGATCCAGACTTCTTTTATTCTCTCTTCCCATTACGCCTCTTCCATTCCATAGCTGGATTTCATTAGGCGTTGTGACTTTTTCATGCTTTATGCACTCTTTCATGGCAAAAGCCTGCGAGTGCCATCTAGCAGGCTTTCATTAGTCTTTGTGACGCTGACGTCACGATCGTCTGGCTTTACTGCAGTTAATTGAAGCTATAAAAATACACTTGCCCTTCCTCTCTCTCTCTCTCTCTCTCTCTCTCTCTCGATATAAATAAACTGCTTGTTCGAAGAATTACATTGTTTCTGTGGTAGAAACGAACCAAAGATTTAAAGATAGATTTTTTATTTACTGTAAGAAAAGCTAGAACATTTATAATTTTTTTTTGCATCTAAATAAATAGCATCCTGGTTTAAACTAGTGACCAGCGGGTACAATATTTCCAAACATGCATGCCCGGAGCAAAGAATATGTGGAATAAAGTTTAATAATAATAATAATAATAATAATAATAATAATAATAATAATATAAAGCAATAATTTTGAGTTAGCCTAGTTCTCGCATCGTGTAGCAAATATCTGTCCGTATCTAGTCTCGACACCTAAACTTCAATCTTATTCGATTGATTGATCTGATTGATTTGCTTTATTTCACTTCTCTTTAATGCCACCACGATGAGGATGAGTGATGACTTGATGAAATTGATGTACGGATAATCACAAAGAACACCCATGTTGAAACCAGAACATCCTGGTTTCACCGGGATTCGAAACCAGAACACTTGGTGTCGTAGCGTCCTGTGCTAACCACTCCACCCCGAAGGTCCGCTATAAGTAATCAGGCACTGCACCCCTTGCATAAGTAACATAATGGAACACTTGATTTTGGCTAATTTTCGTGTACCTTACATCATACTCAAATCTCCAACGAGACTAGAATCCCTGAGAATAAGGCTCGGTCTCATCTCGATTTTAAAAGACTGTCTCGTCGCTTCATGTTATTTTCGAGAATAGTTGTTTTGTTTTATTTAGTCTGGAAATGATATACCTTTGATCTTGCATAGACTTTACTGCTAAGTATGAGTCCAAACAGAACAATGCCTTGGATTTTCAAGATGTAAAGGTTAGTTAGTATTCGTCCCAAGTCAAGATTGTTTAATTCAGAACTAATAATTTATTTGATGAAACGATTCTCTCGGGCTATCGACCAGATGAGTTGTGGAAATGATTCCAATCTTTGGAGAGCTAAAGTCACTTTCATCTTTAGGGTAGAAGTCGAAAGCTTGGATCCTTTCCACAACTCACCTGGTCAATAGCCCGAGAGAATCGTTTCATCATTCGTCTCCAAGAAAGCTTCAAGACTTACTTTAATCATTTATTTATCTATTTATTTATTATAAGAATTTAAAGCTACTGCTGACAACAACATTAAAAAGTCTTATAACAGTAGTTGTACATAAAGAACATATAACATACCAATTATAAGTTGACAGAAATGAAAAAAACAAACAAAAAAAACATCCAATTACAGATAATTTAGAGCATAGACAACGAATCTTATAGTACTAACATACGCTTAAAAATCATACAATATTAAGAAAAAGATAAACATTGAATCTTAAGAAAAGATATATAAAACCAATAGAATTACCTAAAATAATTATGCATTTGGATGATCTACTTGATGTATAATAAAAAAAAAAAAGATCTTCACATTTTCTAAATATTTAGCCTTGCAAGATAACAATTGTAAATCTTAATAAGAAATAATTATAAAAAAATTGCTTAAGTTCCAGTAACAAGAGTGCATTATTATGTCTAAGATACTGTTGATTCACTTTGAAACATGAATCTTTGTTACAAACAGTATTTGTTTTCTTGTGTGTTTGTGTATAATTCTGTATGCTTGGGTGTCTTCAATGATTCAGCGTAGTTTAAAAGAGCCAATAAGATTTGAACTTTCAGCCCTCCCCCATGCGACGAAGGAGGAAGTATAAATATGGTCTCTGTCACAAGAGGGGGAAGAGTGTGTGTGAATTGGATAACAGATAGGAGACTGATCTTTCGGTCTTCAGCGGCCTCCCATCAGAAAAAGCATCCCGAGGCGGTTCCGCCGATGCTAGTAGCTTCCAAGCCACAGTTCCGCCGTGGGGCTCAAATTAGAGAAATTATATAAGTCATGTAAATTAGAGAACTAATGGAAGAACTCCAGCCTTGTTTGTTGAATTGTAAATAAATGTATAAAGCCCATTTCTGCGAGTTTCAGCCATCACCCTGCAACATTAATTCAGTAAGTTCTTGCCTGTGATTGATTCTTTGGTTTCGAGCGCTCTGGTGAGGAACGGGATGGGGACCCAGGACTAGGAGCCATTTAGTTGTTTATTTGGGTTTTTCCTGCCCGAAGCGACCCGGTAAGGGTGGAGTGTTGCGGAACATCTTAGTAGGTTAGGTACTTGAAGCCTAAAATATTCTCTTCTTACTTCAAGACTGTCTAACTTGAAAAGTTTTACTATGTTATCATATTCGTAGTAGTATTTGAAGAGTCTGAATTTATAATATGAAAATGTTAAACATCTGTTGTGTATCCTTTCGATTAATTGTTTCTTACATGAATTGCATGCGAAGTACCAAATTTGTACGTTATATTCAGGAATAGGTCTTACAAACGCTGTGAACATTAATAGTAAAAAATGTAGATCATTTGATCTACTCCATTCTTTAGAATAAAAACGCAGTGCTTTCTTGCTATAGTATACAATACGGTTGATGTAGTCATCGAATATTAGACGTCTCTATCCAGAATAAAACCAATATACTTAATAATTTCACATGTTTGATAGCTACTTACCAAGCACATAATTATAAATTTTGAAAGTTTCTTTCCGAGAGAAAGTTACGACGGATTACTTTAATAGGTTAATAGATAACTAATTACACTGGACAACAAATTATAATTTTTTCTCTGTTAAATGAAAAGAAAAGGTGATTCTTATAGAATTTTTTCAGCTCATTTCAAATCTGTTTACTGTTATCCTCTATCGGGTTCAGCGTTCTTGTAATACACAGTTTTTTGTTTTAACGAAATAACCTTGCTTTATTGAAACTAATATGTGTTTAATATTCTCTATACTGCCTAAAATGTACTTCTAAAGGATTTTCTGCTGTGTTAAACTTGAGGAACATATCTCTTGAGAATCCAGCAGGAGTAGTCTTCTAAAATTCGTGGGCTCCATTCACCTTAGTAAAGGCATTCCATGGTGTATATTTCCTGATGAAAGCATTCTCAAGGTTCGTCACTTACACTGCAGTTGTTGGAGGAGGATAACCCCGGAAGTTCGACCAACAAATGGATTTTTAAGAACATATTACATCCCCGTTTCTGTAGTTATCAAGAAGCTCACTAACAAGTTCTTTGTAGTTATCTGCCATGTGATTTCCGAGGAAATTCTATACAACTTCTTGGAATGATCCCTTTGCTGCCACCTCAGCTTCATTCAAACATGGGAAGGGCTGACCTGTGAGGCACAGCCCTTTTTAGCTGAAGTAATATCATAGTATTTTAGTATTTCACCATATGCCTAGTCTTCGCAGTTATTCCAGAGATTTTTGTAATGGAAAAGCAGCAATCCGTTGAGTGGTTTGCACTCCGAAAGACATGAGACAAACTCTTTCAGCCACACATAACAGTGTCTCACATTAAGCACAGCAGATACGAGGGGTCCAAGATTTATCCTGTTCACCTATTTTGCAGCCAAAATATATTTTATATGATTTCCTAATCACTGTAGTTGTTTCTTTTTTGATATTTCGAAGTTGACTTAAAGCAGGCGCGGATCCCCTGGGAGGACGATAGGGATTATTCCCTCCCAACTGGCAGGTTTTGGATATATTATTATGCCTAATGTTTTTGAAGGCCCAAATATTCATAGATTTAATGTCGAGAATATTTTTAAAAGTTTGATTTAAATCATCTTTATCCTCAGATAGGTTAATCGCAACTGGACCTACAGTTTAAATTTGGATCCTAACAATGTGCCCCAAAATGGGATCGATGCCAAGACCCCTTGAGAGAATAGCTCTATCCCCCTGATTGCCCATCGAAACAGGTTCAAGAAATAAATATTTACGCTCCAGAATAATACGCATATTCAATGAATCAGTATAGACCTAATATAATTTTTTACTCACACTTTTTTCTTTTCACACACAAAAGAAAAACATCTATTCCAGCCCTGGACACCTATTTTGTGAAATAATACTCTAATCTCTGGAACATGGAAATCAGCTTGTTTCCTTTGTTAAGTACGATAACTTGTTTACATAAAGCATTGCAAGTGTAGGTTAGAAAAGCTTCTGGCAGAGGTGAGGCACTCGACTGAAATTCGACCTTTCCAAATTGTACTTCTGGACCCGCCACTGACTCACCGCAAATATAACAAAACTTGATTGGGTGGTTTACACACCTCTGAGGCATTTTTGAATATATACACACTGTACATAACACAAAATGTGCACAGATTAGAACCAACAAACTTATTTATGTCACAAATGTAAGAGAACTGGATTTCAACTGATATGTTATCATTGCTGTTTATCCTGATGGCAATAAACCAGTATTTTATCATTGTTGTCATCAGTGATTGGCTTGCACAGAAACGTTTTAAGCAAAGCAAGTCGCTTTCATTCATGTTTTGGAGCTCATAATGCTTTTACATACTTTTGCTACTGTAATAGAGCTTAATGGTAAAAATAGGCTACAAGGAGAAAAAAAATGTAAACGCGTTACAAAAAAATGGAGCCGATAGAGAAATTCTGACTTCATATTCAGAATCAGCATACCAAAAAATATAAGAATCTGTGAAAATTATTCATTTGACAAAATCATTGTTGACCAGTGTTATCATTTACCAAATGTTGAACTGCATTAAGATCCTGCTGTAGTTTCTTATGAGATACATTATTATCGATCTGTAAATATTTGATATTGTTGGAATAAGCAGTTTTCGCATGCTTTAACATGTTCAACGTCATTAAGAAATATTTTGAAGAGTAATGATCCTAAAAGCGATCTCTGGACACGTTGCCAGGGATAGAGAAACTAGACTTAAATTTCACTCTAAATCTTCTCTCTGATAAGTAGTTTTTAAACCATGAACAGTATAAAGGAACACCCCCATAGTTTGCCAATTTGAGTAACAGAATTGAGTGATTAGCACTGTCGATAGATTCGGACAAGTCTAAATAAATAACATCCGTTTGTTTACTATTGGTAAAGGACTGACCAAGGTAAGAGAGTAAGATTGTTTTATTGATTTGGTTTATTTTACACCCCATTTTGCCACTTTCGGCTTACCGTGAAGATGAGTAATGATGATGTGATGAAATTAACACTCACAAAGAACACCCATGCCCAGGCCAGGATTCGAACCCAGGACCCCTGGGGTCGAAGCGCGCTTCTCCACAGATGTCGGCTTCAGTCTTTAGATACACATGTTGATTTTATTTGTGGTAAGGGGGTTCAAATAGGATACTGACGCATCCAAAATTTAAATTTCAATCAGTTAATCAATCGGACGTTCAGCTAATATGTTGTTTGATGATTCTTTTACAGTACAAGGGAGAAATCATCTTGAATCCGAACTGCACTTAACGTGTGCGTAAACAGTGTTGGAATAGCACGCGAATGTTAACTCCCCATGCACGTAAGTGTCACTAAAAATGCCATCGAAAGGAGTTAAGTACTCGTTCGGAAGTCGCCGTTGGCCTAACCACATTAGTTCCTCGACATGACGCGAGATGGCAGACTGCAAGAAAGCTTTTTGGGCCGAACAGCGTGAAGTTCCATTAGTGAGAAGTGGAAGGAAAATGGCATTTACATAACCCAAAGACATCCCAGACTTAATGCAGTTCCCTTTTCCTTCCGAATACGGCTTTCAGCAGCGAATTACGGAAGTTTAATTCAATATTTATTTTCTTCTTTTCCGCGAAGAAAGCTAGTAGACTACTTACTTTCTTACTCTTACAAAGGCAAGTGTCGAAGATCTTGAATTTGAATTTGTAAGATGTAGACGTTACGAAAGTAAAGGTCTACTTCATTGCCGTCATTTCTATGAGAAATAAGTGAAGAAAACTGAAGATTACTAGTGATTTGTTTTGACTACATCAACCACATGTTTTGTAATTTGAAGCAAACAAACTTTGTCAATGCAGGCCAATGTTGTATCTTACAAAAGAAGAAACAATTCTTTCTGACGAAAGAAAGACAACAGCGGATGTTCTTTGCGGAGACTGCCGCTAGTAGGAAAGTATCTGGCTTATCTTTCAGATTAGGATCAGGGGCTTGCCTCTTGCCGCTTATACATTAATAGCAGCCTCGCATCAATACCTAACAGTGGCTTGATATGATCCTCCCGAATCCTATCAAAGATTCGGTAATATCTAATATTATTCTTTATAACATTTGCTTTTTTATATTCACGATAAACATTATGAAAGTTAAGATATTTAATGGTTTACCTAATGACATAATTCTGTCATTCGAAAAGTTTCGTGTTTGTTATTTGTAAGCTTCATGGAAGCAAAATCTTTCATTGTTGACAATTAGTTAAAAATATGTTGTTCTCAGTTTTAAAATTAAACTATTATGAAAGCCACAAGAGCTAGATTTCAGTTGAAGTTATTAGTAACGTAAGCCTTATGTACATTGGAAAGCAGTTCTTTAAGAATGTGACAAAGTTTGTGGTAGAGAATATTATAGAAACTTCAAGGGTCATAATTGTTGTTTTAGACAGAAAAATGAACATTATGGAACATACTGTTTAATTTTTAGAATATTGCCATTATACATAAACTCGCATACTTTTGACGTGGTCTTTGGCCACGTCTTGTACGCTCGCATGTGTGACCTTCGGCCATGTTGTGGGCGTAATCATGTTATAGATGGGGTAAAATGTCTGCATGTTTTATTGGATGAAGCGAAACAAGTGTATAAGTTCGCTAATTTGAAAAGTTTAGAAAGTAACTTTATCTCTGTATGGGCTCTAATAAGGTACAAATATTCAAAATATGATTGTATATTTTCTAAATAATAAACTGAGTAAGTAATAACTGTTTCAAAATAACAAGTTGGATGTTTTGCATAAACGAATTCAATAGCGACACTAAATTGGAAATGCAATATTTACGTCTTTTGTCATTTTCACATTTTTAAACGTAATTGAAAAATAATTCCTTTTCGTCATTTCCCCTAAATTCCTTCCTTGCCTCTGTACTAAATTCTGACGCTCGTATTTTCAAATACGAAAAGTCTAGTATAATTCACTTACAGTAGTTTTCGGGGTTAAAAAAAACTTTCTAAGTTTAACCAGTTTTAAGAACTGGAAGAAAGCGTTGCATTCAGATGGTCCTTAAAAATCACGAAAATTCTGAGGACCACAGAACATCATCTTAACACGGGCAATTTATTATAAAAGTCGATCATCAGTGACAACGAAAGACATTCTAAGGTAGTTCAAAATAACCGACAGTTGTTGTGGATGTATTGAGATATCTTGCTATTCGAGGTGATGAGACTGAGGCAAGCCTTAACAAAGGGAATTTCTCTGAACTCTTGAAGTTAGTTTCAAAATGCTGCGACGAAATTATTCGGAACTTGTATCATGCAAAGTAGATATACTGACAAGAAAACACTCTAGCGCTGTGATCGAATTTTCAATTCTAAGCGAGAGAAGGGAGAGTGGGCGATGCATTCAGCTGCTTGCCATGTAATCCTGCCCCCGCGTTCAGCGTTCTTCCAACACATTGTCGTCACCTTTATTCCTTGACAAGTGTATTATCATTAACGGGGGGGGGGGGAGGGAACGCACACATCGAAAGCAGACATGTAATTATTTAACTTTGAATTTCTTGACAACGAAGCAGGGAGGGAAGTTATAAATATTGCAACACGGGGGCAGTAGAGCACAAGCGAAGAGGAAGCAGTGACTGTGTGTGTGTGTGTGAGAGAGAGAGAGAGAGAGAGAGAGAGAGAGAGAGAGAGAGAGAGAGAGTGTGCAAATGACTGTCCACATTAAATTGCGATATTTCTATTCTTATTCTAATATACACTTTGTTGAGACTAAAATTTACTTCTTGAGTTTGTTTCAAAGTCTTCTTTATGCAGTCGGCCCGAGGCGTAGTGGTTAGCACATCGCGCTACGGCGATGGGGGTCCCAGGTTCAAATCCTGACCTGGGCATGGATGTTTGTGAGTGTCCATTCATCAATTTTAACATGTCATCACTCAATTCCATCTTCGCAAATTAGTCAAAAGTGGCACATAAGGCGAAGTAAAATAAAGGAACTCAAATAGAAAATAATAATATACTTTATGCACAGAAATGGCTAATCAGTACTGGACCTACAGTTTAAAGTAGAATCCGAACCACTATGTGCTTCTATCGGTTATCGAACCCGGGACCCCTTGATTTGAAGCCGGCGACGTTACCACTACGCCATCGGGAAGACCCCCCTAAAATTTACGTCGTATTGAATTAGTTTTTATTAGCACCAATTCATTAAAATTGAAATAACTCTATACTCTTTGTGAGCTTACTTTTCGATACGTTGCACAGTGATCCAGATTGGCAAAAAAATCGTCAAAAATCAGGAGCTTGCTATTTGACCCTTAAATAAATACAAATGTGTAAGATTAGCATCTTTAAGCTAAAATTGACATTTTGGGTCCACATACTTCATATGAGATTGATTATTTTGATATTTATATAAAATATAATTTTGGCCTATTGCAATACACAGATACAGTAAAACTAAACAATACACACAATGCACTTGAAAGACTGAAATACATTCCCAGAAATATATTAAATAATAATAAAAATAGTCCTTCTCCGTAGTCGAGCGGGTTAAGGCGTTCACTCGTCTTGAGATCGTTCGCTGCGGGACGGCGTAGGTTCGAATCCGGCTCTGGTCGGAATTTATTCGGCCTACGTATAGGGCCGGTGGCAACCCACCATCGTGAGGAAATTGGGAAACTCCAAGTGAGTGAGCGTAACCTGGTCAAGAAGACCTACAATAACGGCTGGGGGTTCGTCGGGCTGATCACCCGTCACCCCAACACTGGTCTGAGACCTCCACGCTATAACAGGTGACGGCGGAACAGTGTGGGAGGGAGACCAGCAGTCGGTAGGTAAGCCAAGGCCCGCCATGGTGCTGTAGAGCTGTACGGTTATGTTATGGTTAATAATAAAAATAATGGTAATACGAATTAATAATAATAATAATAATAATAATAATTGTGAAAAGTATCGTTATAATGAATTTGTGCACAATAAATGTTTAAAGCCGGGAAAACAGATTTCCTATCAAATCACTTTCAAGATAAATTAATGTCTATTGGCATTATATAATATTTATTCATTAGTTTCGATATCTTTCCTTCTCCTTTAAAGGCCTCCCCGATGGCGCAGTGGCGCCGGCCTCCGTGGCGGAGCGGTTAGCAGAGCGCGCTACAACGCCAGGGGTTCTGGGTTCGAGTCCCGGGTAAGGCATGGGTATTTGTGTTCGTCCAGTTAATAAGAAACAATGAAAAATGTAAGAATTGAAAAGTGTAAAAGTGAGAAAAAGAGTGAATGGTGGGGGATACCTCCGTGTAGGGGGTATTTCCTTTATCTAAAAAAAAAAAAAAGTGGCAGCGTCGTCGCCTTGTAACCAAGGGGTCTCGGGTTCGATTCCCGGTGGTGGAGGCTCATAGTGGTTTGGATCCCATTTTAAACTGTAGGTCCAGTCCCGATTAGCCGTACTGTGCATAAAGTGGACTTATAACACCTAATCAATCCAATCATTCTCCTTTAATTGTACTTTCGTGGTGAATGCGAGGTTGTTAGACGTATTTTCCCGGTGAAGGTCTTCAGCTAATCGCTTTTAATTTCTGTCGCTACTATCTTCAAAACTGATAATCTGCTTTTGCGAGTGCATAGAGTAGAAGAAAAAGCAACTACAAACACCACATTTTTTTAAAGTCAACTGAAATTATTTTTAAGAAATTTATCTTCTATTCGTCAACAGTTTTCATATCCTTAAAATACTTTGCTGCAGAACCGGGATACATCAACGCTAGCGTCTTTAACATAATCTTCACCGGTATTGGCAATATTTATAGAATCTAACACGAATGAAACAAATTCTTAATTTGATCATTTCTATCTTCATCAAATTTTTCATGAAGAATGTTTTGTGCATTTCTATGACGCACCATCACCATTAACCCGAAGGACACGTGAATGGTAAAAAAATACCCAAGCGATTTTGAAATATTTTTTCATATTTACCAATGAGTGCTGGGGCTAACTTTCTCAGTACCTTTCAAGTGAACCCTTCAGAATACCATGACCTTCAATCAGCTGTGAGGCTTTGTTAGTTCCTCTCGCAGGGCCCTAGAAACATCGCCCGCGTAAATTTCACGCACACGTGCGCTCCTGTATTTCGGCTTGATATTTTAACATGTTCTATTTTTCTCATTTTTATCAATCGTGAAATACAATAAAGATGTTCAAAATTAATAGAATCACTTTAGCCAATAAAGGTATTCTTAATCAAATGCTATAATGTAATTGTAATTTGAACTTATGCACTAATTTTGCTTCTGGGTAATATTTGCTTCTACATAGCGTGAGCCTATGGCACAAAGTTTAGGTGAATGTTTTGGGGGTTGTTGGGGGCGTTTGAATAAATCACTGTTGCACTGCACTACTACCTTATGTATTAAGCATTAGCTGATAGCAAAATCTCCCATTCCCCAGCGCGCGCACGTGACCACGTTTGATTCAGGGTTGTCAGCTGGCTCCATTAACAGCGGAGCACACATACACAAATAAGCTAATTTTGACAAAAGTAGCAAAACTTTTCTCCCGTTCCGTTTTCACAGTACTTTAAAGTATTCTTAGCTGTAGAAGTCGTCGCGGGAAATAGTGGCGAAAGCTATGTATGATAATGATACCTCAAGATAACTTTTGTATTTTAAAGTAAAAAAAATGCTTATTTTACTTTAATTCAAATATGTGTTATTTTCCTGTTTATTACTGGGAAGTTATTAGTCTACCTAGCACAATGTTATTGTCCGACGAAAAGAATATTGCTACAACAAGTCTTAAAAATATGTACAAAATAAAGTCCAAAAATTTCATTTTCACGAACCGCCATTTCGAGGCCCGAAAACAAGAACAAATAATAGATTTAGAAATATTTTTTTTCTGACAGTTTAATGCCCCATTTAGTTGTTTAGAGAAGTGGTCATTTTTTATCTCCTTGCCGAAAAGTAAAAATTTCTATTTTTGCCGAATTGTTTGGTATTCTGGATCACTGTGCCTTGTTTTTTCGAAATTAACTTTCCAATTATGGCATTATGGCATTACATATTAATAGTAAAAATACTTATTTTTTTCAAAAAACCTTGTGACATTTTCAGAATCTAGCTGAGCAGAGATAAAACCATGGTACAGAGGAAAGTAGGATAATTCACAGGCAGAAACTGAGAGAGAAGAGAACGATAGACAGAAGAGGTAAAGAAATAACGAAAGATGTTCAGAAACAGAGGAAGAAAGACAGTAGGAGATCGGCAGATCAGAAAATAGAACAAGGAGAGTGGGTGAAAGAAAACTTAGAAAAGGAGGATTTATTTATTTAATTCACTTCGCTATTCTGCCATTTTTGGCTAGTTGAGGATGAGTGATGATGTGATGAAAGGAAACTCACAAAGAACATCCATACCTAGATCGAGATTCGAACCCGGAACCCTTGGCGCCGTAGCGTGATAAACACTTCGCTACCCATGTTGGTGGGAAGGGAAAAAGGAAGAATAGAAAAATATGCGAGAGCAGGGGTGCCCACAGGGGGGGATTATGGCGCACACTGCGTCATAGACATTTTTGGGGGGGCATTTTTTTCTTTAATGTAATATAAAATTCAACATTTATATATTTTTCCAAAATAAATGTAAAGACGTTTACACCTTAGGTACAGCTTATTTAATCCATTAGATGAAGAAAATGAAGTATTTAGAGGTAGCGATGCCCACAGGTGGGTTTGTGGACTCACGTTATGTCCAAGCAACTTTTTTTTTTGGGGGGGACGATTTTTTGTGATGGAAATTTGATGTGAAACAGTACAGCATTTGGCACAAGTTGAATTACGTTATTAACTATCCATTGCTGTTACATAAATAGCAAATTCTAGACTGCGAAGGAAACTGTAACGGGTAGCATTATTATTAAGGAAGGGTGGATATCCAACTCTTACGCACTGGGTCTTAAATCGACACGTGGATTCTAGTAGGGGATTGAGAATTAAACGTTGGGGGAGGGGGCAATATCCGACCATTGAATATCAGTGTTAAATCTTAGATTATCCTGCGAATTTTAGTTAGGGGGACTGAACATTAAATTTGGGTGAGATATCCAACTCTTGTGTATTAATATTACGTCTGAGATTGTAGCAGAGAATGTGGTTTGGGGACGGATTTTTTCTTTAAGGGGGGTAATATCTAGGTACTCTTTAATATCAACAGTAAGTCCAAAATTTTGATTGGAGGATTGAATTTTAGGAGGAGATATGGAGCTCTTAATAAAGTGTAAAATCTAAGATTGTCAAGGGATTTCTTTAGGGTTCGAACATTATATTTGGGAACTATATTTAGCGATACTGTATGCGCACGTTTCGGCGCCGAACATGGGAACAGATAAGCTGGAAAAGAGTAAATATCGAGGTATCCTATGAAAGTATTGACGTCCCATTAAATTAATATTCTTGCAAGCCTGCAAAGAAATGAATATAAAAATTTTCTTCCTCGCTTCGCTCGCAATGTTGTATTACAGAAATGCGTGTCTGGCTTTTTCATCAGACGAATGTGAAGAATTATACTGTAGCTGCATTACAAGACATAAACAATATTCTCGTAATTTTTTAATAATATCATTTCTTAAAATATAATGTTTAGGGTCGGCATGCTGCTTCATTTAAAGCAGGTGAGTCATTTTGATGATATGGTTCTATTAGCAATATTATTGTATTGTTGATTCCCTGTAGGCTATGGTGCAATAGTTGTAGTACCAACTGTGTACTTCATAGTAACACCTTGCACATTACTCGATAAAATAGGAAAATAAATAGTGTCAAAATCCCCTTTCCTAACTTATTGTTGCAGGGTAAATTTGCTTTAGCAAGTGAAATTTGCACTTAAGATTAAATCCATGTAATTATTGCTATGGATTACTAAAAAAAAATCTAATTACCCCAGGCAGAGAGGGGTGAGTTCTTTGAAGGAGGCACTTTATTATATTCTCGTCCCGGCCTTAAGAATTTCTAGCTAGGGTTCTGTAATTTTCGATCTTAATTTATGTAAGACTTTGTGATAAATACCCAAATTGTGAGTTATTATTACAAACACCGTTTAAATACATATTTATATAATTATGACACTTGAGATTTGCAGCTTTCCGTTATTTCGAAAATTTGAACCATTAAAAAATATGGAGAGTTTAACAGGCTATTGTATTCAAATAAAATGAATTATTACGTATTCACCCAAAATATTTTGAGGGATCTAGCTGGGGGATGAGAAACTCTGTTTAAGGAGGACGGGTAGATGAAGTATAGTGCTCAATAAAGCTTAAAAGAACGTTACTTTCAGTAGACACGCTATAGTAATCAAAAACTTCATGTGGATTACCACATGATTTGGGGGGATTGCGCCATTGGCCTTGGGGGGATGGGCACCCCTGGGCGAGAGACAAGGTAGAGAGAAGTGAAAGCGAGAATCCTGGCTGCAATGACCATCAAAACAAAGTATATTTTGCCTCATCCACTGCCCTACTTTAGTTTATAGTATATCAGCTGTTGTAAGTACTTCCGCATGAGCGGTTATGTGGCAACGCCGCACTTCCGTCATGTTTATGTGTCTGAGTTCTGCCGATAAAGATAACGTGGCAGCTTACACTGGCAGAGTAAAACAGTGGGATTAGCAGGTGCAAAGGTAGTGTGTTGTGCGGTGGGGAGGTATGTGTTTTCGTGGTCGTGCTTCGATTGGCGTTTGTATATTGGGGAAACAGTGTGTTAACAATAGTGACATTTGTGCAACTTTGAAGTTCGACATAGTACAGTGAGCTGTATTATCAGTGTGTGCAAGGGCATATTTTTAAGCCTAACGCATGAGGCCGGTGTCTTGACGAAGTGGAAATGAATGTTTTGCAAGTGGCATCAAACGCCGGATACAGTAAGTACACATGACTTTGTAACGTGTTGTATTCTCTGTACAGTGGATTGCACAAGAATTACTCCGTAAATTGTCCATGAGCATTTTAATTTTTTCTCTTGCACTCACGTTTTCTAAGCAATTAGTTTTTATGTATTTTGCTGCAGAGGTTGCCAGCAGCTTGTTCCGTGTTTCGATTCTTCAATTCTTGAAACTCCCATTGAGGTGGACAATTTGGTTGGTAATACTTATGCATCCCACTCTACAGAGTATTTGTAAATGATGCAAAACAGTCGATATTCATCGGTTACAGTTTAAGCTGTTCTATTGATTTTGTTCTCCTGATTAAGTTCTGGAAACTTGAAAAGAAATGTTGACACGATGTGTAAATTACATAGTACCATACTTGATTGTTTACGACAATGCAGAAAGCTAAACCAAACTAAAACAAGAACACTTTTAATAGTATTGAGCATTGTCAGTTTTGGTTTTCTACTACTGTGTCCATCCATAGATAAACTGTTTGTTTCGTCTGAAAGTAAGATATTTTAAATGATTACAGCGCGACTGATCTATTGTTTAGCCCCTACGATTTAACTGCCATAATTTGTTCTATTACGTAACCTCACCGTTGGTGGAATACTATGAGTCAAAATAGCATTGTTTATGTTTTTTGAAAGCAGGAAATGAAACTCTAACAGCCATGTTTTCTGCACTAACCTTTCCCATTTTCTCAAAATCGGCATCGATATTTAAAATTATAAGCAAGGCGTACTGTTGGAATGAATATGTCACGATGAGAATAATCGACATTTGAATGCATAATTGTAGCAAGGTCATGGAAAACGTTGGAGTTCACCATCACTCACAAAATAATTGATTCAATGCATAAAGGCACCAGACGGCACTGAAAGAAGGAAGCGCTGGTGAATGAAAGGTCTGGTTAGGGGGTCATGATTGTGATATGTCAGCGTGCTGTTTCCAGGCGTTGTCCGTTAAACGTAAAATGTATTTTATTGCTTTGCTGAACTTTATGGACTTCTGTCATCTCGTAAATGAGAGGCGTGAAAAATAATATTTTATGTTTTTTGGTTTGTTAGAGAAGGGCATTCACTGATTCCTAGGAAACGACATTGTCTAGTGAAAATGGTATAGGGTTAAAAAGGACCTTAGATTTTTCAGTTTCAAAATTGATAGTAATCCCGCTTCGCATAGAAAATGAGCAAATACTAAGATAATCATGATATTTTTAATTCTGAAAATTATGAATCTTGAAATGTTCTGACTGGTATTCGGTGTTGATGCAAATATAATGCTTAAACAAAGGACATAATATTTGCCCTTACCAATTTCTACGTCCCCGCTCTCTCTCTCTCTCTCTCTTTCTCTCTCTTTCCCACTCTCTTTATCTTTCTCTCTCTTTCTCTCTCTCTCTCTGTGTGCGTGTGCGCAACTGGTTTTCTTGATTTCTCTATTTCGTTTGTGTGTGTTTATGCGCGTGCGTATACACATATGTAGGCTTAACTTGACTGGGTAAGGGGACACTTGACCCCCCCCCCCCATAATTCAGGTTTGTTAAAATATAAACAAGGCATTTAACTTATTATTTAAAAAAATATGGGTACTTTTGTTAACCCCCTGGGACTTGAGGAGTAAAATAATGAAGAGTAATTTTTATGATTTCGTAAATACCGTGCGTCCATTTCGATCTGCAGCCGAGAGATCGGGAGAAGCGTGGCGGGCGGCGCTGACGGAGGTGCCGACATTTGCGGCCTGTAATGCCCGCATATTTTTATGGACATATGCAGACATTTATATAAATATTGCAAAACTAGCACTAACCTGTGTTATAAGAGTTGTTTAAAGTGATGTCCACCTACATTCACACATTCCTGGCATCGTTTGATGAAATTTTGATTCACACGCAAAAGTTCTTCTTCCGTAATTCTTCCTAGTTCTGCCCTTATATTGTCTTTTAGTTCGTCGATGCTATGAGGGTTATTTCGGTAGACTCTATTTTTCAAGGTTCCCCACAAATAATAGTCACATACGGTAAGATCTGGCGAACGTGAAGGCCATAAACCTCTTGAAATTATTCTGTCATCAAACACCTCCCTTATAGCGCCCAAAGAATCAGCGTCGGTATGGGCTGTGGCCGAATCTTGTTGAAAATACCCATATTGTCTCTCATTATCTGATAACAACTGAAAAAACGGCGCGAGTATTTGTGTGCGGTACCTCTCTGAATTTATTGTGTCTTCAAAAAATATAGGCCCTATTATTCTTTTGGCACTTACAGCACACCACACACCAATTTTTGCATCGTGTAATGGAACTTCGTGTATTATTCGGGGATTTTCAGTGCTCCAGTATCTATTGTTCTGTGAACAAACATGACCACGCAAGTGAAACCATGCCTCATCCGAAAAAAATATTAACTGTGGATCAACAATACCATCTACAATATTCTGCAAAACCCAATTACAGAAATTTACTCTACTTACGTTGTTAGGGGGCCGTAATTCTTGCACTATAGAAACTCTGTACGGTTTTAATTTTAGTAGCTTAGTGGCTGTATGTGCTGATGATTTTGACACGCCCATCTCCTGTGAAACACGGCGTAGAGGTTTGTTTGGAGAACGTTCTAACGCTGCACCAATTTCATCGAGTTTTGCTTCGGTTAGAATCCGTCGTTTTTGCTTAGGTGTTTTAAAATTTAACGATCCAGTTTCTCGTAATTTAAGGACAAGACGTCTAACCGTATCTCTATGTGGAGGTGAAACGCCTGGGAATTTCTGTACAAATTGCCTACACACGTCTCGACACGAGTCTGTTTTCACGTAAGTGTCATACATAAAAATTCTTTCTTCTAACGTGAACCTTGCGGCTGGCATTCCAATCGTCTGACTGACACAACACACATACACACTGCAATAACACAAACAAGTAACGGCAAGTAACCAAGAATAACACTCTTACGCACAGTACGAAATTAACACGCTCTTGGTTTACATCTGCCTGCCACTATATTCACAGCTCTGTAGTCGCGAAGGAACAAAAAACTTGAGCTAGGAGATTTCGGATTGCAAGGAAGCTCACGAACACCATTAGCTTTTAACGGTTCGTCTGCAGCGTAATCTTGATACAGTGTTGCACATTCGAAACCTCCAAACGATCTCCATCGACACAAAACTCTTTCAAGGATATAAACTTAAGCAGGACGTTACTGGTCAAAACTATGATTAAAATGTTTTACAGAGTATTATCTGTGGCTCTTAACATCATTTCTAAAGCGTATTTATTTGTGTATATAAGGGTGGAACTTGGAAGAATTACAGAAGAACTTTTGCGTGTTATAACACAGGTTAGTGCTCGTTTTGCAAGATGTCCACAAAAATAAGCGGGCATTACAGGCCTCAAATGTCGGCATCTCCGTCAGCGCCGCCCGCCACGTTTCTCCCGATCTCTCGGCTGCAGATCGAAATGGACGCACTGTAGTTACTGGACACTATTTCTATGGGATGGAAAGCTTGTCGATTATGGCCCTGCAAAGTTCGACCCCAAGTTACGCCCATGTGTGTCTCTTTTTGATTGATTTGGAGTTTTAAGTACACTTTATGTACAGTAAGGCTAATCGGGACTGGACCTACAGTTTTAAGTGGCGAACCACTATGTGCCTCCACCGGGTATCGAACCCGGAACCCCTTGATTACAAGGCGACGAAGCTACCACTGTGCGCCATCTGGGAGGCCCCAATGCATTTTTTTTATACTCATATGTTTCTCTTTGTTTTTTTGTTCACTAAGGTTCTTCCTTCCTTTTTCTTATTTAGGCTATATCTTTATATTTCCACTCATAGTCTCCCCCCCTCTCTCTCTCCCCCACTATTCTCTCTCTATCTCTATTCCACACTCCCTTCTCAATCGTATATTCCCTCCTTGCATTAATAGCAGAAGCAGAATTCGGTAACGGATTAGGTTGGATGGTTATTAAAAATTATAATGGGTGCTTCAGTTGCTCTGAGGCTATTTGCACCTTTCTCCTAATATGATAACAAAAGCCCCTTTACAGAAACAAAACTAATTGAAGTTAACTGGGTTTAAAAGAGCAGGTATTATGAAGATAACAAATTACACTCAGCCATAGAAGTGGTGTGCTTTTGCACATTCCTAATTAAAACCAACACTCCATTACACACTACAAAAATTTCTCAGTTATAATACACAATAGTATGTAAATAAAGTTATCTACGTAGTACATGTTGTGAGGTGCTTTGACTTTTATTGATGACTGACATGTTCAAACTATGGTCCAGCACAAATTAGTAGCTATATTAGTACTATTGTTATTTAACTGACATTTAAAAGCAATAATTTTAAAAGGGGGTTACAAATTATTTATCTATTCTAACCTAAAATTACGATAGAACACTTGTCTTGTCTTCAGGCAAACAATTTCTTCTTGCTTTGGTGGGGATTGAACCTACGACAGTCCTGCAATTTTTACTACAAATTCTGCGCGCTAACCAACTACTAAGAATAAGAGCGAATGGAATAATCGCAGAATGTATTAAGCGCGCAACCAAATTCAGCGATGGATTAACCTCGAATGGGAATTTCGGATTAAGCTAAAAACCTATTGCGAAATTGATTAAGCGCAATGGAGAAATTCGGATTAAGCGTGAATGGAATTACCGCGAAATGGATTAAGGATGGAATAGATTTCTAGACTGAATTAAGCGCGAAATAACTTAATCGCGGACGTAATATCAATAATGCATTAAGCGCGAGAGGTAAATTCGAAATAAGCGCGAAGGAATTTTTTGGAATGGAATAAGCGCGAGAAGGAAATTCGGAATAAGCGCGAAAGATTTTTTGGAATGGATTAAGCGCGAGAGGAAAATTCGGAATAAGCGCGAATAATTTTTTTGTAATGGGATAAGCGTGAGAGGGAAATTCGGAATAAACGCGAAGCATTTTTTTTGGAATAGAATAAGCGCGAAGGATTTTTTTTGGAATGGATTAAGCGCGAGAGGGGAATTCGGAATAAGCGCGAATAATTTTTTTGGAATGGTATAAGCGTGAGAGGGAAATTTGGAATAAACGCGAAGCATTTTTTTGAAATCGAATAGGCGCGAGAGGGAAATTCGGAATATGCGCGAAGGATTTTTTTTTTGGAATGGATTAAGCGTGAGAGGGAAATTCGGAATAAGCCCGAAGGATTTTTTGGAATGGATTATGCGTGAGAGGGAATTTCTGAAAAAGCACAGGATATTTTTGGAATGGATTAAGCAAATTCGGAATAAGCACTAAGGATTTTTTTGGAATGGATTAAGCAAATTCGGAATAAGCACTAAGGATTTTTTAATGGATTAAGCGTGAGAGGGAAATCCGTGATAAGCGCGAAAGGAATGATTGGAAAATAGATTAAGCTCGGAACAAAATTCAGAAATCGGTTAAGTGCGAAAGGGAACCACAGATTAAGCGCGAAGGATATTGTGGGGATCCATTCAACTGGGACGGGATGAATAGGCGCGAGAATGACATTAAATAAGATCTTTTCACGATTTCTCCGACAATTTCTGCGAAAGAGAAGTAGTTTCTCTCACACGTACGTTGTCTTTAAGTCGTGCAGCCTTCTTTTCCGCCAATCGTCGCCTAACCTTTTCCGTGAGCTGCGGTTTGACTTTTGACATATAAGCCTTCCAAGCGACGTACGCTATTCTGACACGGATAATTATAGCAGCGCATTTTGTGTTTTTAAGCTCCTGTGCAATATGAAGTTTCTTTCATTGTGGCTATAGTTTATTATCGTTTTCACAACCACGTTGAGGTTTCATTCCTTATCCACGTGTATACATCATACCGCTTGCTTTGTTTCTTCTGTAATTGCAATTTCTCGCTTGTCGTCTTCAAAAAATGTCAAACTAGCCTGAATACCACATAACCTTATCACGTTTTTAAATGTAAATTACTTGTAAAACATACAGCACGGATCACCTGAAATGGTATGGTATAAGTCCTGATTCGAACGTCAGTTCAGTATGTTTGACATAGCTCGAGAGGAAGCCGACCGCGTATCTGGTTTCGAGCCGGCGCATGTTTTTTTTTAGAAGGGCTGTTGTCACTGTTACCTGCAGTGTTTAGACATCCATTTATTCACTGAGACGGTACACTCTCAAGATCTCTACAGCGCAAGACAATAACCCAATCTAGCAAAGATAACCTGAATTTGTAACATCTCATTTACTCCACGTGGACTTGATATGGTTGTCAGAGGGATACTGATTTTTCGGAACTTTCTCTGAAGTAAAGTGACGTTCGAATCAGGTCTTGAACTTCACCCACAATGTTAGTAGTCAGGAGCGGCGATTGGGTGCCAGAACTGAAGGGGAGGGTGCAGGTGCAGTTTACTTTATCTTTGTATACGAGGGCTAAGCATTAAGAGCCCATAGTGCAAGGGCAGAAAGTAGCAAAAAGTGAAGGGGTGGGCAACTTCACCCGGCGGCATCCAAATCGCCGCCACTGCTATAGTAATTAAAGAAAGAAATGAGAGAGAGAGAGAGAGAGAGAGAGAGATAGAGAGAAAGAAGAGAGAGAGAGAGAGAGAAAGGGAAATCTTTTTCTATCTCTCTCTCTCAGAAAGAAGGAAAGAAAGAAATCTCTCTCTCTCTCCCTCCCTCTCTCTCTCCCTCTCTCTCTATCTCTCTCTCGGAGAGGGAAAAAGAGAGAGAGAGAGTATTTCTTTCTTTCCTTCTTTCTTTTCTCTCTCTCTCTCTTTCTTCTTTCTCTCTTTCCTTCTTTCTTTTCTCTCTCTCTTCCTTCTTTCTCTCTTTCCTTCTTTCTTTTTTCTCTCTCTCGAAGGAGAGAGAGAGAGAGAGAGAGAGAGAGAGAGATCGTTGCTGGCTTCCTATCTGAGCGCATCAAGTTGTCGACTTTCAATTTCGCCATCGAAGTTTCTAGGTTCGAGTCTTTCTTTGTGAATGCCCTTCATCAATTTCATCTTATCACTCAATTGTTTCCATGGCAACCGAAAATTGACGGTCTAGACTGCCACGCACGCTCAGTTCACTTTTTATAGTCCATCTTATGCTTAGAAAAGCTAATTGAGACGGAACATAATCGGGGAGGCCACACGCAGGTGTATTTGAACGATGTACATGTGCCCTATGCAGATTGAATCTTCATACACCAGAACGTGTTTATGAGAAAACTGTGCATCGTGTGTACTTGGGCAAGTAAATTTTAATTCGATGTTGGCCAACCTCTGCTTGCGTCTCAACATAGCAATTAATTGTGATGTCACCGGCCAGTTACAATATCTATTGTTTGAATAAAATTACTTGTACATCAAGTTTGGGGATGATGAGGGTTATAATGGCATTCTTGGATCAAGTTTTCCGAAAATGAATGAAAAAAAAATCAGTTAGTAATGAGTCATAACATTGACTACACCGCAAAAAATTGACTGGAGAAATTAATAATAATAATAATAATCCTTAGCGCGACAGCCCATGAAGGGCCTTGGCTTACCTACCGACTGCCGGTCTCCCTCCCACACTTTCCTTCGTCACCTCTAAGCGTGGAGATCTTCAACCAGTATTGGAATAAACGGGGGGTCAGCCCGACGTATCCCCAGCCGTTACAGTAGGTCGTCTCGACCGGGTTACGCTCACTCACTCGGAGCTTCCCAATTTCCTCACGATGGTGGGTTGCCACCGGCCCTATACGTAGGCCGAATAAATTCCGACCAGAGCCGGATTCGAACCTACGCCGTCCCGCAGCGAACGATCTCAAGACGAGTGAACGCCTTAACCCGGCTACGGAGGAGGACACTGGAGAAATTACTTCTATTATAATACCGTCAATTTTTGTCTGATAACTAGAGTGCGGATCAATATGCACTAAAAAAGTTGAAAATATGCATGCATCTATGCACTAAAAACAAGTGAAATATGCACTCAAATATGCAAATTATGCACTAAAGGAAAAATATAGGCACAAAAAAATTCCTCGAAATACATTTATTTTTTAAAGTACTACGCACACATAGTGACCATTGAAGGTAAAGACGAAGTAACAACAGCTTCCATGTCAAGTAAGGTTGCAAAATCTTGTATTAAATTGAATTTACTATTTCCAGTTGTTAAACACAATATAACGAAAATCGTTAAGTAGTTTTGAATTTATGTAAATTGCAGTGCACTACAACATATCTCTCTAAATTGATTATAGTGAAATTTTTCCGTTTATCAGTTAGTCTATCCTTGTATGAAGAAGAGGTGCGCTCCACACTACAACTTGTCACTGTACAATATTTCAATGCAGCTATGTCCTCTGGCGTGAGATCTTGTAATAGTTCTGTTAATTCACCTTGTAGCACATCTTTCACTCTCCTATAATCCACTGTTTCAGTAAAACAATCTTCGATGATTTTTCCTTCGGCATCTTCACACAATGCGAACTACACTAATTCAACGGAGTACAGACTGTTTACGAGCAAAAATCTCCGTTGCCTTATATAGGCCGGGGGAGGGGATGCACGTGTTCTCTGTGTCATTGCCAGGTATGCGCGAGGGAGGGGGGACCGTCTGCTCTGCAGCGCATAAGGGGTTTTCGAACACCTGTGCTTGAAAATTTTACTCTCAGAAACACTCCACAGACGAAACATAACCAAGTAAACAAATATATTAAAAAAAAAAACTATCAATTTAATGATTTTTTCACGTAATATGCATTTATATGCACTTTAAAACCCCCCTACTTCGGTTCGGAATGCTCTGAAACAACTTTAGAACCCGGTTGCATATTAATTAGAGGACCGGAATAAAATATGCAAATATGCAAATTCCGCACTCTACTGATAACCAATGTCCGCAAAGAAAGGGAAATAAGACAGTTTTTAAATTATTAAAGGCTACTACGCAGTTACTGGTAATTAATGTACATAATTTTAATGACACATTCTAAAAAATATATTTATGGGCATACATAAATACCTGTACGTCGCGGCAACGCAGGCGGTTAAGCGTCTGACTACCATGCTGAAGGTCCCGGGTTCGATCCCCGGCCGGTTCAAATCCGGGAACTTTTCTAACGTTAGAAGCGGCCCCGGCGCCCACCCAGCGTCGAATAACATGGATACCTGGGGGAAACCCTGGGGTGTAAAGGCGGTCAGGGGCGTGATGCTGATCACATCACTCCCACTCACGACCGGATCAAGAAAGTGTGGGGCGTTACTCCCACTCCCCTTATACGCCTTCATGGCGTGGGAGCACTTTACCAAGGCAGCTGTTTTCGAATGTTTCTCTCCTTTGGAAAAACCGCTATTATATTCCAAATCTGAAAAATTACATATGCTTAGAATTCCTTCTAGAGCGTTCACGTGAATCTTCGAATGGTTTGATTACGTTGTTGTGTAGATATATTATCAACAGTTCAATAGACTTACGTAGCCACGAAACTATTAACAATATCTAGAATATTCTTTTGACGGTATGCAACCAATATTCACATTGTCTATTTCCAGTACTGTGCTCGCAAAAATACAAAATCTATAACTCTTCAATACGTTAAGGAATATTAGGCAGCAAAAAACAAATTCACAGTAGGCTATAATTTATATAATTATTTATTTACACTTGTCTTATCCTGCTGAAGAACATGTCGGTCCCCGTGGCGGAGTGGCTAGCACATCGCGCTACGACGCTAAGGGTCCGGGGTTCGAATCATGGCCTGGGCATGGATGTTTATTAGTGTCCATTCATCAATTTCATCATATCATCACTCATCCTTATCTTCGCAAATCAGCCAAAAGTGGCACAAGAAGCGAAGTAAAATATAGCAAATCACTAAATCACTGCTGAAGAACAACTAAAGACCTTGATACATCAGTTCAAAGAAGAATGTGTACATGTTTCAAAATTCGTAATACATGTTTGACAATAAAGTAATACATAAGAAAAGTTCAAGAACAATACAAAGTACATAACAAGTACATTGAAGTATACATTTTGAACACATTAAAATACAATTGGAAACGGCTGAACTCATTATAATGGTTGAGATTAGAGTTTAGAAAACTATTTTTATTGTAATATTTACAGGTTGTTATCGAAACACAGGTGGTCCTTATACTACATGGTGGGCCTCCCCTGTGGCGCAATGGTGGCGTCATTGCTTTGTAATCAAGGGGTCTCGGGTTCGATACCATTTTAAACTGTAGGTCCAGTCCCGATTAGCATTACTGTGCATAAAGTGGACTTAAAACAGCAACTCAAACCAAACTCAATCCAAACTACATGGTTTAACTCGCATAGATATTTGGATAAGAACTTGGGGACAGAGTAATACCTAATCTTCTAAGATTTTTGCAACACATTTGTGTTAATTTTTGTTTCTTCTAGAAGAAAGTGGTTCAGGTTCTAATTTGTTCAAGAGATTATCATCATACCTGTAACAATGCATACCTTTTCGAAGCGGAACAATTACGTGAGAGTTTGGCAATAAAGACAGGAATACGTCATTGTATACGTGATAGGGAATTTTACTACTGGAAAGTGCAACTTATCAGCTAGATACGTCATATTCTGGAGTTGAATCGTTTTTCATGCTGCAATAAGACATTTGTCAAATCGATAAGACAATGAAAGTCGCGTCATTCTTTTGCTACTCAAACGGTTTTAACTGCATTGCCACTATGAACTGAACGAACGCGCTGAGTACTTGACCACAGATATCGCAACCGAAATTTCTGGGTTCGAGTCTTCCTTTGGGCTTGTCCCTTCGGGACAAGTGGGTATTCGCCCTGCAAGATGTGGTCCTACTTGCCGGGGGCTTTGGTTTACCCTCCCCAAAGAATAATCTTCTGGCATGTTGGATTAATTTATTTTCAGGAGCATAAATCGAGAACTCACTTACAAATACTTATTCAGAGCATTAGAAAAATACAAAGGGGCACAGCGCTTCCTTGCCTTCCTTGGGATGTTCGAACCAGAATATTTGAAACTAGTGTGAAACAGATTTTTACAGGTAAGTGTCACTGGACATCAAAAATACATATTATGGGGTGGAGTCGCCTAGGTCAACAGACGCAATGGTTCATTGTATACAAAAATCGGTTCCTCAAAGGAAAACACCTGCTTTCCACTTTTACGGCGGCCGGTCCTAGTTCTGCCAAGGGAAGTGGGGAGCGGGGATTACCCCGCAGACCAACCAGATAACAGCAGTGGCGCCGAGAGACACGACGCGGTGGGAATAAGTACTATGTGCACCTCGTTGACGAGCGGCTAGGGACAGCATTATAGATCGACCACAAGGAAAAAAACCTTGGGACGAGAAGTCCCCGCGCAACTTTCCCTTCTTCCCTCCACCTCGGGCCATAAGGAAGCATGGTCAACTCTCCCCCTCCCCTACTCGCGGGGGTACGGTGCACAGGACTCGCGGGTCTGCGCAGGTTGTTTTGCTCGTGGTTCCACTATAGCACCTTGAGAAGTAGTACTGTACAGCTGACCGCTCAGGAGAAAATCCCTGACGGAAGTGAAGTGACGTAGCAGCGGGGGTGTGCACCCTGAGTGAAAAACACATGTGGGCTCGCTGTAACCGTGCAGCGACGCAAGTCATTTAGGGTTACCAGAAGTTCTCTTTTACCCGGACAAATCCTGTTTTTCGGGTACTAAATATGCTTCGGGCGGGTTTTTAGAAAAAATTGGAAATATCCTATTTTTTGGGTATAGACAGCTGCTTAACTTCAAGATTAGTAAGAAAATGTTATTTGTAAACAATTGTTAATATTGTTTCCGTTTTCAATTTCAAAGTAAAGAAATACAACACTCTCAGTTGCAAGCGCAAAGAAAATAAACTTTTCTTGCAACAAAGAAAAATTGTTGGACCTTTGCGTCTCTTCTGTTGTCACCGCGTGAGGTTTTGATTCCAAACATCTACCGCGACTCTTGGTGAGCAGCAGTTTCTGACAATAGGTAAGAATATGCAATTCGCCGCGGCTTACTTTGATTTGAGTTTCATGACAGATTTCAGAAATAAACTGTATTTTTTAACTGCCGTACTCTTAGTTGTTACATGGCAGTGGAGAAGTGAAGTTCTGTAGATCAGCGATCTGAACCATGCCAAAATGCAAATGTGTTTTTAGTGACGTCTTACAAAAACGGTTTCCTGACTTTAGGCCTGGAAGAAAAAAACTCCGAGGCAGAATGTCAATTTATGTTATTCTTTTAAAGTAATAGACCAAGCTTCACAACCGTATAATATTAGGAGCATAGTGAATAAATATTAGAATATTCAGACATTTGCCTACAATGAGGCCTATTATTTGTTATACGGAAACGGTGTAAAATTATTTTGTGATCTATAAACCCAGCAAAACACCAGTAAGCACAAAACGTGTCTCTTCGTCTAAAGTTAACAACATTTTGCAATCTAAAAATGCCTTCTTTTCTAAAGTTTGTCATCTGGTAACCCTAAAGTCGTTGCCGTATATTATTTTAAAATTCTTTGAAATACAGTCTAAATAATGCACAGGATAAGCAATACAAAAGTATTCTGGCCAATGAAAGAAAAGCAGCAAACTGTTGCTGCGGACACACGCTTTGCGTGATTGACGCAAATCAACTCCCACGCACTTCGAAAAGCCGCAATGAAAGGCTTTCTGCTACCCCTAAAATCTGCAAATGGACCGATCCTTTTCTTCACACCCGCTCCCCGTGACCCTCGTTTGGGGATCTCGTGAGCGGTGAGCTGTACATGCTAACAGCACCAAACCTGGCCTGCCTAACCTATCCACGGATGCATATAATAGCAGAATGAAGCATGTAAATAGGTTTGGCAAGTTATATTTTGTTTATTTAAGCTATTATATGCATACGTTGATAGGTTAGACAGTCCAAGTTTCGTGCTGTTAGCAGGTGCTTCCCAAGGTGCTTATGCTGTCCCTAGCCGCTTCTGCCTCGTTCTACTGGCGGCTGCGTTTCTTAGTATGCTGGATTGGTCGCTTGCCCGCTCCCCGCTAACCTTGCCAGCATTAAGATTGGCCGGCGTAACAATAGAAAAGGCCTTTAGTAGCCGACCTCCGTTGCGAAATGATTATCACAACTCGCAGTACATATATGTATGTTTGTAACGGGTTTGACCACTCGTCCGGAAGACCGAAGTCCCCAGTTCGAGGTGCCAAACAACTCTACCGCTAGTCCGTAGGTTCAGGGTTCCGCGGCCGCCCGATTGGACGGTCGTCGGTCCTTGGTTCGCGTCTCCGGTTAAGGAAACACGATTCCTACCACCAGCTAACGGTTTAGTTCCAGGTTCATGTCACCGGGTCGGTTATTTACACCTCCGGCGGTAAGCCACGTCGTGCATAAAGTGGTGCTGTTATTCATTTATAGCAATAATAATAATAATTGTTGTAATAATAGAAAACTATAAATCTTCTGGTCAATGGAGACAATATAGCATTACATGATAAAATATCTAACCACCTCTTTGGTTTATTTCCCGTGTACCTTCGAATATTTGAGATTTCTATTAGCCCCTTAGGCTTGCTTTCAATGTAAATAAGCGCGGCTAGCGCTCTGTCACGTATGAGACGCGATTAGCTAGGCGTCATAGTTACCAAAAGTGAATAATAATTGACATTACACTTGTTGAGGCACTACTATGCAAAAATAATAAGCATAGACTAAATGAGTGACAAGATGAAATAAACTTGATTACAAGTACACGAGTGCTGGTAATACAAACGACAGTAATATAAACTAGGATATATTCAAAATGATTAACTCAGCTATACTATTTAGTACCTAGTTTTTCTAATACCTATATATATCAAAGAGCACGGTAAAAGTCAAATAATTAATTATATAAATACTCGGCGCGAGAATAGGAAAACAATAACAAATAGTAGGTCTTTTACATTTATAGAACTTCGAAGGGTGAGCGAAATAGGTTCTTAATTTTTGAAGATTTATAGTACTTTCGATTTGATTGGCCAAAATAATTAATAATTGCAGGCAACATTGTTCGATTTCATCTCGCTTTGTGTTAAGACGAACCAGTGACGACGTAGGTGGACAAATGTTCACTCTCACACATAAAGAAATAACTGGAGGATACTATACCGACTCAATGGCGGCGTGGTCCTCGTTGCGGCGTCCCGACGATACTCGTGGCTATGCCAGTCTGTCCTCCTGGCGGGCGAAAACTGTCTCTTCGACTTAGACGTAACATTCATTTTTCTTCCCTTTTTCCATCGCGGCGACGAAGATGGGCGGAAAAGCACCTCGCTTCCATCTGTCTGCTCGGGGTGTTGCATCCGATCGTGGCTTCCAATGGCCGTTCGGGGATACGCAGGGCGTCGGGTCGTCTAAGGGCGGACGTCGTTTCATCCCTCTCTTTTCTCTATCTCTTCTTCTTTTCTCGGCGTAACATCCGTCTCACCGTTGTGGTACTTTCGTCTCTCATCTGGGTTGGCAATGCGAGTTGTCGCTGCGGCGTGGCTTTCATCTCAGACATCGTTATGCAAGCGTCGTGGTGCTGGTCTCTTGACTTAAGGCGTCGTATACTTAAGCAAGGCGTCGTGGCTTCTTCTCTTGGCTTCATGGCAGCAGTAATCGGAAACCCGAAGGTCCCGTCCCTCTCGTAGCTTTCAACCGCCCATGGTTATTCAATTTCCCTCCTTACAAAAAGGGGAAAAAACACACATGGAGCACGTGAAACACGTAATTAACACGGCCTCAATTCCTGGCACTGTCACTGTGATCACACACTCACGACAATTAACACGACGCGGTCGAAAGGTTAAAACAAAGCAAAGTTCCGTAACTCGCGCAAAGTGACGCGGAGATGGTGTTCGATCTGGTTATGGCGCTAAACTGTTTCAGTCCTCTGGAGTCCAGGGGTATTTAAGGAAAACTTGAAACTTCAAAAATCAACCGCCTCGCAGTTCGTTAGCTTAGAAAAAATGCTGGACGGTGGTCTTTCTTCCAGGCTCGTTGTCCACTTGGGAGGTTTGGGGGTGAAGAAAAAAACAGAGCAGCCCTCACACGTGTTGCGAAAGAACTCCCCCTCGGTCAGCAACTAGAACGTTGTTCCATTGGTTGAACAAGTAAAAGTCACCCTTAGTGTCAAAAATTCCACAAGTCGCTATTGTTTTCCTACCCTCGCCGTCTAGAACCGAAAATCCAAGAAAAGCCAAAAAGCACAACTGGCTACAGAAAGTTGTTAAGAGTATTTACGAAATTCTAAAATACACTCACATAAACTACAAAAAGACTGGTGACAAAAGTAATTGTCACATCTCGCCCCCCCTAACTTCAAAAAAAATTGTAGGCTTTAAAAATCGCTCTCGGCTGGGGAGATTTTTTAAGGTTACATATTTTTTTAAGAACACCCTGTATATGAACACTTTTTTGAAAACACCCTGTATATGAGTCGAATCTATACTTGAAAAATGCTTTTATGAGCAAATACACAATAAAACAATCCTTAAAGGACGTAAAAAGATAATACATTGGAATATATCCATATAAAAATCAATAATGACACAAGAGTAAAAATATAAAAATATAACTAGTCCATTAACATAAACTTGAAATCTCTAAGAGCGGTCTCCCGAACGCTGAAGTCCGGAGACGCCAGGTGTTGGAGAGTCACTTCTTGTTTGCACCTGATTTCCATCCCTTCGTGGTTCATTCATCCACGAAGGTCGCTCTTCAGACCCTCGGTCCGACTGCGGGCTTCTTGATCGACTGTGGGGTCGGTAGTACCCATCACGTATGTGACTTCGTCGCAAAGTACCGTCGCGGTTATCCTGTACTGTGCCGCGCGGCGGTCGACGCATATTTCCTCCTCCACGTCTGCCTCTCTGGTACTGCCGCTGTTCTTTTTGTGGCGAAGGTGGTAAGGGATGAAAGTTCTGATCATTGGCGCGTGGATCGTGATGCTGTCCTCGCTGAACCATCTGAACTCGCTGGGGTCGGTTCCGGCCGTGACGATCATCTTCTCCTCTGGGACGCTTATTCCAGCGCTCAGCCCTGTTTCGTTCTTCTTCTTCTGAGCACTGGTACAGGTTCTCCAGCGTCAGCGACATCGATTCGGGGTCGAACACACAACTGCCATTAAGGTGACGCCGAACATCTTGAGGAAAATGATATATCAGCGCCGCGATTATTTCTGGAGCCGTCATTTGAGGCTGCAGTGCCTTGAATTCATTATATTTTTTCCAGAAATATTGCGCGTACGTAACGCCCGCGTTTCGGCTGTAACGTTCATTGCGCAGTAACATTAACATGCGTTCTACTTGGATCGGCCGCTGAAAGTGCCCTAGGAACATCTCCCGGAAAGCTTCATAAGATGTGAAATGCCCTTCATTCGTTTGAAACCAATTTTTCGCCCGATCTTCCATCAAGCCTCGCAAAACCAGGATCTTTTCATTATTCCCTAAGGACAGCTCCTCTGAGGTAGTTTCAAACCGTTCCAAAAATGCAGACGGTAAAACCCGATCAGCCCCGTTGAATCTTTTGAAATGGTTCTTGTATTCAAGTGGAAAAATTGCTCGCCTCGCAATTGTGGGTGGCGAATAATGACCTTCGCAGCTGGTGGTCGCTGGTCGAGTGGGTAAACCGGGGAAACTCTCATTTATCGCTGGCTCATTGACAGGCTCCTCATTATTGCTGGTAACCGAAGTACCTGGGTTTGTCCTCGTAGCCGCGGGCGTTTCTCGTCGCTGAGGGTGAGAAAAGTCCAAACTGTCCATTCTTTTTTCCAAGGCCTGTATCCTTTGCGAATGGTCCTCAACCTCGCCTATTGTTTTCGTCACCCGCTCTCTCAGACCTTCAGAGTTTTGGTGACAGCTCGCCTCAAGCTGGGCCGAGGATTTTCTCATAAGTGCCAGTTTCTCTTCCGTGTGGTCTGTCCGTCGCGACAGTGTTGCCAACTGCTGGTCCTGGTCATCAACACGGGAATCCAAGCGAGCGATTTCCGCGGTGAGTTTCTGCTCAGTAACTTGCAAACGCGTGGAAAAACGTTCAGTCATTTGTTCCACCGAAATACGCACCACTTCCTGGAATCGGGTCTCAAGTTGATCGATTCGCTTTTGTGTTTCTGCGTGCTCCGCCCGGATCAGCTGTCTTATCATCTCGAACATCCTGTCGTTGGTGCCGGCGCCATTATTCAATGCATCATCTGTTTTTCCCATCGGAGCGACTTCTTCCGGGGGGGAAGGGGTCAGCTGATTCGGATCTTCAAAAGGTGGCGTGGATTCAGTATTTACCACTAAGCCCCCGTGTCCTTGCATCCCTGACGAAATAGCACAAGTACTACAGCGCGGCTGCGCTTCGTTCAACGGGTCCATTTCACCTAATGGGATTTCAATCCCGCAAACTACACAATTTCCTGTTTCGCTCATGTTTCCGTAAATAATTTTCTCACTTCTCAATTTCATTAGATTTTTTTAAAAACACTCACTACGTCCTAAGGTCGTCGGAAAATAAGTCTGCACTTCAAAAATATATAACGCACTACAGAAAAACAATACAAACAATAACCTATCAAAAATGCAGAGAGGAGGGCACGACGGGTCCTTTCCTGCTACCTTGTAGAAGCCTAGTAAAATTAAAAACGACGCACACACACAAAAAATTGCCACTAAATCTGTATCACCTACTTCCTTGAAATATCGCCCTTGCCGATGTTTGCCTACATAATTGCCCTTTACGTTAATCAAATTCGCGCCGAGATAACATAAACACCGAATACTAAATATGGATATCAATAAACATAGCAAAATACGTATAAAACATTTCAACCCTTCCTGACAGAATATTATGCACTTGTAAAACTACTACCATTACACTCCCGACGAAGGCGAAAAAGAAGACCGGTGCCTGTTCGGGATGCCAAATTGTAACGGGTTTGACCACTCGTCCGGAAGACCGAAGTCCCCAGTTCGAGGTGCCAAACAACTCTACCGCTAGTCCGTAGGTTCAGGGTTCCGCGGCCGCCCGATTGGACGGTCGTCGGTCCTTGGTTCGCGTCTCCGGTTAAGGAAACACGATTCCTACCACCAGCTAACGGTTTAGTTCCAGGTTCATGTCACCGGGTCGGTTATTTACACCTCCGGCGGTAAGCCACGTCGTGCATAAAGTGGTGCTGTTATTCATTTATAGCAATAATAATAATAATTGTTGTAATAATAGAAAACTATAAATCTTCTGGTCAATGGAGACAATATAGCATTACATGATAAAATATCTAACCACCTCTTTGGTTTATTTCCCGTGTACCTTCGAATATTTGAGATTTCTATTAGCCCCTTAGGCTTGCTTTCAATGTAAATAAGCGCGGCTAGCGCTCTGTCACGTATGAGACGCGATTAGCTAGGCGTCATAGTTACCAAAAGTGAATAATAATTGACATTACACTTGTTGAGGCACTACTATGCAAAAATAATAAGCATAGACTAAATGAGTGACAAGATGAAATAAACTTGATTACAAGTACACGAGTGCTGGTAATACAAACGACAGTAATATAAACTAGGATATATTCAAAATGATTAACTCAGCTATACTATTTAGTACCTAGTTTTTCTAATACCTATATATATCAAAGAGCACGGTAAAAGTCAAATAATTAATTATATAAATACTCGGCGCGAGAATAGGAAAACAATAACAAATAGTAGGTCTTTTACATTTATAGAACTTCGAAGGGTGAGCGAAATAGGTTCTTAATTTTTGAAGATTTATAGTACTTTCGATTTGATTGGCCAAAATAATTAATAATTGCAGGCAACATTGTTCGATTTCATCTCGCTTTGTGTTAAGACGAACCAGTGACGACGTAGGTGGACAAATGTTCACTCTCACACATAAAGAAATAACTGGAGGATACTATACCGACTCAATGGCGGCGTGGTCCTCGTTGCGGCGTCCCGACGATACTCGTGGCTATGCCAGTCTGTCCTCCTGGCGGGCGAAAACTGTCTCTTCGACTTAGACGTAACATTCATTTTTCTTCCCTTTTTCCATCGCGGCGACGAAGATGGGCGGAAAAGCACCTCGCTTCCATCTGTCTGCTCGGGGCGTTGCATCCGATCGTGGCTTCCAATGGCCGTTCGGGGATACGCAGGGCGTCGGGTCGTCTAAGGGCGGACGTCGTTTCATCCCTCTCTTTTCTCTATCTCTTCTTCTTTTCTCGGCGTAACATCCGTCTCACCGTTGTGGTACTTTCGTCTCTCATCTGGGTTGGCAATGCGAGTTGTCGCTGCGGCGTGGCTTTCATCTCAGACATCGTTATGCAAGCGTCGTGGTGCTGGTCTCTTGACTTAAGGCGTCGTATACTTAAGCAAGGCGTCGTGGCTTCTTCTCTTGGCTTCATGGCAGCAGTAATCGGAAACCCGAAGGTCCCGTCCCTCTCGTAGCTTTCAACCGCCCATGGTTATTCAATTTCCCTCCTTACAAAAAGGGGAAAAAACACACATGGAGCACGTGAAACACGTAATTAACACGGCCTCAATTCCTGGCACTGTCACTGTGATCACACACTCACGACAATTAACACGACGCGGTCGAAAGGTTAAAACAAAGCAAAGTTCCGTAACTCGCGCAAAGTGACGCGGAGATGGTGTTCGATCTGGTTATGGCGCTAAACTGTTTCAGTCCTCTGGAGTCCAGGGGTATTTAAGGAAAACTTGAAACTTCAAAAATCAACCGCCTCGCAGTTCGTTAGCTTAGAAAAAATGCTGGACGGTGGTCTTTCTTCCAGGCTCGTTGTCCACTTGGGAGGTTTGGGGGTGAAGAAAAAAACAGAGCAGCCCTCACACGTGTTGCGAAAGAACTCCCCCTCGGTCAGCAACTAGAACGTTGTTCCATTGGTTGAACAAGTAAAAGTCACCCTTAGTGTCAAAAATTCCACAAGTCGCTATTGTTTTCCTACCCTCGCCGTCTAGAACCGAAAATCCAAGAAAAGCCAAAAAGCACAACTGGCTACAGAAAGTTGTTAAGAGTATTTACGAAATTCTAAAATACACTCACATAAACTACAAAAAGACTGGTGACAAAAGTAATTGTCACATGTTTGTATGTGTGTGCGTGTGTGTCTCCGTGTGTATTGTGTGGCCTCCCCGATATCGCACTGGTAGCGTCCTCGCCTTGTAATCAAGTAGTCCGGGGTTCGATTTCCGGTGGAGGCACATAGTGGTTCGTATTCCACTTTAAACTGTAGGTTCAGCCAAATTAGCCAATATGTGCATAAATTGCACCTAAAACAAAAACTTAAGTAATATATGTATATGTGCATGTGTGTTTGTGATTTTTTTTACGTATTATTGCATTTGGTAGAGCTAGGCCTAAATGTTCTTTCAAATTGTATACATTTATGTTGGTCACCTTGGGAGATACCTAATGCATGGAGAATAGTTTTCAAAATAAACATTTTTAAGTTTGAAAGTAATGTTAACTATATTTTTGTAACGTTTTTGATGCGGTTAGCGAACAGATTTAGGGCAGACAGGGACATAGCAAACATGTAGATCTGCCGTTATAGATTGTCCTTGAAGGGTCAATACCCTCATTGTTTTGGCTGAGTTAGGTTTGATTATGAATACATGTTTGCTAACCGCACGAAAGCGAAGACTAAGAATAAATTCATTTTTGACTCTACATGTTTTATTTTATATTATAATTTTTAACAACTTACTACTATTTTTGTGGCTTTATTTATCGGGCCCAGTCTATGTATTTCTAGTTAAATTTCACTTGGGTAGCACATTATGCTAACCCTAGGTTAGAAACTTGGCCTGGGAATGGGCGTTCTTTGTGAGTGTCCCTTCATGAATTTCATCATATCATCACTCATCCTCATTTTCCCATCCTCATCTCGTTAGACAAAAATGGCAGAAAAGCGAAGCAAAAGAAACCAAATTAATCACTTAAATTTCGCAAATTATATTCATTGTTTTAAGAAATGCATCATCGACATTTTTCCTTTGATAAACGCAACACGTTATTATTATTAGTAGTAGAAGAAGCACCACCACCACCACTACTACTAGTAACAATAACTAGAGAACACTATTCATATAATTGCTAACTATCGCTTAAAAATCAATTCTTTTCTCACACTATTTTCATTCGAAGCATTCAAACTTCCACTACTGCATTTCGTGAACATATAGTTTTCATATTTGGAATAATTATTAGTCCTGAAGTGTCATTTCCTTACACTTGAAGAAAGTTGGAAGTCTAATACGTAAAAGTTACATTTAAATTTCTTGGGTGTTTACCGTGTTCTACATATCAACTGTCGAAAATAGTTATTAGTGTGCAAGCGCTTAATGAATAACAAAACAAAAAGCCTTCCATTATATGTATTCGTGTCGTTTACTAATTTTTACTCAAAAATATCACGCATATTGTTAAATATTTGTTGATAATAAGTTGCGCATACACAATCAGTTTCATAGTAGTTCGATAACATATCAGTATGTTGTTTGAAACCACTTCACTTCATGAACAAGTTTACATTTATGAAATATTTATGTCACAAATGTGACTATTATGTATTGTGATAACAGTCCCGGTGTTTAACCTAGAAGCGAAATCCGTTAATATTTTCTGAGTAATTTGATTTTATCATTGTTATTGCACAAGAAATTAGTAACTTTGGAAATGTATTTTCACAAGATGATGGAATAATATATACAAATCATGTGGTAATTTCAATATTCCAATCGATACTGTCAACGAAATTATTTACTTTGCATTGTGTCAATGCGAAGGTAGAAAGAGTTTTCGCTTTAATTAATATGGATTGGTCTGATAAAAAAAAGTAATGTTTGTTGTGATACAGCGAAGGCTGATATTGTAGTGAAAACTCCCATCAAACTATCCTGGTCGGAATGTTTTGATTGATTGTGTAATGTCAAATAGAAAATTATTGTAATTAATTGATGCATCTGATAAATGTAACAGATCATGGTGTTAAAGTGTTCTTCGTGTGCGATTAAGACATGGACCTTACTTAGAATACTGCCATTGTGCAAGAATACGTCTGGGCTAATATATTTTACTCTCAGAATATGAATGAAAAATTGCTTGTAACAGTTCTAAACTCTTTATTATGTACTATATTTGATTCCCTACGTAATGCATTTTTTCCCTTTTTTTCAATGTTAAACCACAGATAGAGATATATCTTTATCTGTGGTTAAACGCTGTATAGGTCTAGGTCGCTTTCCATCCGCTGCATTGAAAACATTGACTGGCACAGCTTATTTAGAAAACCCTGTGACGCCGATTTCGGAGTTTAAACGGAACCGAGCGCAGGCGATGCAATCAGCTGCTTACCATGTAATTCTGCCCCTGCGTTGCCAAACAGTGTGTGGCTTTCTTCAACACATCGTCGTAATCTTTATTCAGTGCAACGTATTTGCTTCAATGTGCGAATTAAGCTTTTTGCTTTAGGGGGATTGCACACTCAGTAACATATTTGTGATAGGGTAGGTTTTTTGGGTATGCACATTTGTATATGTTAGCAGTTAGTAAACTAATTTAACGACAATATTTACATGTAATTAGAAGCAGAATACTATATTCAAGAAAACGTATACACAGAAATGAATTACTGAACTAGTAACAACCAAATTTCTATTGTCCGTTCAACTCAATGACTGCGTGCGGCGAAAAATGCAATTTATTTCCAGCGAATAAAGCTAACGAAATCAAATCTATTTGCCACGCCACTAGGGTTCGTAGTTAACAATGAACAGAGTAACCGTGTTGGTCTGGGAGCTCTTTGTAAGACCTCTTCACCCGACGACAATGTAAAAAGTAAACAATGGGCTATTTTAAAGATAGAACTTCAGATGCGAAGTAGGATGCAATTGTATTAATAAAGGCTAAATAACTATTTTTTCGAATGGTAATTAAGTGGTGTAGTGTTATGAAATGGTTTATGCTTTCAATGCCATTTTTGGGGGGAGGATAAAACATCCCAGGCAGGGGATTAAACAATTTTTCTTCTGTCGGGGATGAACATTTTTGTGGGTGGGGGGAAAACCCCCCCTCGTAAATTCGCTCATTGATTTGCATAATCATGGAGGGGAAAACAAATGACTGTCTACTTGAGTTCACGAGTTTGAAAGGGGTTCTTCTTGTCTTGGTTGAGTTGTAAGTGTTAAAGCAAATTATACACTGAAGTATCTCGGTATTTTTCCTGGACAATATGCTACTATATTGTGTTTTTTTTTGGGGGGGGGGATAAAAGTTACCCTTGAAAAGTTTGGAAATTGCCAGAAAAAAACTTGGATCATGTGTGTGGGGTGGGGTGAATTCCTGCTCCCTCCCCCATAGGCGTAATATGGGAATTAACTTTGTGAGGATAGAATGGAACTTGTAGCATAACTGGGAGAGCAGAATCAAAAAGTTTTCAAGCCATAAAAATATCATCCAGGACTATTTTAATAAATAACTGTTACATTTGCAGAATCTTAAAAATTACTCGTTACTTTGTTCCTCAGAATCCAGAAGGTTGATTTAAATAAAGGGAGAAACCCCTGAAGAGAGCTCGTCTCCACTTTCAGTGGTATGTGCTCATGTCCTGGTACCTTTAAATTTAAAGTAAACCAGGACGTGAGTTCTGCGAATGTTATCGGTTCCCCGCTTTTTCTTTTGCACTTTATTGTTGTTATTGGAGTACACATATATAAAATAAATTATAATATGCATGGTAGTTTGTACGGGTAGCCTATTCATTTCTGACAGCCAGAAATGAGCATGGTGTGTTACATAGTTTCGTACGTAAGTACATACAATACTACATGTGTGTGTTTTGTTTAGTTTGTTATAAGAATGTTGTATGTTCGTGGATTTGTGTGTTCCATATGTTTGTGAGTGTGTATTGTTGTGTTGTCATTAATGTATGTTATGCATGTATTATTATTGTGTGCATGGCGAGAAGAAATGACTGGGAAATCTGAGGATTTAGGTTGGGGATCGTTAGGTAAGATGTGCAATGGGCTATGGTTATTCAGGATATTAGTGTAGTTAGGAGTAACATAGCATAGACTGGTCTAATTTAAGATAGTTTCATATCAGATATAGAAAGAAATAAAATACACGAAGATGAAATGAAAAAAATAGAGAAGAGTGATAGATATGGACATATATTAGACTATTTATAATAATATAATAATAACCCCCAGGAGATTAACAAAAGTACTATTAACTTGTAAATATTCATAAACCTGGAAATTTTGCGGGGCTAGTGCCCCCCGCCCTCGCCAAGTTACGCCTATGCCTCTTCCAGTTTAAATTGCACGTTCATCAATCAATCATGAGAGAACGAAACCTGACATTTGAACACCAGATAATACCTGCAAAGTGTTCGAAATAAAAGAAAAGGTAAGATTTTGAAATGTCACTGCATCTCTTATATGGCTACCCCATTGTTTCCAATTTCACGGCCACTCTCGTAGTAAGCCAACGGTCAAGATCAGATGGAAGCTACTATAAGCCAAGACTTTCAATCACTAGAGACACCTTGCGGCGGTTCAAGGCAACTGTTCCGTTCGGTTGATTCGCGAAACTTAATATTGTGCATTTTCCATTGCTGCTGTGGCGATGCTAATGCGCTGCCATGGGCGCCCTAGCCCCTTCGAGAAGTTGACTGCCGGCCCAGTTTTAAAAAGAAAATAATTGTCTATCAATTTGTAATGAGATTATTTCAAAAGTGATTATTAATTAGGGATTGTTTGCTTTTCACACGCACAGCTGGAGAAATATGTTTTATTGCCATTCACATGTTGGTTTACCTGAGATCGCTGTTCTGCTGTTATTGCTTTCCCACAGGGCTGACAAAAAAGTAGCTTTTCTTCAGTGGTAAATGTGTTCTTTCATTCTGCAACATATTGCTGCGAACGATAGCTTGATGCAGATTTCATTTTCGGCATTTTCAAACACGCATAAACTTAGAGAAAACTAGCACTTTCCTAACGAAACCCACTAGTGCTACACCCACTTTACACCACGCCCAGCAAATACTGTGGAACGGTCTGTCCACTACCGAACGTTGAGCTTGCGTTTTACCTCTCAGTAAGGACAATTCGTTACATCCACACTGGATACTGTTGTCAGGTCTTACAGAAATTGTTCCCTCTGTAAGATGCGAAAATGAGTACAGCGACTATAAAAAAATGACTTGATTTCTTCCAGGGAAATTTAAAAAAAAATAATAAGTAGATATTAAATTTTATGTGGAATTTCTGTGACAAAACATGGATTTTATGCATTTATGAGCGAATATTAAGAAATATGTATTTACATAAAAAAATAGAAAAAATGTGTTTTTATGTGAAATGAAATTAGGTAGCTATATAAGCTCCAGTTACCATGATCGGAATTTGTAACTCACTTACGAGGTCATATCTACTAGCAGAGAAAATATTTATTTACCTAAAAATCCGAGCCCAGTGATAAAATCCAATTAACGTACAGTCACCAGCAATAAAAATGGGGAAACCTATATCCTGAAATACTCGCTTCCCTGATTTGTGTGTTATGTGTGTTGCCTAACCTTATAGCGGTGGTAGAAGTGGCCACTGAAAGTTCAACATTAAAACCCACTTATGGCCATAGTCTTAGGCAACACACACAACGCCTTGCAGGATCTAGGTGTCCCATTTTTATTGCAGGTGACTGTACGTACATTTTAAAAGGTCGGTTTGAACCATGTGCCTCCACCGGAGACCAATTTATGGTGATTTTGGCACTACTCCCCCAGATGAAACGTCCTAGATAAATCCCTGCCGACCCTTTTTTTCCGGATTCGAATTCAGATCTGGGAGGTGTGTTCTTTGTGAGAGTCCCTTCATCAATTTCGTCATATCATCACTCATCCTCATCTTTGCGATAGAAAAGCGAAGTAAAATAAACCAAATCAGTCAATCGTAGGGTAGCGCAATCGACAGAAAAATATACGGTGAGAAGGCGATGTTGTGTTGTGGTGTTACTCCAGATGAACTCGACGCTGAAGATGCGGAAAAATTATATATATACACAATTATCTAGTCCATTGCGCTTACTAAGTTTTTATTATTATTTGTTCCATTATGACTTATTTTACTGTTATTGAAACACTGTAATTTACATTACTTTCACCGTAAAAAGAACAGGTTAGTATGATCCACTCTCGCTGTTACAGAAAGTTATATGGTAATTGTAGTTACTTAAGATAAAATGTTCACTTCGTCAAGGTTGAAACGGTGTATACTGGAGCATCTTCTTGTCAATAATTGTCGAGTTCTCGTACGTCCAGTTTTGATAATCGTTGGTATGCAGAAAATGCGTATATCTATTTTCAGATAATTAAATGTGAAGGGTGAGCTTCTATTTGAGCAACCGATCATTGCACATTAAACCAATGTAAATCTTTCCCACACAATTACCTAGTAGGCTCGCAATCATGGCGGCTTCATCCCATGTTTCGATGACGTCAAACATGTAGGGTGTGGTCATACACCACCAACAACTTTCATAGCATGGGGAGAAAATCGTGACGAACAACTAGGGTGCATATATACAGGATAGAGAATGTCGTTTTTCGATGGCTCATAGCTTCCAAATGAGACCCCAACGAGCAAGACATTAGTGGGGAAAGTTGTTTGTGTTGATGTCCTCTATACACTGAAAGGTTGTCGATGTTGTACGGCCACGCTGTAGGGTAAGGACGGGGCAAACGGACACCCAAAGGATATATTACAAAATAACTATCAAACTGTTTATTGAAAAATTACAATTATGGTCGATATAGAAAGTGTGAACATTGAGTTAACAAATAGTACAATGTATAATTCAAAATAATTAACGTTGTCCTCCAAATTATTAAATGAATCAGTGTGTGTAGCAGTGTCCGTTTGCCCCACCATGGCGGGGCAAACAGACATGTGAGAGGGGCAAACGGACACTAGCTCATTTATGGACTGTCATGTCTCTCAGAAGAAGAACACACTAAGTATGGGTCATTTCCATTTGAAACACACTTTACGTGGAACCAGACAGAACACACTAAGCACTGCACCCAGTGTTGACCCTGCTTGTACACAACGTTGCATACACGGCACACATCTTTTGCGGTGCGTTTAACATGCTTTCCCAGTCTTGTTGTTTGATTAGCTGCAGTCAGTTTTTCTCTTTGAGGCGAGCGATGAAAGAAGGATCCGTTAATAAGTGAGATTCCCCCGTTTTTCGTTTCCTTCTCGAGGTCCCAGAAGTTGATGGCAAGGGGTTGAGTTCTTGTCATCTTCCTTGGGATGAGGCATCGTCTGTCGCTAAAGGTTCTGGTGATCGCTGATCTTGACCATTCACTTCATGGACAGTTCCAGGAATAAATGCGTGCTCAGGCAGGCGTTGTGGATTAAATGGATGAATCCCACACGCACTAAACCCATTTACTGCATTCCCCACTGTGGCCGCACGATTCCAAGCCTCTGCAAAAATGCCACCAAAGGCCACTTTATTGATACCTTTCCCCGGATTTCTACGCACGTAAACTCTACAGCCGTCGTTGTAAAATGATTTTAGTGGCCCAAAGAACGAAACGTCGAGCGGCTGAAGTTTGTGTTTGCTGTGTGGAGGTAAACACAGAAGGTACATGTCATTGGCTAATGCCTTCTCCAGAGTTGGTGGATCTGAACAATGCGATCCGTGTCCATCAAGAATGAGCACTACAGGAGCAGGGGGTTTGACACTAATAAAATGAGCAAACTATTCCCATTGCATGTAGCCACTATCCGAAAGAACTATTTTCGTCCCAGGAGGCATGCCAATTTCATAGTTCTCGTTATATCTTTAACCCTTCATGATAACAAAAGGAGGCACATAGGGGCCAGTTGCAGATACACATGCCATAACACTGATTGTTTCTCCCCTTTCACAATTCGTTTGGCTCACGACTTCTCTTGCCTCGCATTGATATGACTCGTTTTGGTTTGTAGATCAGTTACATGCCTGTCACGCCACAGTTGTACGTATATGTTGGCAGGTTTGTCCCACATATTGTGTTCGTGTAGCAACTTTGATAAATTATTGTAAAAGATATTAACACTTGCCTTAGATAATCCTTTAGCGCGAGCATATGACAGAGCCTCTGCAACACGCAAGCTGAGTTACTTGTGACGAGCTAAAAATCCTTGTATCCAGTCCTTCGCTGCCATTTGTAGATCATTAAAGGAATGTGGCACACCATTTGTAAATGCATACCGATGTACCAAACTGCGGAGTTCCTTATATGTCAGACCATATCCTATAGAATCAAGTTTCAGAAGGTGCTCCACCAGTTGTACATACCTCCACTGCATTTGAAAGCGTAGTGTGCTGGCCAAATTTCGGAATTTTCACGTTGCTACTCACCCGTCTCTGTAAAGTGATCCGCGGAACAGACAATGTTCTTTCGGCTGTAGCTAGAGACATGCCATCTTGTACTACATTAACAGCCCTCTGCATATTGTCATCTGTCCAGGAACAGCGGTCTGTGGATCGTTCACGATGTCGCACTATCCTGTAACAAGGACGCATTATTTTAGAAAGGCATACATCTGAAGGGTAAAATATGCTACAGAAGGTTGATCCGTCTATATGTGTCCGAATTTAAACCTTCACCTCTGATCACAGAATCGACCGATCTGAATGATTCAAACAGCAGAAGAGAGCCAAAGGCCTCTAGTATCGTGCCAAGTTCGTGTGTGTGTGGTGTGTGCACCATGGCTCCCAAGGTGAACCGATTTTGGGAAGGCTACGTCGTAGCACTTTTCCACCCCAAGATTTCCGTGACACAGATTCAAAAACAGTGCGGGGAAAATGGATGTGTATTGGGGTTAACGACCATCAAGAACATAATTAATTGACATAAACACCACGACGTTCCAGCACTTCGTTCACCCAGAAAGGGGAGTAGAAAGCGACCGTGTACTGCGGTGACTCCACCTTTAGCTCGAAAGTTGCGCCAAATGTCCCTACAGGATAACCCTCCTACGCAACGTGTGATGGCAAGACGAGTGCACGTGGCACAGTCAACTGTGAACCGCAACCTACGTGACAAATTAAAGCTCCGGATGGTGTTTAAAAGTCGTGGACACTTCCTCACTGCGGCCTATCGGAGGGAGAGAGAGACTCACTGCAGGCGCCTCTACGAACGCCATCTATCCTGGGAAAAGTGGAAGTTTGTTGCCACACTCGATGAAGCATGGACTTATTCTTCGATTGTGGCAAAATTCTAGCCGTAACGTACACCCCACGAGGCTCAAAAACCCGTCCTGACTTCATCCGTCGGTGCAAAGCAAGTTTCGCGAAGGGATTTCTGGTTGTCGCGGGATACTGCTATGACGGCAAGTTAACGATTCGGCTGGTGCCTAAAAACTGTAAAATCAACTCCGCATTTTATCAGCAACATATCCTCACACCAATTTATACACACGGTCTGCCCCGTTTGTATGGAAATGCAATAAATCAGGTCTGTCTGCATATGGATAAGGCCTCATCAGATACATCTCGTTCTAAACAGAGATTTCTGCAACAAATGGCAGCAGACACCGGCATCCAGGCAATTCCCTTCCAGGACATACCAGTGAAGTCACCTGATGCCAGTCCCATGGATTTTTGCGGGTTTGGCCTATTGAAAAGAGCACTTGCATCTCGTCGTGTCACCACTGTCCGTGGCCTCTGGAAAGCCTGCCAGGAGGAGTGGCTCAAGATTCCCGTTCCTGTACTTCAACGGAGGCTCCTACAATGGAAGTTACGGTGCAGGACTATTGCCAGGACCCATGGTGCTCACATCGAGGGCAACCGCTGCTGGTCCCGTGGTTTTTCCTAAAGTAGATGAAACGTCAAAATCGGACACATATAGACGGATCAACCTTCTGTATTACATACAATTCACATATGCCTTTTTCGATTTTGAGTGAAATGTAGATTAATTGCTGAATTACATAATACCTTATAGTATTTAATTGATATGCACTTTATGCATGTCCGTTTGCCCCAACACAAGCCTGTCCGTTCGCCCCGCCTGAAGCCTTGGGCTTTACATTTTCGAAAAAGCCCACCAGATGGCAGCAGCATGTTGCCACAGGCTGTGTATGTCGAGGAGGCAATGACATATCGCCACTACAAAGTGCAACTTTGGCGGGACCATCATAATCCAAGCAATCCTTATGTTCCGCACACAGATTTTTACTGTTTAGGTTTTTGCTAGTACAAATATCCTTACCTGGTCAGGTTTTACGGCTGGATTGGCGTTCTTCTTCAAGACTTCAACCAATGTTCAACACACCTTCTCGCCAACGTTCTGCTTCAAATCACAACGCCAACCGATGCACTGTTGCAAACTTCAAAGCCAAATTATTCGTATTTTTCTTAGGGACTGTCCGTTTGCCCCGTCCTTACCCTATACTAAGAACATTTACATTATAAAATTTTGTGGATGTAATTTGGTTTCGTTGTGATACGTCAAGTCGAAATTCCACAATAACTGTTCCTCAAAAATGTATACAGGGATTGTACACGGATCCTTCTGATTTGTGTTACATTGAACTCCATTGAAAGTTAATAGAATTTTCACATCTCAGAAGTGGTCCTGACTGTACATGGATCCATATGATAGTCCTTATCCGCGTTTGATTTTCGTTTTAAGTTCACTTTTATGCACAGATAGGCTAATTGGGACTGAACCTACAGTTTAAAGTGCCTCCACCCGGTGTCTAAGCCGGGACCCCTTAATTACAAGGCGACGGCGTTAGGACTACGCCACTGGCGAGGCCCAGTAGTACGGTGATCATACGTTCCATTTTGACAGGGACAGTCCCGTTTCAGATGCGTGTCCCGGTCATCCCGTTGATGTTATTAAAAATACACTATTTGTCCAGTTTTATAAAAGTCTAGGAGTTAGGTTGAAAATTAAGTAAATTTGAAGCATTTTATTCTAAAAAAAAGATGCAATTTTTAAACTAGCAGTCATGGTAAAACAGCTGAACTCTCTGGCTGAACTGCGTCTCAAACACTTCATAACAATCAAAATATTTCATTGTCGTCTAGAACGTTCTGGCAGACAGTACTTTACTGTTAGCTCGCGTCGTGGGTTGTACTGTTTTGTGTGTGTTCCGTTATTTGTAGAGCAGTGAATAAGCATGGTCAAGAAGCATACATGTAGTTTCAATACGGACATGTAAAAATAATTCAATGTCTTGCGTCTTGACGAAAACTCAGACAAATCTCGCGTTGTATGTCAGATATGTGGGGAAAGTTTTCCGGGGGTTTTTGTGTGTGAGCGATTGGTGAAAAACAAAGCTCTTCTCAAGAAGAATGGTTGTTCTGATAAATACTTCAGCGTATGTTGGGCCTAATCGGAAGGAAACAGACACTATGTAAACCATACCGAGATTATAATAATTATGACCTTAATATTTAATTTATGTTTATGATGTATAATTCATGTGATCCATACTTTAATGAATATAATAATAATAATGACTTTAATGTTATAAGTAGACCTAACCGATTTTTAAGGAGGGGGTACTTGCGATGTCCCGTTTTCGTGCCGAAATATTATGGTCATTCACCCAGTAGTCGTTGGGAAGGATCTATACTCCTGTCAGGCTAGGAACCGGTGTGCAATCACGGCACAGAACGGCTATTTTGACAAAATCCTGTTTCCCTGCTGGCTACTTCGGGGAGGAGGGATTGCCCCATGTCGGTTACTACGCCGTCCTGGCTATAATGTATGATATACAAGGCCACTCCCAGAACTTTTTTTCGTGCCGACAGAGTAAGATTTCATATCTTGCCCTTCCATATTTACTTTTATTATTGTTCAGAGAACAATGCATATTTAGTTCATTTTCAACTTTTACTGTTAAGGTTCATCCTTTCTAATCACATTATCACAAAGTTGATTCAAATGCGTAAAATAGTTTTCAAAAAAATCGTGTTACGAAGGAACCCCTGTTTTGTCCTCTCCACGCTTCCAATGTAAGGAAGTTTTGCTGTATGTTTTGAAATAAGATTATTTTGTTCTTGTCAACTGAAATCATGCCTAAATGCTATGGAAAGCTGTGAAAACTATTATCAGAAAACTAACGGAAGAAATCTAAAATATCACAGCTTTCCAGTCGGTAATTGCGTAAGTAAACGAAAAGACAAGATTCATATAAAAAATGCGGGATTGCCCATTTTTGTGAAAAAGGCATTGTGCGAGATCTAAAAGTAGAACTTTTGTATATTGTATGTAAATGTAAGGGTGTAATAAACGTGACTGCTTTCCGTAAAATATCACTGCACTCTCCACGTTTCTCTTCTGTCTTATCTTTGGCGCCGTCAATAGCTTCAACACACTGTTTTTTTAAAATTCCTCACATATTTGTTTTAATTCGTATTTTGCATTGTCATCAGTTGTGTAATACATTGTTACCTCAGGTACGCTCGAAGTCGAGGTCAGTGCTGACAAAATCGTGATATCCCTTCCCCAGGGTTGTTACGTTTTTTACGTAAATTACGCGTAATTTGCTAGTAATTTACTTCGCGTAGAAAACCAGGTTTTTACGCAGATGTAAAAAACTAATTTTCCTTCGTAAATTATTAATATAAAAACTACTTTAATTATATTACATTTTACACTTTAATTTTGTTATATATTTTGGCACTAAATCATTATTTTCTGAAGATACTTTACACAGACACCTCACGCCTTCACTTGTATTAAAACAAGACAACGATTAACGACAAATTATTTGGATTATTTCGAAGATTTAGTAAGAGCTTTTGATTCTTTTTCATGCGTATTATACACTTGCATATGCTAATTATGACTGATCCATGGGCGTGCTCAGGGGTGAAGGGTTAAGAGGGGGTAGTTGCCCCCCCTAATACACTCACTTAGAATTTCAGTGTAGATGAATCTTGTCACAGTTATTAAACAATAAATATTTATTTATTAAAATGTTTTAATATTTTAAACAAATAATTATTTTCAAGCAGGGCAATATTCCAAGCAACTACGGAGGGAGGAAGGTGTATTATTTCCTATGAAATTGAACTATCCCACTTCGTTCTCTAGCATTTTTTTTTGTTATTAACATTCCGCACTATTCGTTAGTTGTGTTACGTCTATGCGTTTGCAGAATAACTTAACCAATGCATTGGAAATAAGTAGCGACGATTGGTTGGGAAAAGTTGGGAGGGGGCAAGGACAGTTAGTTTACTATGCATTTGTAGACAAGGCTTACCATTAAGATGTCATAGTACAGGGGCAAGAAGTGTGTGTGGGGGGGGGGGAACTGCTCCACACGCTCCCCTAATTGCCGTCACGGTTAGATTTGTTGATTTATTTTATTTTACTTCGCGTTTTGTGCCTCTTGACTAATTTACGAAGATGGGAATGAGTGATAAAATGATGAAATTGATGAATGGACATTCACAAACAACCATGCCCGAGCGGGATTCGAACCCGGAACCCTTGGCGTCGCAGCGCGATGTGCTAACCACTTTTTTTATTTTTTTATTTTTTTTTATTACATTTTGCAATTTATTACATTACATTTGCAATTTACATTTCAACTCATTGGGCAAGTAAACATTACAGTAAGAAAATTAGCATACAATATATTTCTTTTACAGTCAGGTATCCTGTGGTATTCTTGATGGAGGTAATTTACAAATTGTATATTAAAATCTGGTTGCCGATATGTCGATAGGAAATAGGCATAGTGTCCTAGGAGCCATTGTACACTTTTACGTTTTGTTTTTGGGTAATAGGCAAAAGCTGGATATAAAAGAATATCTACAGAGATGTTATACACTGATGTTCGACAAATAGTACTAACAAGTTTCCTTACATAAAGCCATGATGTTTCTATTATTTGGCATTCACTCAGTCTATGGACTAAACTATCAGATACATTACATTTAGCACACATTGGCGTATTTATTAATTTAAGATCATAGAGTCTCTCCCCAGTGATTAATTTTTGGTGGACAATTATATACCATGCTGATCGGATTCGTGATGTAAGATGGTGAGCCTGAATATTATTCCATATTTCTCTCCACTTCATTCTGGGATTTTGCTCAATAATTTTACATGTTGGCTGTTCTAATTTACATAATCTGCGATATATTTCCGATGTCACTGGTATTGTTAATATCGGAGATTGTAATAGGGCATAACTAATATCCACTATTGTTGACTTAAAATACCATAAAGTGTCTACCAGTCTAGTAATATCAATAGGAGCCTCTAGTGAAATATAGTCCAAAGCGCTCCTCAAAACTTTACTTGTGAGGCTGAGTGGATGCTGAATCAATGTCTGCGTGTCAGCTTGAATACGTAAAGCCTGGCATTTGAGTTCTATATTCACAAGATTCATTCCTCCCTCGGCAAAAGGTAAACAAAGTAACACATGTTTCACCCTCAATATCTGACCATTCCAAATAAACCAATTTACTGCACTCTTAAGTTTATTTATATCTAACTTCCGTAGTGGGAGGATTTTTGCCATGTACCATACCTTTGAGAGTGCATACACCTGTACAAAGGTCACCCTTGACTGTAAACTAAGGCTGCGAAATTTATTTGTTTGTAATATCGCTTTAACCCCAGTTAATACTCTATCATAATTTAATTGGATCATACTTTGAATAGAGTGCGTATATATTATACCTAGTATACGTATCGTTTGTACAACCTTAAAATTACCTCGCTGCAAGTGAGAATGAGACAAATTTAAATTCAAAATTGACGATTTTGCTTGGTTTATTTTTAATCCCGACCATTTTCCAAATTTCTGTAATACTTGACATGTTTCATCAATATCCGACTGCTCATTTATTAATACAGTAACATCGTCAGCATAAGCTAACACCTTAATGGTAGTAGAGTGTATGTTAATTCCTTGAACTTTTCGGCCTATTTCAGAAAGAATGGGTCTCAGTGCAATACAAAACGCTAACATCGACAAAGGATCTCCTTGTCTTACACCTTTATAAATATAGAGTTCTTTTGTCAGAAAACCATTTATTTGAATTTTTGCTGTTGCATGACTATAAAGACTTTTAAATACTGAAATAAAATGTCCACGTATACCGTAGCCCTGCAAAACGTTAAATAGATATTCATGATTTATCGAGTCAAAAGCACGTTCAAAGTCTAATGCTAATATAGCATTTTCAGAATTATTGTTCTGTAGTCTATAACATGTAATTACTTCACGCATCGTTTGTAAAACATTTGTGATTTTCTTATTTAAACCAAAAACATATTGATCCTCTCCTACTAATTTGTCGACATAAGGCATAAGTCTGCCAAGCATACATCGCGCCAATATTTTGTAATCCGTACAAAGCAGGGTGATGGGTCTATAATGACCAGCTTCGCTTGGTTTTGGACATTTTGGGATTAGAATTATAATACCCGTATTGGAAGATTTACCCATTTGATACTTGCTAAACACTGCATTTATCCAGTCCGTTATTGTTTGACCCATCCATTTCCAAAAGGTTTGATAAAACTTATTGGGTATCCCATCCCAACCAGGAGCTGAAAATGATTGCCCTACCTTAACCGCTCGAAACACTTCCTCACTTGTATATTCTTTGTTTAAGTTTTCACTTTCTTCATCTGTAAAAACCTCTGATTCGGATGCCAATGCATCCATTAAAGCTCCATTGTGTGACGCTGGTTGGGAATATTGTTGCTCAAAATAATTATAAATGCAATTACGTATTTCAGGGGCTGAATTGATATTTGTTCCCCCATTATCAAATATTTCACTAATACATTGTCTTTTAGAATTTTTTCTTTCATGAATTACATGGCTGATAGAGGCGACCTCATCGTTGTCAAAATGAGGAAGTCTACTACGAATTTTGACCCCTAGACGCCTTTCTGCAGTCATTTTTAACAGTACAGCTTGTGTACGTTTGACTTCAGTTTGCACTTTTTTCCCATCTGTTGCTTGCTGAATTTGTTCACGCAACACCCTGTAGTAAAAATTATATTTATTTGTCCAATCTCTCGACCGTTCCTTACAGTAACTGATACAAAATCTTTTTATTCCCGGTTTGAGAATCTCCTCCCACCAGCGGATTATATCTATCCTCCTCAGACGGTGTGTTATCCATCTCGACCATTGGTCATTAAATGCTTGTTGGAAATTTTTCTCATTAAGAATTGAAGCATTTAATTTCCAACAACCGTACCCTCTAGGGACTATTGGAATGTCCACATTTATCATCATAATGACAGCACTGTGATCTGAAAAACATGTAGGTGTTATACTGATAGACTTTACGCACTGACGTAATGTGGGTGTTACATAAAATCTATCCAATCGGGATGCACAATTGTCACGTATATACGTGAAACCCCTCTGCCCAAAACATTTATCACTCCAGACATCTGTGAAGTTAAAGCCAGTTACTAATTTTTGCAATGAATTCGACGTGTTAAATCCAGGTCTTTGATCCTGCGGATACAATACACAATTGAAATCTCCCCCAAATATTATGTGTTCCCTCCTACCCTGCATTACAACCGCAACTTCCTGCGCAAGAAACTCATCCCTTTGTTTTCTACACTGTGACCCGGATGGAGCATATATGTTATATATCCATACATTTGCAACTTTTGCTGATATGATTCTATTATTAGGATGACATACCACATTTGTGAGGGGAACTGTATTACGTGTTAACAAAGCTGTTCCTGTCGATTGGAAATTTGCATTATTATGAACTCTGATCGTTGGGGAAAAATTGAAATTCATTTGTCCACATTCTTGGAGAAATACAATATCTAATGATGCTTGTATAATAAAGTCCTCTAACGCCGCCTGTTTTGTAAGGGATTTCATTTTGTTTATATTTATCGTAGCAAAACGAAGGGTCGTCATCATAAATACTATGAACAAAATTTTTGGGATTGGGTATTCCCAATACTTATACTTCCACCTTTGCCCCATCGAAGAGTAATAGTTCTTACACTATTTTTATATGCCCCTAATGTTATACACCAAAAATTAACAAACACACTAACAATATTATTTTAGTAGGGGGGAGGAGGAAATACCCCTTCCCTTTGTATACCTTAATCCATAAATAACTACCACCACGCAATTCATTATCATTAACTTACTGACAGTCCAATAAAAATATTCATTCCAAATAATACTATTTTCTAATCTTAAAGTGATTACCTGTATCCAGTATTCACAAACTTTCATGGCCTATCGGACTCGGATCAATAACCATGTCTTGTACATTTGTTTTTACATGTCGCAATGATCGTCTTTTCGTCCGGTTTCTGCCTGACGCTTTCCTTATACTCTTTGGTCGTTTTTGTGAGCCGGAAACCGAACGACCCGTACTACTTTGGACACTTCCACTTTCACTATCCGTTTCCGAATCTTTTTCCTGTTCAGCTTCTTGTCTGAAGTCCTTTTGCTTGATCTGATTCTGCTTCCTCTCCTTCTTGCTCTGTAGCACTTCATCACTCGATTCCTCTTGCACTTTAGTTATGTCTTCTTGTCGTCTTAGTGGTCCACCCTTCTTCTGCTCCATAGTATCCAGGGAATTTTCTTCACTTTGTCGCGTAAGTTGAACATTTAACACAGGTTCTTTTGGTTGCTCTTGCATATTTTCTTCAGTTCCTTCCGCGGTCAAAGTTTGTTGATCATTCTTGTGAATATTGTTCTCTTCCTGTATATTTATTCCCTGTTGAAGCCCTTCTATCACCGTCAGTTGTGCTGATTCTTGACTCACATTTATACCTTCGTGTGTAGATGTAGACGGTGCAATTGCTTCGCTATAGGACCGAACTGCACGACCCATGACTTTGAACACTGTTGGTTTCCGTAAGGTACAATTAAACCGCATGTGATCACTACTACCACACCATTCACAAGTTGGGATTTGACCATTATATACTACATGTGCCGTATATTGGCCTATTTTCACAAAGGAGGGAATTGGCTTCTTAATTGCCATCAAAACCTGACGCACCCCATTATACACTTTGTACCTAAATTTGTCACTCCAAGTTTCTGCTTTCAATTCATCGATTGTCCCATATTCACTCAGTTTTTCACGAATTTGTCGTTCTGGCACTTCCAAAGGAAGATTAAACACTCGAACCGACTTCACAATTCGATTCGCATCACTCAGTTTCACTTGTGTCACTGCTCCACTACTATAATAAAAATTCACTTCACCAATATTTTCTTCTAATATTTTTCTCATTTTTCCCGGACGCACTAATTTCAAAAATACACATTTAATCGTCGTTGGAATTTGTATGGCTGCAATTTCATCCACACTCAGTTTGAATTTATCATGAATAAATTAATGTACTTCCAAAGGACTAGGTTTCAAAGTTCCCGTTTCAAAACTGATTTGTATCGTATTTTCGCGATCCATTCTATACTATACTTTTGTCCAATTCTTCACTAGCACAGTTCAACAGCACACCCTCTCCCACACGTACGTACCGATTCGCGCTGAACTTTCACTTTTCCTCAAAGCGCAGAGCTCGTACAGCACGACCTACCTGTTCCGCGCTAGGCGCGAGACTGACCACTCAACCACAGGGTCCACGGTTAGAAATTAATGAATTATGTGTAATTGTTTTGAATCTGCTATACCAAGCCATGTTTACATGTAAAATAGTCTCTGAACCACAGAGAGGGTAATAAAGGAGGTGAGGGGGTAAAGAACATTGGTGCCACAAAGTTTGAATTCTTGTAATACATTGATTTTCGGAGGGCGCGGACACTGTATACGCCTCTTTTCCATACTCAACAATGCAATAAAACAGTGAGATGAAATGGGGATTTTCTTTCTCCGATTGAACTTTCATCAGTGCCTTTTCCCCTCCCCTAATCAGAGAGTCTCCGCACGCCTATGGACTGATCACATCACCCCCAACCTAGGGCCGTGATCAAGAAAGTGTGGAGCCCTAACTCCACATCCCCTATACACCTTCATGGCGTGGTGCAAAGCACAGGGGAGCACTTTACTTTTTTTACTTTACAAATTCGGATGGAAAGTTTTTTAAAGCCTTTTTTGATTTTTACTACTGCCAACTGCCATACATAACACTATCCATTGCAAAAAACATGTTTTCTTTTCATTTTTATTTGGTTCTAGATTTTAAGTACTGTACGTTTTATACATATTTTTACACCTACACGTTTTAAGCGTAATTTACGTGTCATGTAGAAAACATTTTTTACATGTAATTGCACAACCCTGCCCACCCAACCAAACTCGGGCCTGACCTCATCAAAGAAAATTATACTGTATGAGAGATTGATTTTATTTCGCAGTTCATTTTTTCGAACAGGGATAAGTTTTAAATTTTAATAGCTTATTAATTTACACTGGACTCTTGCGTTTCCCAATAGTTATCTCTCTCCTTTGGCAAGAGGGGTCCCGCGTTCGATTCTTGGTGTTAACTCTCAGAGTCGGGAGTACAATTGGGGAGCTATTTGAAAATAGTTAGCGGGCTCCGGTCTCGAAAGTCAGGAAACAGGCGATGGTATTCGATGCGCTGACCACGCGTCCCCAAATGAAAAGCCGCTCTAGCAGGACTTCACTGTCGAACGAAAGTCTGTTGCGTTAATTCATTTACAATAATGATTTTCAGCAAAGGTTATGCGTACCCCTTCAAGTACATATAGAGACTGCAAGGGGTAAGTTTAGTTTAGATTTGATTTTGATTTGATTTCATTTGATTTATTTGTCTTTCCTTTGTGCCACTTATGGCTAATTTGCAGGATGGGGATGAGTGATGATATGATGGAATTGATGAATGGACACTCACACACATCCATGGCCACTCCGGGGCCCCTAAGTCTCGTATAGAAATATTATTATTACTGTTTAAATTATTAAAATGTATTGTAGAATTATTTGTTACTTCAATTACCACTCGCAAATGCTTCTCGCATTAAAGAAATAGTATTCCACATGATTGTCACTGTTTATTTCGTTATAATGCTCACCTCCATGGCACTGGCGTAAGCAGATTTTTTTTCGGGAGGGGCTGGAATTGTAAAGGAGGATAATGCATAGATGCTTTCAAGAGGGCTGATATACACAAGACGATATTTCGTATATTTAGAACTATTTACACTCAAAAATTGCAATCAGAGTCATTTTATAGTGGGGTTTCATTTTCCACTCTGTTCTTTCCAAGTTGCTCAATGCTTTTATTTCAAATTTGTTGGAATTTCTAAAAATTTCGGAGGGAGCTGTAGCCCCATCAGCTTCCCCTCTGCGTACGCCAGTGCTCCATGGTGAAGTGGTTAACACAACGCGCTACGACGCCAGGGTACTCAGGTTCGAATCCCTGTCTGGGCATGTGTGTTCTTTGCGAGTATGGTTGAATCAATTTCATCTTATTATCACGCATTCCTATCTTCGCGATTAGCAAAATATAGCAGATAAGCAAAGTAAAAAAATTAATCTATCAATCAATTATTTGTTTTTAACTCTTTCATTTATTATGTAATTCTCTTTAGTACGCGACGTTTATGTTAAAATTATAATACCATTTATAAAATTATGAAATGTTAAATGAGAACACTGCAACTTACTTTGTAACGCATCGATAAGAAAGAAAGTTTCAAACATGGATTTTCAAAATACATTTGCACGTGTACTTTGCCCCTTTTAAAAGTAGCGCGTTTTCAATTATGTTACAAATCATTAAAAGGATGCCTCAATACCATCTCGGAGGATAACAATTCATATTTTCCCTCTCCTCAAAGTAAAAAAAAAATACCTTCGCTCTCATATAAATGCTATGGGCAGTCTGTTTCAGCCGAGCTCAGTGCCTCTATGGTGACGTCACGCGTTCGTGAAAGATCGGCAATCTTCGGATGGTTCTACCTATTCTCTATATTCCTTGCCGAGAAGTGAGCCCGCACAAACACATGGGCGTTGTACGAGGGTCACTCTGAAAGTTTTGAGAATCGACAACAATAAGCCAACGCAACACGCTACTGGTGTTTCTATATTTAGATTGACATTTCAATAGCAAACTCTGCAAGTTTCAACTTGCTCCGACAATGGGTCGAGTCAGCATGATAGTTTACACAGCAGCAGTTGAAGCTTCGTTTCGAGCAAGGATGGATCTGAAACGAGAGCATTTCCGCGCTATGATTTTTTATGACTTCAAAGTTGGTTTAGGCAAGAGTGAGTGTCGTGAAAGATTGCACCGTGCATTTAGGAATCTTTGCCCTTCACAAGCCACCGTCTATCGATGGTTTGTAAAAAGTATACGTATCCCCCACCCTCCTCTGAAAACACTGGGCACGCCACTGATTTATGATAATTTGCAAATCTGCACATTACATTTCAAGTATTACGTAATGCTTACAGCATATTCTGTGCACGTCCCAGAAAAGAATTATAGACCCGCCTGTGACGGTCGAGTCGTGAAGCTGCTGCTGTGTAAAAAGAATGGAGAGACAAAACAATAAAGACACAACAAGACTTTATTTGCAGCCTTTCGAGTGGTTTGCGAGCAATTTGCTTTGGTGTATGCCTGTAATGAACACGGTTTTGTTTCAAATGAAACAGTTTGCCGAATGATGTCAAAGACGCCTCCCTGATAGCACAGTGGTAACGTCCTGACCTCGTAATCAAAGGGTCCCGGGTTTGATCCAGTTTAAACTGTAGGTCCAGTCCCGATTAGCCTTACTGTGCATAAATTGGACAGCAAGACGTACGACAAGTATATTCGGGAACAGTTATTTGCAAATCTCCCTCCACGGACCGTCATTATTCTGTACCACAGAATTCTGTATTCTGACACTGAGCTGTATTCATTTATCGAAGATCACAAACAGGCTACTTGAAACACAGGAAGGAGCAATTCTTAACAACAATTCTGAAGAAATAAAGACAAGGGCCGCTGATATTTGTAGACTGCCGACAGTACAGGAAAATAAATGCGGAATCTCTTTTTGAGAGTAGGATTAATGCTTGCCTGTTGTCAATAATAGAAGTAGCCTCACTTTAGTACAGCTCACCGCTCAGGAGATGATCCCCAACGGAAGTGCAGTGACGTAGCGACAGGTGACTCCACTATTTGGGTTGGGGGAGCGCACACTGAGTGAGAAACATATGTGGGCTCGCTGTAACCGGTGCAGGGATACAAGTCGTTTAGGGTTACCAGACGTTCTATTTTACCTGGGCTAATACTTTTTATCAAGTCCTAAAAATGGTCCGGACAGATTTTTAGGAAAATTTGGAAATATTCTCTTTTCTGCTATTTGATAATAATTGTTAATATTATTTCCGTCTTCCATTTCAAAGTAAAGAAATACGACACAATAAGTTGCAAGCGAAAAGAAAAGAAATGTTTCTTCCAACAAAGAAAAATTGTTGAACTTTTGCGTCTCTTCTGTTGTTGCTCATCTCGTAAGGTTTTGATTTCAAAGCATTTCTGATATCTACCGCGGTTCATGGTGATCAGTAAGTTTCTAACAATAGGTAAGAATATGCGATACGCCGCGGCTTTCTTTGATTTGAGTTTCACGACATCAGAATTCAGAAATAAACAATAGTTTTTAACTGTTGTTCTCTTAGTTGTTACATGTCAGTGGAGAAGTGAAGTTCTGTGGATCAGCTATCTGAACCACGGAGATCTGAACCATGCCGAAACGCAAATGTGATTTTAGTAACGACTTACCTTACAAAAACGGTTTCCTGACTTTAGGCCTGGAAGAAACAACTCCAAGGCAGAATGTCTTGCAGAATGTCAATTTATGTTATTATTTTAAAGTAAGAGACCGAGTTCCACAACCGTATAATATTACGGGCATAGTGAATAAATATTAGAATATTCAGACATATGCCTATGGAAACGGTGTGAAATTGTTTTACGGGGGTGTGTGATCTATAAGCTCACCAAATGCAGTATATTCTTTTTCAAATTCTTTGAAATACAGTCTAAATAATGCACAGGATAAGCAATACAAAAGTGTTCTGGCCACTGAAAGAAAAACAGCAAACTGTTGCTGCGGACACACGCTCTGCGTAATTGACGCAAATCAACTTCCAAGCACTTCGAAAAGGATACTAGACCCCAGCGGAGGGCTTTCTGCTACCCCTAAAATCTGCAAATGGACCGGTCCTTCCCTTCACCCCCGCTCCCCGTCTCCCCTCGTTTGGGGATCTTCTCGTGAGCGGTGAGCTGTACCTAACATTCGGCCCTCAATATGACAACAACGTGACATAATATGTCACTCTAAGAGGTAATGTTTTCGGTAGAATATAGGTTTTGGATAGGGAGTGCTGAAGAGGGTGCGGAAGAAAATTAAGGGATGGGCAAGCACCCCTTCGCGCCTCCCCAGACGCCGCCCCTGCGTTGAGGCAATCCGGCTCCAATCCAATAGACAACCCCCGCCTCCCAAATGGAAGGGAGGGAAGGGGGAGATGGCAAATACTATGTTCATTCAAAGTTTATTTTTTTCTTTTTTCTTAACGAGCATTATGTGACAATGTTAGATTTGAACAAAATGTTGAAGTTTCTGTTTTCTCATTTAGATATAGGTAGCCCTATTTAAATCGTTACGAGTCAGACCTATACACGGTAGAAGTCAGTTGAAATCGTACTGTTACAATAGCAGTAGTAACAAAGCATTTAAAGTTAAAACTCACATATCACTTTCTTGTTTTTACATTCTTACACTTATAGTAATAAACGATATAATGATGAAATATGGCGATTGATCGAGAAGGTGTATGACTTGTGTGCGATGAGTCATACCCGGTATTGGAGTGCCCAAACATGACGGAGAAATTTCCAATTTGAACAACTGCAACGTTGATAGGCGAATTAATTTGGCGGCCGCGTAGTAGTTTGTACATTTAAACAAATACTACTTTAAGGTAGCATAAATTGTTATGATTGGCACTTCCGTCTGTCTCTAGGGAGTCGAGCAATTGAAAGTCAACATTCCACACATTTTTATTGTTTCCATATATCCGAAACCACACAAACTATAAATATGAAATTTGGTGGATAGATAGAACTCTGAATTTCCTTCATGTTACAATACCCATGTTCGTGATCGGCGCGTTCATTTGTCTGTTCATATCAACAATCGAACCATTCGATATCTGCAGGGGGATTTCCCACCAGGCTATAGCTTATGGGCCGCAAGTCCAGGGGGCACACAAAAATAAGACTGAAAGGACACAGATGACAAATTCCAAAATTCCTTAATGTTGCAAAATAAAACAACATGTCAAGTCCTGATACTTGTTTATTTTATGAAAGACGGTAGCAGGAAGGGGTTTGTAGCGTTTAAATAACTTCTTACATCATATTTTAAGTACTGTATTTTAATCGGAGTGCAAGTCTGTATGGCAGACTACAGTGGCAGCAATTGGGTTTCAAAATTTGGAGGGGCAAGGTGCCAAAACATTAATGGGGGGGAGGCAAGGACAGTTTACTTTCCCTTGGTAGATAAGGTTTATCATAGTGCGGGGGCAATAGTAGCAAGAAGTGGGGAGGGCAGTTGCCCCCTCCCCCACCCTTGATCGCCGCCACTGGTAGACTGTAAAGGAAGCCTCGCGAGGTCACGTAATAGTGCTCGCCTTTAAACAATCTTTCCTTGAAGAAACGAATGTGAACATTTTGAAGGCCAACAATTGAAGCGCAAGTGGAGGGATATTGACTGTTAAAATTATCATTCTTGTTTCTCAGTTCGCGGTCAGTATGGCTTTCGTAATGAAGTGTCGGTTCCTTTGCCTTTGGTGAAGAAATAAAACATGGTTCCTTTTGATGAAAAGGGTTAATAGTTATCTTTTTCTCATTGGCTTCCTTGCATACATTACATATCACCATATTTTAAACATCGCGCTACAACGCCAGGGGTCTCAGGTTCAAATCCCGGCCTGAGCATGGATGTTTCTGAGTGTCCATTCATCAATTTCATCATGTCATGTCATCACTCATCCCCCATCTTCGAAAATTAGCCAAAAGTGGCACAAAAAGTAAAATAAAGCAAATCAATCAACCATATTTAAATGTTGATTCTGAATAAATCAGATGTTTACATTTTCATTGTCTGTTTTCTGTAACTTGATTTTATAGAGTCACGATCCTCGGAATTATTAGAAGACGAACTTGGCTAATATAAAATAGGCGATTTTCGAACCGAATTTTAATCTACTGTATTGGAACACTGTTCTCCTCCGTGGCCGTGCGGTCTAAGGCGCTGTGCTTTGGGCTCCGACTGCGGGACGGCATGGGTTCGAGCCCGCCTGGGTTCAGTCTCTGGGTTTTCGGCCTGTGTACAGGAACGGTGGCAATCCACCATCGTGAGAAAATTGTGGAGCTACGAGTGAGTAGCGTAAGCCGGTCACGGATATCTCCTATAACGGCTGGGGGTTCGACGTGCTGACCCCACGTCACGTCATTACTGGTTGAAGATCTTCACACCTCTAGGTAGGATTGTGGGAGGGAGACTGGCAGTCGGAAGATAGGTCAAGGCCCTTCCAGGCCTGAAGAGATGGACGCCTCCTCATTTGTTTTATTTTTTGTTTTTAAACTGTTATTGTCTTATTTCAATAAGATATCCGCGATCACGATAATAAGTAAAATAATGATAATGATCATAATAATTAATAATAGCACGACTAATTATTGGGCTGCCTCGGGCTCCACTGGCGCCACTGTCTCGATTACGTAGTAAATGAAGCTCCACCTTCTTCATTACTTGCATATCGATTAGCCAGAAGAAATGTGGCATTTCGTCCTTTCATTACAATGTTGTAATGAATGGCTATGAGGAAAGACAGTCGCCTGACTGAAGAATTTAAAATTAGATTAGCAAGTTATTTTCGTAAACCATCAACTGAAAAATTTCAGAAGGGGCCTCGACCCAAATTTCGCGCCCCCCTTCTCCTGCTAATGACGCCTGTGCCCACCATCACAGAGAATAATAGCACGACGCTGGGTCTCATTGTATGTTTCTCGATTAACCCTCCATCGGCAGTTGCATAATCTTGCCTGCAAACCGAAGCACTTGTTGAATAGCTCCGACGTCAGGTGACGTAGTCCTGACGCAACCTTACTCCAGACATGACGTAACCGATGACGTAGTGGATACGATCGATTTGAAGGAATGTCCGTAACTGATAGTATCGCGGACGTTCAACATTTTAGGATCTTTTTTTTTACAACAGTGATTCAGGCGAGAATGGAACTTGGAGGTTTTTCGAACACGCTAAACGTAAATTGGTTTCTTTGTAACAAGCTGAAAGACATTCAGCTTTTCCGGAGTAGTTAACACAGCACGCTACAACGCCAGGGATCCTGGGTTCGAATCCCGGCCTGGTCATTATATCATCACTCATCCTCATCGTCGTGAATAGCCAAAAGTTACAGAAAAGCGACGCTAAATAGCAAATGGTTATACATTTAACGTCTTGTTACATAATTGTGTTTTGAAGAATTTTAAGATGAATTTATTTTATCCTAATAAGGTATATTTATTAGGGCTGAGCTGTTGCCGATGCCGATGTATCGGTAAGTATCAATTGAATTTTTTTTACCGATCCTGGTCGATACTTTCCGGCATTTTGGTCTTTTAAGTAGGGTTGTTAAAGGTCCAGGGATTTTAAAAAAAATCAATTCCGGTCCAGGAGGGAAAATCAGCAAGCGTAAATATGTTCTGGACCGTAAAGTACCTTTTTATCTGTAAAGTATTAATATTTAAATTCGGTCCAGGAACTTTTTCCGGCTGAATTTAAATACGGTCCAGGAACCTTTTTTTCCGGCTGAATTTAAATTCGGTCCAGGAACTTTTTTCAGGCTGAATTTAAATACGGTCCAGGAACCTTCTTTTCTGGATCAATTTAAATACGGTCGATGAACCTTTTTTCCGGATGAATTTAAATACGGTTCAGGAACCTTTTTCAATGAAACGATACGCAACTTGTACCGAATTTAAATTGTGCGAGAAGAAAGGTTCCGGTCATGCAGCGAAACCCAATAGAACCCTAATATAATTTATAGGTTCCTGGACCCTAACAACCCTGCATTCAAGAGGGCCAAGAAAATTCCAGTGCGACACTTTCGCGGAGTCGAATTATTTTGAAAATTAGGCAAAATCTGAAGTTTCTTCTATTTTGTACCAGTTTTGTGTGAAAAACTGGATTTTGTGATTACAGAACGTGTATTTTAATACTCTGAATTAATTCTTCTAGGTTTTAAAGCAAAAAACTCTTTATAAATTGATGCTACTTAAAAATTAATATTAATCAATATTTTGAACAACTTTTAATTATTACAGTTTTCAACCAAAAGTATCGGAATAATGCTAAAGTATTTTTCAAAGCAGCTAAAGTGATATGTTTGGAAGTTAGCAAAGAGAAAACTAAATATATGCTTAGAGTCCGAAACCAAGTGTTAGGTAATAATCAAAATCTAATTATCTCGTTTGATCCAGTTTTCAAATTCAAGTACCTAGGAGTAATACTAACAAATGAAAATTATATTGAAGAGGAAATAAAAAGCAGGCTTAATTCAGGAAATGCGTGTTACTTTTCTCTTCATAAACTTTAATCATATCGTATCTAAGAAACTAAAAAGTTAAAATATACAAAACAGTAATTTTGCCTGTAGTATTATATGGATGCCAAACTTGGTCCCTTACATTGACAGAGGAACATAAATTAGTATTTGAAAATAAGATCCTTAGAAAAATATATGGATCTAAAGGAATGAGGATACAGATGAGTGGAGAAGGTTACATAATTTAGAACTGCATAATATATATTGGTGTCCAGATATTATTAGAATAATTAAATCAAGAAGAATGAGGTGACACGAATGGGAGAAAAAAGAAGAGTTTAGAGCGTTCTTGATTGGAAACCTGATGGTAAGAGACTAGTAGGAAGACCAAGACGAAGATGGAGAGATAACGTTGAGATGGACCTAAAGGAAATCGGTAGGAATGGAAAAGAGTGGGTAGATCTTTCTCAGGATAGGGACAGATGAGGCCCGTGTTGCTGCAGCCATAAACCTTCGGGTTTAAGAAGGATAGGGAGTTAGTTAGTTAGTATCGGTATCGGTGAGAATCGATAAGAGTATCGGCATCGGAATGGGTATTGGTTCGAAGTGGCATCCGCTCAGATCTAGTATTTATCGTTTTCTTTTACCACAGGTTTTGTCTAGATATATTGAATCGGTGGAGGCACATCGTTGTTAAAGTGGACTTCAAGTAGAAGAAAACCATTGTAAAAGTATAGATATCTATACAGTACGTCAAACGACTATTACGCGCTAAATACTGACCTATGGCAGTGTATGCAGCTTTGAACATAAAAATTTAAAGAAAATTGGAAGAAAATCTAAATTTTGACATTTTGTTCTTTTTATTATTATTTCTGTTATTTTACGACGCTTGTCAAGGAGTCTCTGAACTGTATTTCCTTGTAACTATACCCTGTCCCGGAAATCTCTGGAGGAAGCGAACGAAAGCAAGTCTCTGTGCTAGTTGTGACTCGAGAGGGCTCAACCAATGAACACGTGCGAGGAAACGGTATTGGATGGAGGGGGAACTGCAACTGTTCGATCCGCCACTCGCGTTCTCCTCTTCTCTACCGTTATGTGCGACCTTACTTCGGACATTCCCGGGATAGGGTATGGAAATGAAGACAGCCATTTTCTGGAAAAGTTAACGGACCGGTTGGACTTCCTCCCTCCCCCCACCGACGCCCGTGCCTATAAGTAGATTGCGACGACGAAAACGTCAATGAAAATACGAGGTTCACGTTCTTGCGTCATTTTTTTTCAATTACCTTTTCTTTTTTTGTGTGTGAGCGATCAATAATACTATGTTCTTCTTACCAACATTTCCAGATGACGGTGAGTTTGTTCACCTGTCAAGTGCACAGCGAGGGGGGGGGGGGTGGCTGATGGAGGGCAGAGAAAACGCAGGTTCCTTGTCACGAGCAAGAATTCTGCTCCCAACATCGCGCTAAGAGAATTTTTCTTATCTTGAGGGGTTTCTGAATTGAGAGAACCTGTTTCTGCTGCGCCAATAGTATGTTATTCGGGAATGAGGAGGAGAGTGTCGCAGATATTTTGACACGACGTATAAATGAAGGTGGATGCGGGTGACAGGTTATTTTTATATTTACTTAAGTAATTTCATTATACTGCTGAAAAACAGCATACGTGCCTAATACAGCAGTAATACATTATGAAAAAACATATACATTCAAAATTACACGTGAACACACATACAGTAAAATTACTGTATAGTAAAATACACTAAGAGCATAACTTACCTTGGAGTAATGAAACCAGTTCTATTAATTACACTGGTCTACATATGAATTTTCTTTCTGCTCACTTAGATATTTTAACTGATTCTATATAGTTTGAGGTCGCTGATTCCAAATATGTAGTCAGAAAAAGCGTATCACGTCACAATTTTTCACAAATCACAATTGAAAATTTTCTCAATATTATAATACTAGGCTAAACTCTAACAATTTTCCATATAGATATCTTCACATAATGAAATTATGGGACTATACATAGGTGGCGTAGCTGATAACAGGTTTTAAGTTGCATTGTTTCACAAGTCACATTTCAAAATTTTCAGAAAATTATATCCGGCTACATTCCAACAGCACTTGCAAAGATAATGCGACGTAGTCAGATGTCCATGCAGAGTATCACGTCACGTCGTTTAGCAAACATACCTCTCTATTTTCTCAATAGGGAGTTCTTAATGGACAAAAAGTTTAGGCAATTCGGCAAAATTGATCAATTTGTTTCACGAGCACATACAGTCAACACCTGATGCCTGTACTTATGCTAAACATAACATAAACCACAGAATAGCACAACATGCATACCTACTTAGGCAAAAATTTTCTTTTCTTTGAATTTCTGGAGTAGTTGGTCTCAGGAACGTCACGCTGCAAGCACCAGCAATAGTCGGCCATCATGTTTTCATTCCACCTCCCCTGATATCGGTGTTCCATGGTTTTTATGTTTTGGTGGAAGCGTTCGCCCTGTTCTTCACTTACGGCACCAAGATTGGACGGAAATACATCTAAGTGGCTGTGCAGGAAGTGAAGCTTGACACTCATATTTAATCCTAACTTTTGAAACGTCACCAACAAATTTTCAACTAGAACCTCGTAGTTGTGCGCCCTGAAGTTTCCAAGAAAGTTTGTAATGACATCAGAAAAGGCGGTTCATTGTTTGTAAGAATTCTTCATCTTTCATTAGCATCCTTATCTGAGGACCATCAAAAATACCTGCTTTTACTTTCTCATGCGCCAATGCAGGAAATTTTGAGCAAATGTATTTAAAGCAAGCCCCATACTTATCCAGAGCTTTTACATACTGCTTCATTAATCCCAACTTAATGTGCAGTGAAGGAAGAAACACTTTCTTAGGATGAACAAGCGGCTTGTTCTGTATTTTTTTCGCCCCGACTTCAAAGATTTTCCTGGCAGGCCACAGTCTTCGTACCCAATGTTCATTCCTTGCTCGACTGTCCCATAAACACAAAAAGCATGGATATTTCGTGAAACCTGCTTGTTGACCTTTACTCCATTGTCTGAGATTTTGTACACAGGTCCTGCATACTTTGAGGTGCCCAGGATTTATCTTGGTCACCCAATTTAATTTCAAAGTATGCACTATATGCTTTCCTTACAAAGTCAGTAATATTTGTCCTTTGTTTTGGGGTTGTAAAAGAACCGCAAATGTAACAAAATATATCAGGGTTGTTCTTGCACTTTCGACGAACAGATGCCATGTCAACAAAAATACACAACAGCTCAACAGGTAACCGCTTCGAACCTCTTCCGTATACGATACTCAGTCTATTTGTAATTGGATAGAATTTAAAATGAATAATCTCTTTAGTTAATATACAGCGTTTTTCAAAAAGAATATACGTAATTCGCATGCATATATTTATTAAACTTTAAGACATACGAAGATGAAACTTGACACACATACTTACGAACCTCTCAAGTTAAGATTACAGATGTTCAATATGTCCTCCAGCAGTGACACGAACAATATCACATCGATACTCAAATTCCTCCCATACTCGGGTAAGCATGTCCTTCGTCACTGATGTTACGGCAGTACGGATCCGGTTCTTCAACTCTTCCAGGTTCTGTGGGAGTGGTGGTACATAAACATTGTCTTTAATGAAAACCCACAGGAAGAAGTCACAGGGTGTCAAATCCGGTGACCGTAGAGCCCAGCTGATACATGCTAAGTCGCCAGCACCTTGACGACCAATCCAACGGTTCGGTAGAGTTTCATTCAGATAATCACGCACTTGGCGACTCCAGTGAGGGGCGACTCCAGTCTTGTTGAAAAATGAAGTTGTCTTCGTGCAGCCTCGGAAACAACCAGTTTTGTAACATAGAGAGATACTGCTGACCGTTAACCGTGTTTCCATCAAAGAAGAATGGGCCGTAAACAGATGATCGGGATATCGCGCAAAACACATTCACTTTGGGCGAATCTCGTACATGTTCAATGAATGCATGTGGGTTCTGTAGGCCCCAAATGCGAACATTATGTTTGTTTACCTGACCACTGACATGAAACGCAGCTTCATCACTAAACACGATGCGTTGTGCGAAAGTGTTGTCATTGTCAATAGCATCAAGAATCTCGTTACAAAATGCCACACGTTTGCGTTTGTCATCAGAACGCAGAGCTTGTAACAGCTACCTTGTACGGCTTTATAACCAGCCGACGTCTTAAAACACGCCAAATTGTTGTTGTAGGAAGTTGTAACTCCCGACTGGCACGACGAGTTGATTTTGAAGGGCTACGTTGGAAAGCAGTTTGAATTCGTGCAACATTTTCTTCAGGAACACGAGGGCGGCCAGGACTCTTTCCTTTACATACACATCCTGTATCTACAAACTGTCGATACCATCTGCGAATGTTCCACCCATTCGGAGGATCAATTTGGTACCTCAACCTGAAACGTCTTTGCACTGTAATCACGGAATTGCACTTCGCAAACTCGAGAACACAAAATGATTTCTGCTGCGGAGTAGCCATTTCAAACAACTGACGGTTACCAAGCAAAACAGAACACAACTGACATCTAGCGGCTATTATATAAACTAGACTATGTATTCGTTTCTCTAATAGCCGAGCCGGGGCGCAGCGATCGATAGTTTGGGCAAAATAATAGTTTGTAATACGTATATTCTTTTTGAAACACGCTGTACTCTTGCGTTTCTACATTTAACAATGTTCGAATAACTGATTAAAATAATATTTATTATAATATTCCATGTGTTGTCATCTTGTGACCTCTTTACGGACTACGTTGTTTCTTTGCTACAGCCCTAATATTAAATAATTTTCTATTTTCCTCCGAAACCTGACGTGATAGAAAAAAACGGATTTCGGTTTTGGATTTACCACCCTCGAATTACTAAAGAACAACCATCAGCCTCCAGTCAGCAAAATGGACGTAGACCAGTGTTATCTATGTGCTTTACCATTCAAACTTGGACATAAGGAAGAAAAACAAGAAAGATAATCATAGATTACAATACAATAAAATATAATAAAACACAAGCTACGTTAGCAAAATAAAACATGTTACTTTGATAATATACAGGGTGATCCGTTTGAGATGTCAGAAAAGTAAATAGGTTATATGCAAGAGGTAAATGCACGTATCTCTGAGCAGTTTGCTGTAATGTAAGCAGAAAGAAAGTAAGTTTCGAGTTAGTAGAGGTTTACAGATTTCAGCCGTGTGGCAGCGCTAGCGTGCATGGCAGACAAAGATGGTGGCCACGCCGAAACAGCAGGCACAGTGTGTCGTATGGTATGCAAAATTTTCGAGTGTTACATACACGGTAGCATCGCCACATGGCTGAAGTTTACAACATTCACTCACTCGAAGCTTACTTTTTTTCTGCTTAGATTGCAGCAAACTGCTCAGAGATACGCACAATAACCTTTTATGTACAACTGGTTTATTTTTGTGATATCTCAAAAGGATCACCCTGTAAAACCTTTACCAGTCATCCAATAGTAACAGTGTTGCGGTAAAATAAAATTAAGATAATTATCTATTGTCTCTAAAATAAGAAGGAGTAGAAATTGCAGACCAGTTAGCTCTAAATGCATAATGCTGCACCCACAGAGTAATTTTGAATAATAAATATCGAACATTAAGTTTCATTTGATTTATTTTACTTTACGTTTCTGCCACTTTAGGCTAATTGCGAAGATGATGATGAAGGAAGATAAGATGAAATGAATAAAGGGACAATCACAAACACAATGGACAGCATAAAAGTCCAATAGCGGATTGTGGTGCCATGGGTTCAGACGAAAGAGCCTCTTTACTCTTCAATATGCAGTCCAGGGTGTATACCGGGTGGGCCATAAGTCAGTTGTCACTAGCAATCGTTAGACTTTGTTTTGCCTAGCGTAGTGGAAGTCAGTTGTGAACTTGACTAGTGCGTGTTACCTAATATAAGAATGCTGGGTAATACGCACTAGTCAAGTTCACAACTGACTTCCACTACACTAGGCAAAACAAAGTCTAACGATTGCTAGTGACAACTGACTTTTGGCCCACCCTGTACTATGTGAAAGCGAGATTGATTTCTGTGTCTTAATAAAGGGTCACCCCTACACCTCGGAATATCAAATTGCACATTAACACATTTACATATAACATTGCAATCCTGAGCATTTCTACTATCCAAGAGGCTATCATCTCTGGAGGAAGCGAACGAAAACAAGTATCTCCAACAATGAACACGTGAGAGGGAATGGGATTACGTGGAGGGGGATGGAAAGCTACTGCACTTACCAGCTTTCGCAGCAGCGTGTGCTGCTTCGCTCTGCCCACTCGATTTCCCCCCTTCTCTACCGATATGCGCGGCCTTGCTCCAGAGATAAACGAGACAGAGTATGCATTTATACCGCCGAGTTCGGATGTGCGTCCCCTCGACTCAAGCGCATAACGCATTTGATAGCATTACAAGCCGGAGTTTCGTGAAGTTTAACTTCGATAACTTCAGAATATTGCAATACTGTCACGGAGAGCACATCCATGTCGTCCGAACGTGACACCTCTCTGCCTGCCGTGAATGCCAGTATTTGCTTTCATAAGGGTGGATGCGCCGTCTTAGAAGATATGCATTCCCTTCTGTGTAGTTGGGAAATGTGAAAACTGGAAAACCGATAAGCGCTGAGTGTTGATAAGTGTCATTACTGTTGTCGTAATCATAATTCCGCAGCAAAACAAATAATGTTTAAGTACGATTATTTTATCAGTCTAATAGTCTGATATTTTGGCACCCTAGGCAAGATTGTGGTTTGGCGCCCTACCTCCTCCCCCCGCACATAACCAATTACCGCCCTACCCCCCCGCACGCTAACAATTACCGACATTTTATATGCGTCCTTCGATATTTTCTTCTTATGCCATGGTTTGTGATATTTACCGTACATTCTGCAAATGTTGAAATGAAGAAACAAGGAAATTTAATTAAAAATAATATATGCATTTCTGATGAAAAGTTATTTAATATTATTGCAGTTATGTCTTAGTGTCTGAAGAACATATTTAGAAACTTACCATTACTACTTTTGGGAACAAATAATTCCAGCAATGTGTTACCAGAATATAATAAGCGTACAGGTAAATAAGAAAAATGTTAAGAATGTTAATTAAAATAAATATTACAGTGAAATTTAAAATTATTCAAATCTACTTGGAAAAATAACATCATTATAAACTATGTATTTCACATTATTTTGATAGTCGCGGTAGCTCAGTCGTGTCGGCCTCCGTGACGGAATGGTAAGCGCATCGCGCTACGAAACCAGGAGTCCCGGACTCGAATCCCGGCTAGGACATGGATGTTTGTGATTGTCGGTAATGAGAAAAACTGAGAAATAGTAAAAATTGAAATGTGTGAATGTTGAGAAAATGGTGAATGGCGAGGAATACTACCGCATAGGTATATTAATTTTGAAGAGAAAAAAAGTCGTTAGGGCGTGTCTGACTTCCATGGGAGAGACCCGGGTTCGACCCCCGGCTGGAAAGAAGCGGGATTTTTCACACCTGTTCAAACGGCTTCGGCGCCCACCCAGCGTCGTATAATGCGTGTACCTGGAGGATACTCTAAGGGGGGTAAAGGCGGTCAGAGGCGTGGTGCTGATCACATCACCCCCACCTTCGGCCGTGATCAAGAAGGTATGGGGCCCTAACTCCACACCCCCTATACGCCTTCATGTCGTTGTGCATAGCACAGGGGAGCACTTTACTTTATTACACATTATTTTAATTAAAATTCACAAAATAGGCCTATTACAAAACCCGACTGACATCTCAGGTTTGACAGGAGCATGGCGCCCTAAGGCTTCAGCCCCCGCCCACCTTATCCTACTCCTCTCTACGGGCCTGTATTGTGTGAAAAGCAACTCGTGCGTAAGTGTGAGGAGGCGATTTTTAAGTAAACTTTCTCAAAAGATGTTAAAAATATGTAGCAGTATAGAAAAACCTTTCCATCTTCTGTGATAAAAGTAACTACTTTACTTGTAATTGTGATATATTTTCATTAAAATAATTCAAATAAAACCATTGAGTTGGGTGAGCGCGTCCGTTTACGCTGGGGGACTGCGACAGAGCGAAGCAGTACACTCTGCTGCGAAGGTTGGTACAACAGTTGCTTTCCCCCTCCACGCAATCCCGTTCTCTCTCACGTGTTCATTGGTAGAGCCGTCTCGCGTCACTACTTGCGCAGAGACTTGTTTTCGTTCGCTTACTCTAGAGATAACCTGGACAGAGTAAGGATCCCGTTCGAAGCAACATATTGCGGTGAAACTGAGTGTATCCTATGGAGGCTATGGGGAAGCAAATGTGGAAGTGGCGCATATAATTCAATTTCTCATGCGCAGAGCTCTCTGGAGCCCGTTGGAAGCTACATATTGCGGCAAAACTTAGTGTAGATGCTATGGAGACCACGGGGAAGCAAATTTGGAAGCTAAAATTGGTTCACATTTTCACCACCAGGTGGAAATGTGGCGCATAGAATTCAATTTCCAATGCTCAGAGCCCTCTGGAGCCCGTTGGAAGCAACATATTGCGGTAAAACTTAGTGTAGATGCTATGGTGACCATGGGGAAGTGAATGTGGAAGATAAACATGGTTCATATGTTGACCACCAGGTGAAAATGTGGCGAATAGAATTCAATTTCCAATGCTCATAGCCCTCTGGAGCCCGTTGCAAGCAACATATTGCGGTGAAACGTAGTTTAGAGGCTATGAAAACCATGGGGAAGTGAATGTGGAAGATAAAAATGGTTCATATGTTGACCACCAGGTGAAAATGTGGCGCATAGAATTCAATTTCCAATGCTCAGAGCCCTCTGGAGCCCGTTGGAAGCAACATATTGCGGTAAAACTTATTGTAGATGCTATGGTGACCATGGGGAAGTGAATGTGGAAGATAAAACTGGTTCAAATTTTCACCGCCAAGTGGAAATGTGGCGCATAGAATTCAATTTCCCATGCTCAAAGCGCTCTGGAGCCGGTTGGAAGCAACATATTGCGGTGAAGCTTGTTATAGAAGCTTTGGAGACCATAGGAAAGTGAATGCTGAAGAAAAGAATATTTCAAATTTACTGGTACTTTCGAATGCTCCCCGAAGAAGGAGCTGTTGGCACTGAAATAGAATGGAGCAGTGCAAGGCTAAGCGACTTCTTCCGCCTAGAAATTCCGATACTACTTCGCTTAGCCCCGCCTCGGTGTAAACTTTATTACACGTATTTTCTCAAACAAGTTTCTTCCGCGTCCATCGATTTGCATGTACTCCGTTCTTCCCTGCCTTAGTAATAGCTCAGTTTAAATGTACTTTTTAAATGAGCTAGTTGTGTACAGTCAAGGATAAAGATAATAATAGACAAATTGTCAACCAATTGTTCATTCACTCTTCATTTTGCGGCGTGTGGTTGAAGAAGATCAATAAACAGAGAAACGTCTGCTCTCATCAGTAAAATTTCATTATTTAAAATACCATCAGCACTTTGAGTGAGGTCGGGGGATGTTTGCTCGAGTCTTGTTGCTAGCTGTGGCAGGACTCCTATAACTTGACAAGTTTAAAAACAAGACGCTGCAATCCATTGTTTGCGCACCTCACATCACATTTCCCCACTCCATTGTCTGCGGCGACGTTCATTCGCAGTGTTGCAAACTGGAGGGAGCTGAATCCTCTGAGAATTTTCAACGAAATTTGAATGTGAAAGGCATGAATTAGTATCCCGTCACCTACGCTACCTATTGGTTGCGCTAAATTCTAAATACATTTTGATATTTTCCCTTTAAACCTTAAATTAATTAAGTTATAGTAGTGATATTTCTTACCAGCATAAGAAATGTATGAAATAAAACGATAGAAAAATGAAAAATATATAAACGATAGAACTGAGCTCACCTTCTAAATGTTTTCCAGTTCTCCTTCTTCAGTTTCACTCTCCCACTCATCCGAGTCTGTGTCTACCGATGAATCTGTGTCCGTGTCTGAATCGGCTTCACCAAGTCTAATTATCAGTTCATCTACACGCTCGTCCATAAGTCCATCTCTTTCAAAGTAAGAATCTTGCAGCCAAGAGTAAAGAGCATGAACATTTCAATGCTTTAGAAAAGAACACAGGCAAGTGTGTTATCAGATTGCCTTCTCTTGGTGATTGTTGTACGATAAACAAACGAACCACTACCCCACTCGGTTTAAAAAAAAAATAATAAAAAAAAAAACTGGGCACTGCTCGATGTCGCATTCAGAAAATGAAGTCATTCGCCCTGTAGTTTCTCTTCGTTATAAACCTTAACGCACGTGCGTAATACTAAAGTTTACGATCGGCGCACCGCACGCATTTTCAAAGGCCGGATTAAATAAAATGAACCACTGATATAATAGGAGCCTGCATGCACCGTAACGCTAAACAGTGAAAATTGTTTGTCATATTTGTTTTAGCTTATTTTTTCTGAGTTGGCACCACTGGTACTCTCAACGCCAGACCAGTGAGTAGAAGAGTGGTGGGGAGGATGACGTAATACGAAGTGCTCCGCAGCGATCTGCGCATATCGGGACTTAACTTGTCAGGCTATATGATTTGTCGTAGTGACAACGAGACAACTGGAGGGGGATACCATTGTCCCTGATACTTCGAGCACTGCATACGATGTAGAAAAGACAAGAGCCATAATCTTTGCCGCTCACTGTACAGTGGTATTCATTTAAATTCCCAGACAGCGGGGAAGGTTTTCCTTCGAGACAGGTGGGATATTGTCGAGCCTAGTATAGTGGAACTACAAGCAAAGAAACCTGCGCAGACCCGCGACTCCTGTGCACCGCACTCCCGCGAAGAGGGAAGGGGGAGAGTGAACCATGCTTCCTTATGACCCGAGCTCAACGGAAGAAGGGAAAGTTGGGCGGGACTTTTCTTCCATAGTTTTTTTCCTTGTGGTTTCTCTATGGGAGTTATTCCTGAGTAAATAATAAAAAAATGATCGATCAGACAATTCGATTATTGATGGCGGGGAAAGAACTTCCGGTTTGGCGAATTTTCCAAAGTAAACAAATGGAATACATATCGTCACCGACCTTATTTTCTTATAAAAGATCGGAAACAAAATGGATCACTTGAAATTTTTGAGTGATGTAGAGAAAAAAAAGGTACCTAGAAAAGATTGGCAATTTTCCGGATCCTTTGGATGCAGCTTATAAGGGACAATACTAATATTTTCCAAGGCACCTTCAGTTTCGTTTTTGAAAAGAGTTCTCCAGGTTGAAATGAAGCTTACATTAATTATACACATTGAAATACTTCGATCACAACAGTAAAAGAAATAATAGTAATTTCTAAGGTTAAAATTATTGTTATACACTAATACCTAAATAAATACATTTTCTTCGAATTTAATTATTATATTATTGTTGTTGTTTGTTTATTATTATCATGCTATTCGATCTCGAGTGAATATCCAGCACAACTATTTTCAATTAGAACTTTTACATTTCATAGTTACTATACTGAAATTCACATATTCTTTGAATTAAATGGCAGAATATGAAAAAATATCCTGGTTCCTGTATTTTTCACTAATTTTTTCGATCTAATGCATATTTTACATTGATTAATCTGTTCGAATACCTACCAAGTTGCCTTTATTTCTGTTATTAACAACAAAAATAACAAACTTCCTGCTTTTTTACAACTTGAAATGAAGGATGCCCATTTCCAGAGGGGGGGGGAGGAAGGTCCACTGACCTACTGACGCCCATGGAGAGAGTGCTTATCAACAACCAAAAGGCAAATGCGTTATAATATGATTATAAATAGTTCCAACTTTTATATTTAATCAACACATGTGCGTTAGACAATTATAATTTTCGAAACATGTAAAATATTTTCATTTGATTTGTTGAAGTGCCGACTGCAGAGCCTACTCCCACGTGTTTGTGTCCAATCTTTTCGCCTTACTGCCTACATCCACTGATCTTTCAATATCGGATCTGTCTGAAAACGATGCATAGATATCCGAGAACAATTGTTTGTTCCCTATCTCATGTTGAAACCAAATGTCACACAAATATTATCGCCTTTTCCGAAGACACTGCCTATACACCATTGAATTCAATGTTATTCTTTCCAAAACCGGAAGTGCAGTTCCCGCCAGCGCCAAGGAAGCACAGAAATGTAAACATCCGGTGAATAGCGCCCATAGTGTCTGCGATGAACAGTTTCCACCACCTGGTGCGCTTGAAATCGCAGACAAAATGCAGAACCGGTCTTCGCGTGCTCCACACACACTTCTAACGGGTCTCCCTTATCGCACAACACTTCTGCAACATTTCGTTCTGACGTCATCAGAAACTGCTTTTATTTTTAGGCTAAATGCCCAAGTTGTTAGATTAGGCTAGCTAGGGTTTAGTTCTCTTACCATAACTAATAAATGTTCAGTGTATTTATGCTAATGGAACCAAACGTAACAGTCCTAACCTAACAACGTACGCATTCCTCGTCTGACGTAAGAACATAAGGTTGCAGAATGTTGTGCGATAAGGGAGACCCCAATTGTAACAGGGTTCACCAAAGGGAATATGTATGGTCTAATATACGTCCTTACGGATTTAGAGAGGGAAGCAGTATTTATTACTTTTACAGCACATTCAGTTATAAATCAAGGCTACAGTTGAAAATATGAAGTCAAGATTGATAACGCGTCTACCGATAAATCAGAGAGGCTTCAAATCGTGAGTTTTAATTGATACATTTTTTATTCAACTTCATAAATTTGTTTTGTGTTTAGAAATAAAAGTTCACAAATTATACAATTCAACAAAATTATCTTCCATGTAGAGGGGAAGGGAGCAGCAACGTGAGGCGCACTTGTTAATTTTCATTATTTTCCCACGTATTTTATTATCAATAGTTAAAACACAAAGTTAGGAAAATATGCATGAAGCATAGGCGCGTAATGTATGAGACCAACTTGCTAAAGGCGAAATACTTTACTATTTAGAGTTACTAACAAATCAAGCTATCACACGATTCGTTGAAAGTTCATTCTCCCTGGACGAGTATTTTTACGTTTAAATTTTGATGCAGTTAACTATTTTCCCACGTGTGACGGGAATGAAAATGAATTATTGGAATCTGAGTGGAAAATTTTCTCAAGCAACGTGTCCTCTCCACATCAAAGCTCATGTATTTGTTACTTTCTGTACTTTAAACTTACTTCTTAAAAGTAAGTTAGTTACAGTTATTTTGCCCCAAAAAGGGACTAAAATAGTTACTTTTTATGGAATATAACTGACCTGCATAATTATAGTTACTTTAATTTAATGAGTAACGGCGTTACTTTAAAATGAGCTATACCTTGTAGAACGTGTAACATTTTTGAACCGTAGGCAGGCTCTTCTTGACTTTACTGATGTGACCTCAAGTTATGTAAACGTCTATTTTTAAATATAAGAATATGGAGATAAAATTCATATCGATCCTCAATAGTTCAAAATACGTCATCACACGAAATATTTCCTCGTTGCAAATGTATACACATGACTATTAACTTTTTCTTGTGAAACTTTTTAGCAAATCATAGTTTTCTTCATTGTTAGTGAACTCCTTACCTGAAAAGGTAACCGATGCAGAGTTTCTAGTGTTACAAAGTAACTACTTATAGTTGCTTGACAAAGTAACTTTTATTTGTAACTCGTTACTTTCAAACCCTGCTTGAACTGGCTTCGGTGAGAGGAAATTTCTACCAACAAACCTGCACACACACTTACATCTTTGATCAATTTGAACATTTTTGAACACTGCGTAGATTAGATTTTTGGAGAGCTTAGAGAAGAAAACTTACAGAAGTGTTAGAGCATTTCAAGGAATGATATGCAGGAGCAGCTTAACCCTTATGGACACGCGTGAATATTTGTGACACAACCACACGCATGGGGTGTTTTCCACCCCACACTTTATATTGCAGTTTTTTACAAATGTATGAGTAAAAAAGGTTTTCTGTTGTTTTTTTTGTTAACAATTAGTCTTTTCCATAATAGTTAAACATATTTTAGCTATATAAAACAACTGTATAGTGGTTTGAATAATTGTTGATTAGACAGTTACATTTTTCTTCTGTATTTTAAAGTATCGTTAAAAAAGAAGTAAAAATGTTAACTGTACCCAAAAAAAATAGTTTTTTACTTGCATGTGGTTACAAGACAGGGCAATGAAACAACTGAAGGTATTTTAGTCATAGGTTTATTATACAAATTTATTAGTAAATCACCATCGAGTATTGGTCAATTTAGCCAGCTGTTTATAATATCATAAAAACTTTTTCCCAAACCAACAAAATTTTTAGAGTGCTTTTTTTAATTTTTGATAAAATCTAAACAAGAGTATTACTTAAAGAGATACATTTATAAAAAATTATAAAATTTAAATCAAATTTACAACATGTTACTTAGCTACTGACAAAGGTTTTTGTGAGTGAATGTTCAAATTTATTCTGGGCAGCATTCTTCGCAGTAGATGAAGGTGTGCTCTTTACAATGCTGTCTATTATGCTTTCGTCTATCATACACAACCACTCATCAAGTGGGGTTTTTGGCTTCTTTAGCAGCGGCTTTTACAGTAGGATGATGTGTACTTACAATATTATGAGCTCTTGTCCTTGCGTTTTGTGGTGGTGTTTGTTTCTTCCATACAGTAGTTTAATCTTTCCCTATATAAGTGTTAAGTCTGTGAGCCAATGGTAGTTTGCTGTCACTGTCACTTTCTTCACTTTTACCACTGTCACAGTCTTGTTCAGTTTCTGTATCATGTTCACTTTCGTGTAAACTGTCTTGTTCTGCATCACTATCTTCACCGACAATTGATTCATTATCACTTCCACACTCATCCAACATGGACAGAATCCTCGCTTGTTTGCTACCCAAATTATCCATTTTTGGAGTTTTTTTAAATATGCAACTTAAAACACCATCTAGACTACAGTTCATAAAAAATCGTAACAATTAGTTAAAACAAATAACAGAAACTAAAAAAGCAGCATTTTGGAAATGTGTAACGTAAGCACACGCGTGGGGTGTAAAGCACCCCTGGCCAAGTTTGACGATGTTCACTGAGTGACAGCTGCGCGCAAACTGATTGACCTTGAGTCAATGACTAGAGGGGCAAACAACGGAAAGGTACCTGGAAGGCCACCAACAGAAACAAAACACTTTTAAACGTAGTAAAGAAGAGAGACTGTCTGGGGTGGATTACACCCCAGCGCGTGTGCATAAGGGTTAAGGACAGAGCGATCTAGGAGACTGCCAGGGGCGTCCAACCCCTTGATTAACGCCAAAACCTTATTTCTTATTACATAAGAGTGACTATTTGCTTCTTTGTTTGAGTTTATTTTTAAATTCACTTTATATCGTTTTTTTCTTTCTTTTGGTTTTACTAGAGCAATTTATTATTCTGCCGTCGAACAACGTCAATAACACAAAAGGAGATCAGCAGTGAATTTTTATATTTAAGTATATATGTATTCATACACCACAAAATACAGTATTAATATTTATTAAAGGCCCAGGCACCTGACGTCTGTGGTTTACAAACGATTCCGGAATACACAGATTAGTCAGCTTCCGGTATGAATTAGTTGACATATTATACCAAACTTAGTTCTTAGAGGTTATTTCACAGAGTACTTACGTCTTCGATGTAACTACTTCCGTATTTACTTCACTTGGCGATAAACACGCTGAAAAACACTAACGTTGAACACTTAGGGGGAGTTGGGGGGAAAGCACAAATCTTGCTGATACAGAGTTCGATGTCTTCAATCTTCTAATCCTCCTGTCGTTGGTTCTTAATAAACATGTAGCCTCTCTTCTTTAGTAACCTTTTCTCAGGTTCTGGTAGATATACTGCACAGGCCGATAGTTCACTCACAGTTCGTTCCTTAGACACTATACGTATCTCTTTCCGGCTGAGATTATGGCCGATAGTTCACTTACAGTTTTTCACAGCCCGCGAAACCAATAACCAACGTAACACGGATCCTAACCGTATCAATCCTTGACTCGGACTGTCTTCTCTGCAACGCACATCAAACGTTCCCTAGAAAAGACGTTAACCTCTCTTGCCGCCCTTTTTTCCCCCAGCGAGGGCGGGTCAACTTTTATAAGGGGTGCGTTAAGATCGGTTACAACTTTATACACAGAATGGCTTGTAGGGATTCGACCTACAGTTTAAAGTGCGATTCACCGGATGCGTGACTGTATATTTTAAAAGGAGTTGGATTTTTTTGTTGACAAGAATTAATTGAAGTCACTGCTGCATAACATAATAAGTATATTACAAAATCATGTAGAAATTTAAGGTAAGCGATTACTGTTATTTTCATGTCATTATATAGATATTAAATAACATATAATAAACGTATTCTATAACAGTAACACTTAAAGTATTTTAAACGTAAGAACATTATTTTTCGTCATACAAACAGAAAAAAATATAACATGGTCATGTTTTTCTTATTGGAGGAAAGTGGAAAGTAGTAGGACCAGGGTAGAAACATGGGGGAGGGGGACAGGGTTATAGTAGGTGGGAAGTCAAGAATCCACCTCCCCCGAGCGAAAATGTTAGCTTGAGCTGCCCCTGACATTATGCACAGGTTAATCGGGACTGGATCTACAGTTTAAAGTGGGATCCGAACCACTAAGTGCATTCACCAGGTATCGAACCAGAAATACAGTAAACCCTCGTTAACACAAACTCGCTTAAGACGAACACTCGGTTAACATGAACAAAATGTTGGTTCCGGCAGGGAATAATTATATCTTATATAAAGTTTTATCGGTTAACGCGAATTTCGGTTACAACGAATTACGAACTGTTTTTTAGTCCGTTGCGTCGATTTCATTTAACACGAACTTTCAAAGTTTTTCATTTATTTTCCGTTGTTCTTCTGTCGTTCTTCAGATAGGTATGTAAGAAATCGCTCAACAATCTCTATCATCTTGTCAACAATCAACTTATACAGTATTGTAACCAACAGATTCAGATCAACAATGCGTTCAAATGTGTTTTTCTATTCTTTAAAACATAGCCAGTGCGAGTAACATCAAGTTGCAAGCAGCAAGACGGGAGTCATGGCCAAGAGGAAGCATACAGGCATAGTTCTGCAAACAAAACTGAAAATCCCCGGTTAGCACGAATTCTTTTAACACGAACTCTTGATTTTTCCGTCCCTTGGGATTCGTGTTAACGAGGTTTTACTGTATCTTGATTTCGAAGCGTCGACGTTGCCGCTACAACATCAGGGAGACCCATATTTACCGTATTCATGAGTATCTGCATATATATTGATGAGGAATTACAATGACAAACTAAGAAGTAATTGATTATATAAATTTCCAAGACCAACGATTGTTGCTGAACAATGTCAACAATGTCAGAAATTTCAAGAAATAACCAGAGTTTGTAATATCTCCGAAGTGCACCTGGGCTTTTTAATTAAAGTCCAGGAACTTGATTTGCTGGGACATTTTTAAGGGAAGGAAGAGGAATGGGTTCCAGTGGGTGTGCGCCCTTTTCGCTTGGGAGTCAACTAAGCAGTAAATCTGTCCGAGGTAATGAGATAAGAAGATGAAAGGGGGAGAGAATGTGTCGTTTGTCACGCAGAAAATAAAAACGTCACGACCTTCGTCTTCTTGACAGCGGGTAATGGAAATTCGAGCATGTGGGATTTCATTCCAAAGTAGATTTCAAGCGCTAGTGTTTACAAGAACGAGCGCGTAGTAAGTTTGAAACAAATGACTGGAGAAATAACGGTTCAAAACCGTCAATTTCCACTGCCATCCAACTACCGTTAAAATATTATCATAACCGTTTTTGAAGTAGAAACTGCTATGACATAGTTGTTGAAATTAATATAATTTGAATAATTCAGTTTTGTACGATATATTTATGGTGTACACAACTGTAATTTACAATCATTATTTATCTTTGTTTACGGTAAAATATTCAAATTGAAATAAAGAACGGTTGCGTCCCGGTTTTATAAATTGACAGGCAGGCTGTAAAATTTTTAACTTTAGAATAATGTAAAATTTACGGTAACTTCTAACAGCATAGTAAATTATAACTATGCCTTGTTTCCATGATAACCAAAAATCCAATATGCTGACCAAGGCAGAATTTTATTTCGAACTCTTGGAAAATAAATTAAAGAGAGTGATTGAAGTGTTAGTAAGACAGCAAGAAAGCAGAGCAGTGAGGAAGAGTGAACAAGTGATGGAACTCATAAAAGGACTTAAGTTGAATGGGAGAAAGACGACAATGTTTAGCTTAGACGTGAAAAGTATGTTCCCAAGCATCAATAGGTGACACGTTTTGGACATTGTTAGAAAGAAAATGGGACAAGAAATTATAGGAGAATGGGACAGTGAAAAGGTAGTGAAGGCGCTGGAAACCATTTGGAAGAACGGTTACAGTAAAATGGGGATAAAATAATGTTAATGAGTGAAGGACTGAATATAGGCTCTAGCCTAAGCCCAGCATTGGCTGAATTGGTTATGAATGAATGGGAAAAGAAAGTGGTCGAAAAAAGGAGGGGACAAAATAATTCTGTTTTGCAGATATTGTTTTGTCATATGGAAGAGAACAAAGACTCAAATCTGTTAACGTAAAAATGATGATGACCGGTTTTCAATATTAACGCTCATTGCATAGTTAATCTATGTAATTTTAATGATTCAGTTTGTAAAAATATATTTATGTTGAACTAAGCTGCAATTATCTTTATGCATTGCATGATATATATGAAATGTTCTAATTTTTAAAAACGATTGTGTCCAGTTTTTTGCAAATTAGCAGGCAAATTTTAAAATTTTAAAGGACGTATTTTGTTAGTAAAATCACTGTAGTTTATTTTTAGGGGGGATCTGTGGCAGCACTAGAGGGGTTAAAAGAGCGACCGCTCCCCTTTCAACTCACCTAGCAACAAAAACTTGATAAATAAATGCTTTTCTTTATCTCACATATGCATTTTGAGTGGTATTAGTGGTATGTTAAACGTGACTGTCCCCAGAAAATATTCCTCCCCCTCTGCCTCTCCCATTCCTTTTTTTTCTGGAGATATCATTGTGGGGGGGTTAGGGGGTGTAATGGTTGATTAATTCTTTACCAGAAATTATTTACATGTATCAATCGAAAAATTCCAAAACATGGACACTGATAATCGATTTTTCAGAGGGTACCGTCCCCCTCCTCCTCTAATTACGCTTATAATTCAGAGTATATACCAACATGTACCGAATTCATCTTTTTTGGTACACATAAAAACCTCTCTTCAAGGTGGAAAGCGATAGCCCCTTTCCAGTTTGGTCAAGTATGCAATGTATTCTGTTTAGATTCGTGCTTTCAGAATATGATGGGTAGCATACTCCCCTTGCAGGGATAAAAAAATTTACAATGAACCCAACTTAATTTTTTAGAACATTTTCTGTGTGTATAAATTGTTCAGAGTGCACGTTCTTAGCTGGGACACACTGCTGGACTATAAATAGTGTTATCAACAACACCACGAGGCACACTGAGACTTTCACTCTGCAGGTGTTAACTAATGCTGGTGTTAATTGCCCAACTGTAACTTATTTTCATTAATAATATCTTGAAGTGAGTTCAGCAGGTGAGGTAGGTGCTTTTATGAAGCAATAATTTACCAGGTAAGGTATAATTAAAGGTATAGATAGAAGTTCACAATAAATGACATATTTATATTCTAAAGGAGACCGACCCCCTGTAGCAGCTGCATACCGTAGGAAACAATATAAAAGGCAAAGCTCTGTCCTGTGCTTAGGGTAATGTGATCAGATTTTTAAAACAAAATAACGGGACGGCAAAATGTATACATTTTTAAAAATTGTTTTATCATAAAGACATGTTTGAATACTAATTCCATAAACAAATTAATTCTGTGGAAATAACTTACATAATATGGTGATATATACTGCAATGTACTACGGGTTAGCTGTGTTTTCGAAACAGATCTGCTGTCGGTTTCTCCTTACCAGAGCGCAGAGCGACGAAAGTCGTCACATCAGTCGCTTCTAATGCCCCAACATAACAACATCCGTGCAGACCTCTGTAGTCAGATATGAATGACTGACTGTTTCTATTTCATAGTTCATAGTAATAATAGAGAAGGTATATTGTTGTAGTAATTCTAAACCGATAAGTCGTTGTCACAAAAAGGGACATTTTGGCGTCCTGTTTTACGTTAAAAGAAATCGGGATAGAGGCTCAAAAAATGACTGTCGCGGCTAATACGGGACGTCTGGTCACCTTAGCTTAGGAATGGTACTTCCTCAACTGGCTTGTAAATATCGAGACGAGAGCTTGAACTCCAGTTCTTTTCAACATCGAAACGAGATCGAGACCGAGACTCCGATGTTATCGGTCTAGTTCGAGGCTTGGGTAAGTTATTGGAAAATTTATTTAACCAAAGTCCGTTACTAAGAGAGTCCATCGGGCATACCAGGCGGATATCGGCCTGATTATTTACAGATAATGTCACACACAGTGTCGTGCATTGAGGAGTATCGAGTCTATCAGTAATAGATCACTCAATCTTACAGCTTTAATATATTTTAAATCGCAATATTTATTATCTTATCGTATAGTCACATTTGACATGCGACATTCGTTGTTTTTTTTATCTCTGCGTGCGGCTACGCAGCCTGGAAAGAGCTCTCGCACTTTTCCACTTCTCGGCCGGAAGAGAGTCATGAATAGAGCCCGGAAGTTCAGGCATTTAATTTGGTTGAAATAGGCAGGAAATTTGTAATGTGGAGAATAGGCACCAAAAGAAAGAAAGAAAAGGCAAATAAACCGAAAAAGAGAGCAAATTCCAAGTCCCTAATATCTATAATTTCATTCAGAAAGTTAATGTCTACAACGCGAAAAACGTTACATGAAAAAGATAGAGAAATACACGCAGTGTGTATTTTAATTAGATAGTACTACTGGTCCAAATTTGCATTTCAGCGAGATTGACCAATGCATATACGTAAATATAACAACTTCAAAGCAACTTTTACTAAATTTTTTTCTTCTAGAGAATCTGAAATTTCGTATGATTAATAGATTATGTTACCTCGAATGTAATTAATTATCAAATCTTTTAAAAAACCGAAGGGAAATGTATGTGGTTTTCGTATTTTTTTAAAAAAATTCTGAAGGTGTAGACATAATAAATTGTATTGTGATATTTTTATTTGAGACTATAATTGATTATAAACTTTTCTGTTCTAGAAATGGCAGATACGATATTTGTTATTTAAAGAAATATAGAAGTCATTTTGATCGCTAAGATGAACTTTAAAAATTAAGAAAAGAAAATGGTATAAATATAATTTGGAAAGAATCATTAAAAAATTGTCCAGACCCAGTATCCTGCAACATGCTGACGTTTCCGAGAAAAAAATATTTTTTCCCGTCGTGAAATAATGATGACCTCTTCAGAAAGAACCAGTCTGTTAGTAACTGCTAATTGGCAGCAGTGAGGTTGAATTGTGAAAATGCATTTACAGTGCTGCCAACCATATCCCTACACGTAAGAATTTTTCTACTCTAATTTCGTACGAATATTTGAGAAAGCTAAACATAAAAAAGTCACTGTATTGGACCCGCCTTAGGAGTTTTCATGTGATGCCACAGCTTTTGCCGTCTGTTCTCACTTTCGAAAATAGAAACATGATACCGTTTTTGAACTCCCAATCGTAAAACCACCAACGAAACCGGAATACATTTTCTACAAAAGTTGTTTAATATTAAGAGATTTATCGAACAAGGTGTCACTCGACTTCCATTACCACCTAAAATTTTCCTTATAACACTCTTGGTTTGATTTGACTTTTGTTATTTAGCGTCGCATTTCTGCCATTTTTGGCTAATCGCGACGACGAGATGAGTGATGATGCTATGATGAAATTGATGAAGGGACACTCACAAAGGCCACACATGTCCAGGCCGGTCTCGAGCCTGGGATCCCTGGTGTCGTCACGCGCTGTGCTAACAACTCCGCCACGGAGATAACGCTCTTGGACTATGCTACCAAAATACCACATCTCGACTCGTCCGATTCCTTTTTACGAAGTAACGCTGATTATTTTGTTTGTGTAATTTCCTGTTTGAAAATACTAACTTGTTACGGAGTTAAAAATATGAAAACGTTTGTAAGCTTTGTTATTCTAAAGAAATTAATTTATTCGTTTACTAATAACCTGAATGAACTGACTGACTGATTGAGTTCGTGTTTTAAGTTCACTTTATTCACAGAAAGGCAAATCGGTACTGGACCTACAGTTTAAAGTGGGATCCGAGCCACTGCGCATGTGTCTCCATCGGCTGAATGGTCTCATAAGAGATTGATTAAAATATATTATGCAGGAGGCCCAAGATTTGATCTCAAGAAATGTGTAAGCAGGAAGTTCAGAGATCTTATTCCCAAAGCAGGTTTTGTTTTTAACACTTTTGAATACAAATCAATGTAGAGTAGAGTCCCGATAATTCGACAGGACATAGACTACCTCGAATATTGATTGATTGATTTACTTCATTTTACTTCGCTTTTTGTGCCACTTTTGGCTAATTTGCGACGACGAGGATGAGTGATGACATGATGAAATTGATGAATGGACACACACAAAAACATACAGGCCGGGATTCAAACCCGAGACCCCTGGCGTCGTAGCGCGATGTGCTAATCACTCCGCCACGGGATCCGGCACTTCCTCGAACAGTGGTGGCGATTAGTGGGCAATTGCTCCCCTTTCTTTCACTTTTGCTTCCGCACTATGCTAAACCTTATCTAACAAGTTAGTAAAGTGTCCTTGCACCCCTCCCCCCGGTTTTGGAATCTTGCCCCCCCCCCCCTTAGTTTTGGAACCCAATTGTCGCCACTGACCTCGAATTACAGAAAACTGATTAAGGAAAACCAAGGAAAAATGGGAAGAGGTGAAAGTAAAACAATTGAAGCTGTACTTTACAGAAATGGTCAAGTATAATATCTTCTGTTTCAGGACGTGGCATCGTTTCCGTGCAGAATCGTCTGGCGACAAATTGTCGGTTGGTGTTGCCTCTTATCTGACTGTTGTTCTTCGTAGAGCATTGCCTCCTTGAACGCAGCGAAGTTCTTTCTTATTATTACTTTTGTTTAGTACTTTGCCGAATATCGGATTATCGAGACTTTACTGTATAAATGTAATAATAGACGGGGGGGTCAAGGACAGTTTACTTTATCTTAGTAGGCAAGGCTTAGCATTAAAGAGTGTATAGTGAAGGGGTAAAAAGTAGGGGGGAACTGATTCAAACACGCCAGTCATTGAATTATTTCGCCACCAAACCTAGTAAATACCTCTGCGAGATATAAAAATCCTGTAAAACCTACAAAAATATAAAAACCTAAAATAGGTTCTAACAAGCAAAATAGGTTATTTTAGGCACTATAAAACTTAGTCAGTTGTTTCGTTTTTTTTTTATGAAACGCCGATATAACTTGTTATTTCTTATTTACCTGCAAATAAAAAAATAGGTTTAAAACCTAAAATCAGAGGTCTAACCATGAGTCATCAAGGAATTAGCACAGCGTTTCTTTCTGTGGTCATTCGGCCTCAGAAGAAATGTTTGTTGTCCCTTTTGAGCTTTCAAGAAATCAGGTCCTGAGCTTCATACCACTTGCCTTACGACTTTTTTTCCAAATTGATGTCAAAATTTTACACTTTTTTTAATTTTATATTTTACTACTACTTTACATGCAAAATTACATTAACAATGATTTTTGGTAAAACAATCAAAAATAATCAAAATATTCTACTCCAAATAGGCTTTCCTTTATTAACCCGAGTATACTCGGAGCTGTTAAATGTGATATAAATTGTGATATTTACTAACAATAATGCAACAAACAAAATGGTATGTTGTTTATGTTATAAATGATATAATATTGATTTCAAAAGACAAAAGAAGTAATTATTCAGGATCAAGTTCTTGCCACACTCGTACAGACGTCAAACTAACATCAGAATGCGAACTTTTGACTGAAATATCATCACAGTCAGTTAGCGTTGTTTCACTGCCACTAGCACTTACACTACACTCTGATGCACTTATGTCTGTGCTTATATCACTCATTTTGCTGCCAAAAGGACGAGAAAGTTCCAACCGAATCAACGCTTCTGAACAATGCGTTCTTGCAAGCCACCGAATGTCACGCAATGCAGAAAAGCTGTTGTCTTTCTTCACTTCTTGGTGCCTCAAGGCAGGCACAAAAATTAGTGCACGCTCGAGACATCTGTTGGGCGGACTTGCAACTAACTCCACCTATCCAATTCATGATGAAAGTTCCGCCCGACTTAGAACGGGCCGGTAAAAAAATTACATTCAAACTCCTCAGGTTTCCGAGATAACTCGGGATAATATTTTGCCGGAAGAGTACCACATCCGAGATAATTCGGGTTAGTAAGGCAAGTGGTTAATGAAAATTGGTTATTTTTCGTTTTTTTCTCTCTTTTGTTATTGTGGTTATGATTAGCTCTAAAACAAATATAAAAAGAAAAAGAGCAAAGAAGGTCTTTTCTTTCGGCACGTGACAGGCATGTGGTAACTTTGCTATTTTTACGACCATATTATATACCTCTTCTTTAATTTCAACGATATGGACGAATGTTGGAGTGACCAGAAAAATGAGCTAATAAGCTCTTAAATATTACCCATGCTTCGAACATAGAGGCCGGCTCCAGTGGCAGAGTGGTTATCACATCGCGCTACGACGCCAGGCATCCCGCGTTCGAATCCTGGCTTGGGCATGGATTGTGAGTGTCCATTCATCAATTTCATCATATGATAACTAATCCCCATATTTGCAAATTGGCTAAAAGTGGCGCAAGAAGCGAAGTAAAATAAAGCAAATCAATCAATCTAACATAGGATTGATTGTATTGATTTGGTGTTTTAAGTCCACTTTATGTACAGTAAGGCTAATCGGGACTGGACCTACAGTTTAAAGTTGGATCAGAACAACTATGTGCCTCCACCTGGTATCGAACCCGTGACTCCTTGATTACAAGGCGACGACGCTACCACTGCGCCAGCAGGGTGGCCTCTCATTTATCAGCAAGGTTAATTCGATGTTAGCGTCATATCGAATTAACGTGGCTGATAATCCGAGAACACCTGTTCAAATCTATCTCTTTCTCCATTACACACAGGAAATCTTATGATTATTAAGTTATGGTTTGTTTAGAAAATCTAATCTTATATTTTTAAATAGGGGTTGCTTTCCTTTTGCCAGTCGATTACGATATGTAATCATTACGATCCTTACAAGCTTTCATCCCATACTAACTACGGTTCTGCCAATGAGTGAGAAAGAATTAGAACCATCCCCCTGGAAAGTGAGGATTATGCGAATATTACGTATTTCATAAATACGTAGATTTAATTTTAATAGAACTGGATTGAATTAATTATTGCAAGACATGAACATGCACTCACACAGAGCACGGGCATTGCCGCCCGCCCAAAAAGGAAAATGATTTCCATGACCATAAACATTTGTTGCATTTGTTGAGAGAAATGCATACCCTCGTAACGTTTTAAGTAAACGCCGACCTAGTTGATGAACACTTCCTTGCACGAAAATCACACTGTGTCCACAGGATTTACGACTGAACGCTTACTAAAGTAACAAATATGTACATCCCCATTTCCATTAATCGTTCACTCTTCGTTTATTTTGAGGTCACCTAATTCGAACATACGACCCCAAGACAGGTACACTCTGCCAAAATGACTGCAATGTCAACACAGTAATTACTGTATTTTATATATTTTATATTTGGTAATGGAATATTTATCCCTTCAGCTTCTTATTTATGTTTATTTTACTTCGCTCTTCTGCCACTTTTGACTAAACGCGACGATGAGGATGAGTGATGAAATGATGAAATTGATGAAGGGACACTCACAATGAACACCGAATGAACACAATGCCAAGGCCGGTGTTTAACCACTGTGCCATGGAGGCCGGAATCCTTTTTAATGAGGAGAAATCGTTCCTTGACAGCGAACTAAGAACAGTTAATATGCGTCACGTCGGAGTTATGATATTTTAAATTTCGAACAATCAATTGGGATTTACTCTTAACCATTCTTTTGCCTACATCAAAACTTACACACAGTTAAGATCGATTACACTAAGGACAACAGCGTTAGAGTCTATGCTTTAAGGAACGATGATGATGGAAAATAATTCACATGACTATAGTGATTCATTACATCGGTGAAACATAAATTTTCGATCAGGAAGAAAAATTGAAAACTCAAGGACACAATGACCAAATGATTGATTTATTTCACTTCGCTTTTCATCCACTTTTGGATAATAACATAGAGGAGGATAAATGGTGTGTTAAGATGCAATTTGTGAAAGGACAATCACAAACTTGTGGATAGGACACAACTCAAACCCCACACACCATTATACTGTACTTGCCTTGTGTCTAGACGCCAGATCCTCGTTAGTCTGCAAAATACACCCCATGATCACAATGACGTAAGCATTCGTAAAATACATTTGTATATCTTTTTTTAGAAACGCGAGCTAAACTATTGCGCATTCTCTGATATGTTCATTACTTCTCAGGAACCACTCGCAGCCTTCAACTATAGTTTATCCTTAAAAAAACTGCGGGTTAGGATGATAACAGATACTTTCAAGACAATATCCAAGGAATGCATTCTCATACGCAGAATGTAAAACATTTCTATTTTCTCATTTCTACTACAACCCTGGCGAATAAAGGCGGCTGGAGTGTGGTGCTGATCATATCACCTTCAAAATGGCCAAGCTCGAGAATATGCGGGGCCCTACTACCACATCCCCTAAATGCACGAGGAACTTTACCTAACCTTTACTACTACTAACTACTCATGCCAGGAATTTTGGTATTTTTTATACTTTTTTATTTTCCCATTGCTAACATGGTTCATTTCCAGCCATAACAGCAATTAATCGATACAATAAAAATACGTCAAACTTAAAAAGAAACAGTTGTCGACGAGCGCGAGCGCACGCACCCCCCCCCCCACACAGAGAGAGAGAGAGAGAGAGAGAGAGAGAGAGCGAGAGAGGAAGGGGGTGTAGGAACACAAAATTCTTCCACAAACTGCCCAGATAATGCCTGACAAGACTCAACAGAAAGCTTTCCGTAAACAAGTGCGCATAGGGTAGTGATGGTCTTGTCTGCAACTGCTTTCCCCCACTTTATTATCAAATACAGGAGTAATGAAGTGTTTCCAACTACCTTCCAATCTAACTAAAAGCAGGGAGACCTTTTTTTAAAGTCCCCCAGTGTACGTGCTGTTTTCCAGCGAAGTCCCCAAAGTCCACAGCAAGGGCGAGTTTGGAACTACAAATGCCACAACAAACTGTGTGGAAAATTTTACGCAAGATACTGAAAATGACGCCTTACAGATTGCAGTTTTTACAGCATCTAAAGGAAGATGACAAGGTTAAACGTCGAGATTTCTTGATGTGTGCCGTGTGACACAAGGAGCACGTATTGAACATCTGTGAGTTCCCGAAACAAAACTTAAAGCATTACTTTATAAAATAGTGAAAAGTGTTTCCTGATAACATAAATAGTTATTGATTTATAAAGCATTGAAAGTGTCTATTTCTTTTGTAGTAGCCCTGTATATGTTGCCTTACTCTCCGGTGGTGGTAGAAGTTGCCATTGAAAAGTTACTATTAAAATCCACTTATATCCGTAGAGTTAGGCAACACACACAACATCTTACAGGGAAGCGAGTATTTCAGCATCTAGGTGTCCCATTTCTATTGCCAGTGACTGTACAAACTAAATCAATATTAGAAGTAGATAAGCAATTTACAAGAAGAGTGGATGTAATAAAGATTACCAATAAAATTTGAAACATAATTTATAGGTATCAGTTTTTTTTAGTGTCTATACTAAAAATTAGGAATTGGTTCGAGTAGGGACATTTCCCAAACGTAGTTGCCAACACTGCATGTTAACAGCAAGACGTTTCCATTACCATGACTATGCCAATTGATGTGCGAGCAATAATGAGTTGTTTGTTGCGTTAACCAGATCATTCACCCTACTCTCCCCCGTTCTGACAGTTCAACAATGTTAGAATGGTCAACAATTGCCTTCTTTTCCTTCTCCAATAATCCAGACGCCGGCTTAAATTGTTATCAGATTGTTGCTTCAAACAAACACGCGACGTATTCATTGTAAGCAATTTTTGTGTGTTTCTCGGAAGAGAAATAAAGTGCAACGACCTTTTGCTTGCAAAATCGATCGAGCTGTGACGTGACAGCGTGGAATCGTTGCGCTTTTGATGGAGGTCGCTTCGCAGAAAGTTGGAAGAGATAGATATTACGAGGTGAACTCGAAACCGTAGGAAAATGAAGCGGAAGAAAACCGAACACTTCGCGAAAACGCGACCTTTGTTTTCTCAAAATGTATTTTTCAGTGTTGCCAAACCAGTGTGGTAATATAAAAAAGAGCTATAAATTCTAATTTCTCGAGCCATGGGGCGACAGCACAGATTTGTAAATTCACGATGAGCTCTCACGAGTGGATTTTATTTCTTTTATAATTCTCACAGCTTGCCAGATGGTTCGAGTTCACTTATATCGGGTTGAGCTATTGTTTGCAGTGGCGGTGATTGGGTTTCAAAACTTTGGGGGCAAGGTGTCAAAATTGGTGGTCGAGGGCAAGGAGAGTTTACTTCCTTTTGTAGATAAAGTTTAGCCCAGTGCGGGGCAACTACCCCCTACGCTCCCCTAATCGCCGCCACTGATGGTTTGGTATGTATAAACCTGGGTTGTAGTCGAGGGTGTACGGTGGTATATGCCGTATACCCTCTGTTAAACCTTACTCATTAGCGTTCTATACCTTCTACAGTGCATTCCTTTTGATTCGGGCCGAGATAGCGCGTGATTGTATGACGGCGAGGCATGGCGCAGATGCCGGCATTTTCGATCTGCAACGTCCCGCTTATTTTTATGCACATATCTTTAGAATGCAATTATATTTGTATTGCATAACGAGATCTAGCGTGTGTTATAAGAGTTGTTCAAAGGGTTCGTTTCGTTTATAGTTACTTGTGTTAGTTTATTACTGTTAGATACTTCAGGTTTCACGTGATAAGGAACATAATATCAAGAAAATCCACCACTTCATCATTTCAAGTCTGAGAAATACATTAATTAACACGGCTACAAAGGCAGCGTTCATATTGAAGCGACACGCGACACAGGTCGCTTCGGAATGAACTAATTAACACCAACAGATACATGACAACTACCCCACACACAAGCTTGCATTGTATAGCTGAAATCCTCAAGCGACACGCGACACGTGTCGCTTGAAAACCGATCTTCAGAAATAAATACAACATTCCAAACCGAAGCGATACGACAAGCTGTACTCGTCGTTTGTCGCTTACGTGTCGCTCAGATTTGTCCGTTTTCTCAATTAAATACCGTGCATCGCGTCGCCTGGGTATGCTTGCTTGTAGACTGAAGAGGCCCGTGTCTCTTGTCACCTGTCGCATACGCCTTATCCTTTCGGACTGCAAGCTCCTTGACAAATGACAAGCGACTCGTGTAGCTTGTCGTGCCCCTTCCATTGGAAAAGTTGCATTATTTATAATACATGTTTCGCTTGTCGCTTCAGTCCGATATCTTCCTTGCACCTCAGAAAAATATTAAGATAGAGATTGTGAGAATGAGAGAGATAGAAAAAAAATATAATTTAAGCTTAGCCGTGCCGTACGAGAAACTTACTTACCTGAGGGGGACTCACAGGCCCACAATTTTTTTTACCACTAAAATTCAAGAAACCATTTTCTTATTGAATAACTGCTTCATTTGTTTTTTTATATAAGTGCAGTTATATATTCATTATAATACTTAAAAAATTACCATCATTAATAAGAAATAAGAACCAATTATTGCATGAGAGTCATACACATATTTTATTTTGTTCAGTTAACTTCGAAAAAACTAATGTAGCATCAATGCTCCCTTTGTTCATATGTATACTTGCAGTTATATAGTAATTATAATAAAGAAAATTAATTATAATAATAAAGAAAATTACCATCGTTACCAACCAATTGTACACTGTTTGAGGCATGAATGGTAGGCCCACGCCGTGAATCTTGCCCCTATGTACGTTACCTTTATGATTTTTTAACACAAGTAATACAGAGATATTGGGAACACCATAGGGAACAATGTAATTATTTTTATTATGAAAATATTAACAATTGAGCCTCATAGCCCCTTCCCATCAGGTAATCAAAGGGTTAATTGTAAGAAGATGAGACACACTAAGGTCCGATTAAATTCATACGTGCCGTGCTATACCGAAATTCACACATAATACTCTAATATGCAATCTTGTTAGTTTATTTTTACATATTGAAGATTCAGCCTGATTTGTTGCCATGTCTTCTTATTTGTTAATTTGGCCTTTTTGGTTAATTTGTTTAATATGGAATAAAGAAGAAATCCCTCAACAGTGGAAAGAATCCATAATTGCTGTGTAAGAAAGGTGATAAAATGAACTACAATAATTACCGTGGAATTTCTCTACTTTCAACAACATATAAATTATTATCTAACATTCTTTTAACAAGACTAACCCCATATGCTAATGAAATTATAGGTGATTATCAATGTGGATTTAAACGTAACAGATCAACTACAGATCAAATTTTTCACATCAGACAGACACTTGAAAAAAGTGGGAATATAATCAAAATGTCCATCAGCTATTCATTGATTTCAAAAAAGCATATGATTCGGTCAAAAGAGAGAAATTATATAATATATTAGTAGAGTTTGGAATACCTAAGAAGCTTGTTAGTATGATAAAAGTATGCACCAGTGAAACAGAAAGTAAAATTCGTGTGGGTATTAATATGTCTGACAAATTTACAATCCATGATGGTTTAAAACAAGGCGATGCATTATCTCCATTGCTCTTTAATTTTGCCTTAGAATATGTTGTTAGGAAGGTAAAAGAAACTAAAGAAGACTAAAATTAAATGGTGTGACTAAGTTGTTAGCATATGCAGATGATGTAGACTTATTAGGGGATGATATAAATACAATTAAGAATGATGCTAAAATATTTTTCAAAACTGCTTAAGAGATAGGTTTGGAAATTAACAAAGAGAAAACTAAATATATGCTTACAGGCCGAAACCAAGTGTTAGGTAATAATCAGAATCTAATTATTGATAACAACTCGTTTCCAAATTCAAATACTTAGGAGTAATATTAACAAATGAAAATTATATTAAAGAGGAAATAAAAAGTAGGCTTAATTCAGGAAATACATGTTACTTCTCTCTTCATAAACTTTTGTCTTCTCGTTTAATATCTAAGAAACTAAAAGTTAAAATATACAAAACAGTAATTTTGCCTGTAGTATTATATGGGTGTGAAACTTGGTCCCTTGCATTTAATTTAAAATAAGATCCTTAGGAAAATCTTTGGACCTAAAAGGGATGAGGAGACAGGTGAGTGGAGAAGGTTACATAATTTAGAAGTACATAATTTGTATTCATGTCCAGATACGATTACTAGAGTTGGTGTTTTAAGTCCACTTTATGCACAGTAAGGCTAATCGGGACTGGACCTACAGTTTAAAGTGGGATCCGAACCACTTGTGCCTCCACCGGGTATCGAACCCGAGACCCCTCGATTACAAGGTAATGACTCTACCACTGCGCCATGGGGGAGGCCGAGATATTACTAGAATAATTAAATCAAGATGACTTAGGTGGTCAGGCCATGTGGCACGAATGGGAGAGGAAAGAGGAGTTCAAAGGATTCTTGTTGGGAAATCTGATGGTAAAAGACCTGTAGGAAGGCCAAGACGACGATGGAGGGACAACGTTGATATGGATTTAAAGGAAATTGGTAGGGATGGAAAAGAGTATATAGATCTTGCTCAAGATAGGGACAGATGGAAGGTCTGTATTGCTGCAGTCATGAACCTTCGGGTTTAAGAACGCCAGAGAGTTAGTTAGTTAGTTATTATGTCTTCGTATTTTCGTCATTGTTCTGTCACAGTTATTCATTTTGCACAACTACAGTGCAAAGTGAGCATATTGTATCTATGGAGTATAATTTACTTATATGTTGAACTAGGCTAGGTAGCTACTAGACGCGATCTACTTTTCCTTTAGAGAAATTGAGAGAGAGAGAGAGAGAGAGAGAGAGAGAGAGAGAGAGAGAGAGAGAGAGAGAGAGAGAGAGAGAGAGAGATGACGACTTTATAAGAATAATTTAAAAATAAACTAGTTTTGCGTAATATTGACCTTCTCGTCTACAATGGAAGAAGCATTCATTACAGCCAGAATTAGTTGCCATGGTAAGGAAGACAGAAACTCAAGGACTTCTTTCATAACAAAAGAAGCCTTATCGCTGTCAGAGAAGGTGATGGGTTTAGTTCAGCTTTCAGCCGCCTGAGACAACAGCGCCACTTCGTCTCTTCATTATCGCTTTAGAATTCAGCGGGCCCTTGGCTTGCTTCATCTTCTGTGACATACGGCCCTGGAACTTCCTTCTGCAGGCAGGAAGTGCTTCGTACCCACAATCCACCGCGGCGGGCTTACGTAAATTTGTCTTACGTCATCACCCTCTTTCACAAAATCCAATTGTGTTTTTTACTTGCCTCTCGGATCAATATCAAACGGCGTAACTGCGTCTTATGAAAGGAAATGGGTTGGCTACCTGCATTGCTCTATTTTCTAAGAGGCCCAACTCCTAGGGATAGGTTTAGGCCTATTCTCAGTCAAGGTAGGCCCAAGCAACATCCAAAATCGGAACAGATTTTTTTGGTCGCAATTTTAACAACAATTATTGTTAAAATGCACGTTGGTGGTATTTTCGTAACTCAGGGGTGGCCGTTGAACTGTATATGATATATAATATAATATATACTTCAATGGGGGTGACTCTTCCACGTAGTATACTCTGGACTGTATTTTGCATCCTAACGAGGCTCTGGCGTCTACATCTACGGTCAGTATAATCCTCTGTAGAACTATGTGTGTGTGTTGCCCTGTGATTTGTCCTTACGTGTGCTGAGTGCCCTTTTACAGCCACAGCTTTTAACCCAAGTACGAATATTTTAGTCTTTCAATATTACAGTTATATTACTTTTGGTTTTAGGGGATTAATTATATCAATTTATATTTAAGTGCATAATAATTCGAATGCAAAGACTTCTAATGAATGGTTATTATCCAAATAACCAATTTTAAACAGTTACTAATCATTATGATCCTAATTAGTAACGTTTTTGTTATGGTAAGGGGCTGGACCCGTATAATGTGAAGGGTGCAAAATAGCCTTAATGCTGACGCACCTAAAATTACAAATTCAATCAATCAATCGTAACTCGATGGTTTTCCTGGGCTTTTACATAGTTATATGTTGTAAAAATGTATGACTCTCATGGACAAATATTATGAAAACAATTATGATAAATATAATTCAGTTTCTTCTCTCCAGTTATTCTAATTATTCAGATGAAAATTATTAATGACGCCAAATACCACAATAGAGGTGTAGAAATGACTTTGAAAATGTTGATAACTAGCTGTCAAAAACATATTAATAATTGAGTTTGTGTGTAGGCTGTTTATCAGAAAGGGTATATTGATGTAAACGAAATTGACAATTATGGGTTGAATCTGCCAAGTGAAAATACAGGGTGGCCCAAAAAAGGTAACCGAAATGTAGATCCGTTATCTTACGTGTTCGGTTACCTTTTTTGGGGCCACCCTGTATATACCTTATTTTTTTCTCAACCTTCTTGTCAAAACAATCGATATCGTGTACGTGTTTTGTAGTCTTGTTATTTAACATTGCTTTCCAGCCACTTTTGGCTAATCGTGACGGTGAGGATGTGTGATGATTAGATAAAAGTGAAAGTACACTTGCAAGGGATGCCTATGCACAGGACGGGACTCGAACCGAGGAACTTTACTAAAAATGTTCGGCAACCGAACTGGCTGGAATTGTATGGACGTAGTTGTGTGAATACCTTGTTTTTGTTTTTATTTGTGCTTCAACGTTTTCTTTTCAACCTTTTATTAAAGTGCTTTTTAATTAATTGAATTACTAGAAAGTTTTACTCTTCTAAGTACAGATCTTTGATCTGAATTTTCTTTTCGGTTCAGTGTTCAAAACGTCTAAAGTTATCTGCGATAAGGTTATATGCTACTGCACAGAATACTGCTAATATATTTTGCCATCTTGTTCAACTTAGATCATTGATATAAAATAGATATAACTTGATGAGACTTTAATATTAACTAATATTTATATCTAGGACTCGCATTACATAACCTACAACGTATCTTTATTAGAATGTATTAATTGTATCAATATTTGGAAGACTTGTGATTGTTGCAAATTTCCTACATTTGTTTGTTTGTGGAAAAGTACAAATACAAACATTATGCAGTTGTAATGAACAAAAATAATCTATTAACAATTAAGAATTAAGAGTCTCTCCAAAAGTCATTTCCTGTCCCTATTGGCGTAACCAAGGAAGAGTTTGCCGGGTCCGAGCCCCTCTAGAAATTTACCAAATGATATAGAAATATTGTTTGCATGGCATATGCATTGAGGATGTTTTCAAAATTCTTGGAGGCAAATAAAATGCTGATATTGAACATCTCGCCTCTTTATTTTGTTTGGAAGCAACGAACAATCGAAAAAATCACATCGTGAGCATAAAAAATTATGCGCTGCAAGAACTTGTGCCGTTTCACGAACATTTTTTGACCAAATGTACAAGCAACAGGGTAGCACTTATTTTTCAACTTTTTAAATTCTCTGCATCGAACTCCTAATCTTGTTCCAATACATCAAAAAGTGTGCCTTGCAACATTTCAGCTGAATTACATTATTTTACGGCAACCCCCAATGGCATTAAAGTTTCAATTTTTATCAAATTAATAGTCGAGCATAATCGAAAGACAATTTTAAATACAACTGTTTTCTACATGCAGTTATGTACGTACAAGAAAATGTAGCCAAGATATTGAGCAAAAATTGAAACCAAAACAAAAGTAAATACGTCACAAAGTAAAGTTTAAAATGGAAATAATAACAATTAAAATAGCCTATATTAATATACTAGATTTTACTGCTTCAATACTCCAGTTTTGATAGCATCTGAGTACTTTTTTCTATGTTTTCTAACCATATGAACAATGTATTGCTTTTGTTTTCGTTCTTGGCCAGAATGTTCTGATATCCTTGAATTAGTTTCACTCCTCTCTCGGCTATGTCATTAACTACTACAATGTTTTTCAGTGTTTCCAACCCACGTTGGAAGTTGACATCATCTTTTCAAGTAGATGGTCAATTTTGTAGAGAATTTGGGTTGATTGAAAATCTTGAGAACATCGTTTTTGGTCCAGCAGAAAGAAAAAAATAAAAACATAGAAGTGTTTTTCTTTCAAATGGTTAAGTTGTTCACTTCCAACAATGTATCGTTTAATTTGATTTTCTGCATCGCTGTCTTCTGTAGTCATAATTGCAGTAGCTGTTTGTTGCTTAATGCCTAGTGGAACTTAATCGTCAAATAATGCCAATGCCTAAGTTTTTGCTGAGAGATACCATAAATGATTTGTGAAATTTTTCACGGCAGCACTACTAATTTCTTCACCTACTTCCTTATACTCCATTAATTTGAGTACAAAAATGTAATCTAGATGCAGAGCTTTCACAGCCAGTGGTGCTAGAAACCAAAATTGTAAATAGAGTCTGATAAGAAAAATGCATATTCATGGGATTGAGTCACTCATAGGGGAGCAAGGCACTCTGCCCCCCAAAAATTCATGTAGAGGACACATTTTATATATATTTACACATATAAAATATTGTTTAAGCCAACCTTGCCCCCAAATTTATTTTAAGTTGGCACCTCTGGTATCATTATCTTTTTTATTCTGTTTAAATTAATCTTGGAATAAATATATTTTATGGGCATAAATAGCATTTGCAATCCAGCAAGCGTAGCTCACAGCTACAGGAACATGGAATGAGGGTCCTTTAAGGGGGAAATTACCAAAGAATATCACAGTCAATTTTAATAGTTTGTCATAGTCATTTGTATGCTGTTTCTCACATAACTGTTCTTGTAGAAATTCCAGCATACTGACACAAATATCTTCAAGGACATGCTCTATCCTATTACGGTACTGTTTGTTGTCTATGGTCGAATTAAGCAAATTCACATCTGGTCCAGAAGTTGCACCCACTACTGGATCAAAACTACTTTTCAAGACTAATTCGGTAGAGTAAATCACGATCAAACATTTCTCAAGATTTGTACAGGAACCACTTATTCAATCAGTGTTGTATCAAAACAAAACGCCTGTACTTCTTCTGTGCCCCATTTTCCACTGCGTGGTAAATAGCTACAACTTGATCTTCTGTAGAAATTTCAGATATACTAACGCTACCCTGCAAAATTCTGATCACTAAAAAGTGTGTAGAATCTGAGAGCTGATTCTTATGTTTATTAAAACATGCTGATTTCAAATATAACCTCAATTTTTCTCTACCACGTAAGGAGTTTCCACAAAAGTGAATCACAGCTTCAGAGAAAGTGTAGTGGTTAATCATAAATCGTCAAATAAATGTAATCGAAGATAGAAAATATCTGCAAAATATTTTTAATAGATTGCACGTAGGACATAAAATAATAAGCATTATTTATCATTATAATATTACATAATTATTTGTTATAATAATTAAAATACAATTTCCAACACTTACCGGCATTTACAGGTTCTACGGCTGCTTTTTCTTTTTCCTTGGAAACTATTTCTTTCACTGTCCCCCTTGTCGGTAGATTGAGGAAAATCTCTGTGCAGCATCCAACGATAGTCTGCTAACATGTTTGTGTTCCACCTACCCTGGTACCAACGTTTCATCTACTTTATATTTTGCTGAAATTTCCACCCTGCTCGTCGCTTAGGGCACCCAGATTCTCGGGAAATTTAGTCCAAATAAGAATTCAGGAAGTGCAATTTCAAACTAATGAAACAACCCAAATCTCTGAATTTTATAACCACCTATCCTCTGTGAGGGAGTGGTTATAACACTGCGATACGACGCCAGAGGTCCCGGGTTCGATTCCCGGCTTAGCTTGGATTTTCTTTAAGCATGTCCTTTCATCAATTTCAGTACACCAAGCTTAATATGAAGAGGATTTGAAGAGGATTGATTGATTGATTTGGTGTTTTAAATCCACTTTATGCACAGTAAGTCTAATCGGGACTGGATCTGCAGTTTAAAGTGTGATCCGAACCACTGTGTCATGTCTCCACCGGGTATCGAACAGGAACCCCTTGATTACAAGGCGACGACGCTACCACTGCTCCATCGGGGAGGCCCAATATGAAGAGGAGGAAGGATGACTTTACTAGGATCAACCAGACTTTCTGGTATTACATTTTAACTCCCAGGTTGTAATGAAGCCCTATGTGGCCACACTTTTGGGATCCAGTGATGAGCCCTATACCGGCTATTCCATCCGCACAGAAAGCAGGGATACTAGGTAAAATCTACCTGTTGTCCCAGAATCATTGAAATTATTTATAGATCACCGCATATTGCGCATCCATGTTCATTGCATTTGAGTTGTGTAGAATCACAGATAGGTTCTCGTAGCTTTCCTCCAGAAACACAGAATGACCAACTGGAACGGAAGCATACCTAATACCATTATGGATAAGAACTGCTTTGAAGCTTCTCTTGGAGGAGTCGATGAATAGTCTCCAATCTTTAACGTCATAGTGTGTATTCTACCTCTCCATCAACCCATGGGACATTGCAACAGTATACTAGGCCCCCTTCTTCGGAAAAGTATGGAATTAAAACTGCTTCTATTTTTCTGAACCATGAGAAAGAGGTACCTGGTGCCAATGGAATCCTTTACTTTAATCAAGAACCTAGGAGTTCTGCGGATTCTTTTGAAAGACCCGTCATAATAGCTTTTCCTGTTCCCCCAAAATAAGCAGAGTTCAATAATCTCACCGATCTCTAACTACACACTGAATAGTTCAAATCTCAAGATGTTCTGAAAAACCCGTATCTCGATCAGTTTAGTAGATATGCGAGAAAGGTTGAAGTAAATCATGGAGTGTTTGATGTTGGACAAAAATTACATCTTATTTTCTGATTGGAGTATTTAATTCTGCCAAATACACAGTATAACGTAATGTTATGTTACATTTTTATTATTCCTAATTGCATTATTTTGCCTATTTCTACCAGTTTCTTAATCTAGTAATTCCTGCTACAACTGTTTCAAGCATTGCTATTGGTTGGCAGCTTTTTGGAGGTGGAAAATAATCTGTGGTGGTTAGTTTAGGCTTGATGGGTTTGGTTCTTTTAGAAGAAAAAGACGACGAGAAATGGTTGTAGCAGCAATGCAAACCCTTAAGAAACCGCAGTGCTGCCACCTAGCGAGCAGATTTGTAGACTAAGTGTTTACATTGCTGATGTAAAGGCGAAAGCGATGGACAAAGTAGGATTTTGTGACAAAACCTTACGTGATGGGATTTTTCTGATACTTTTTCTGAAATCAGTAGCCAAAAATCTAAAAGAATCAGCTATTAGTTTCCAAACACTTTTTCATTGCAGGGAAGTGTAATTGTTCTTTGCCATGAAAAGTAACAATTATGGCTAATCTATCAACCTTTTCTATGCCAGATATACAGTATGTAACATTGTTATTCGTACACATAGAATTTCCGAGGGAAAAATATCATATCCACTAGTAAATATAATCATTTTCATATGTACATGGAAAGTAATGTTAATGAAGGTTTCACCAACAAATGTCAATAAAAATGTATGTTCAAAGTGCATAAACAGAGCATTTAATTTGTGTGAAAAGAGAAAAATACCCTGTTTCATGCAACATTGTTATTCGTACAGGCAAGAGTTTCAATCTTACTCGCATACAGCGCCACCGCTATTCGCGCGATTTCGTGCAGTTTGCAACTTCGTAACAAGTTTGAACATGCAGGCGCGCTCCGCGTCAAGCGGAATGCTGGCGCAAGTATTGTTGTAGGCCTATCGTCTATCTATCAGCGTGTTCGAAATGGCAAGGTGAAGGAATTTAGTTCCGATCTGAAGGATGTTATTATAAATTTGGCTCTTAGAGGTTATTCGTTAAGAAAAATTGGACAAACAGTCAATAAATCACACTCCACAGTTCAATACATAGTAAACAAATTTAGAGAGGAAGGTTCAACACAGAATGTGCCAAAAAAAAACAAAAAAGAGAGACGGTTGAATAAACGTGATGAACGCTTAACTTTAAAAAGAGTGCGAGAAAACCCCCGACTAAGTGTTCCTCAGTTACGACCGTTAGTAAACAATGTTGCTGGCAAGATGATGTCCGATCAAACTTTCCGACGTGCCTTGTGGAAGCATGGATATCATGGCAGAATACCACTAAAGAGTTCGTATGTAAATAAGGTGAATCGCAGAAATAGACTTTCATTCGCGAAAGATCACATCCACAAGGACCAGGAATTTTGGGATAGTGTCATATGGTCAGACGAGTCCAAGATTAATATATACGGGTCAGATGGGATAAATAGGGTCTGGAGAAAATCAAATAAAGACAGTGATCACATTAACACAGTTCTAACAGTTAAACACGGTGGTGGATCATTAATGATTTGGGGCTGTATGTCGTCCAAAGGTGTTGGTACCATCCAGTTTATTGATGGTATCATGGATGCATATGTCTATTTGGACATATTGAAGAACAATGTAAAGCAGAGTGCCCAAAAAATGGACATGCCGCCTATCTACAGATTCCAACAAGACAATGACAGTAAGCATAAGGCGCGAGTTAACATGAATTGGCTAATATGGAATGTGTCCAAACTACTACAAACACCAGCTCAAAGTCCAGACTTAAATCCCATTAAGCATTTATGGGCAATTTTAAAGAGGCGAGTCCATAAAGCAGTCGTTAAGTCCAAACAGTTGAAAACTGTTGTGCAAGCCGAGTGGAATAAAATAAGCTCTGAAACATGTCGGAAACTGATTAATTCTATGAAGAACAGGTGTCAAGCAGTAATTAAAGCCAAAGGATACGCATAAAAGTATTAGAACTGTCAGTCAATTTGCTCTGAATATATACTTTTTTCTTTTATATTATTAAGTGTACGAATAGAAAAGTTGTACAAAAAAGGGCATGTTTCTCTTTCAGTTTCATTTAATTTATTATTTTCATTGGTTATACAGAATTTGGGTAAGATTTTATGTTCCTAATGATATTAGTTATTGAATTGTAAAGAAACAATTTCAAAAGAGTGTATTTCCTTTCAGATATTAAAGCATTTTCTTTGAAAATCCGTGTGTACGAATAAGAATGTTACATACTGTAGCTGGAAACAGCTTGCTATCCCGAAGTGTTGCAATCTGCTGGTTGAATTTTCCCCTTAATTACTGCTTGTCTGTTCCCTGAACTCTTTCCGTGGACATTGTTTTTTTCCGGGGATTGTACGTGTACTCATTACAATTTTAACAGATATATCTGTTGGAACTTGAAATCTGTGTCTGAATTTATAAAACTGCCTTATTGGTACTAAATGACTTCAATTGAACTGACTGACATGAGAGTTGTTCAGTGACTCTGGCGCTGTCTATATAAAGAACACAGAACTTTGTAGATAATTCTAGAACAGTGGTTCTCAACCTTTTTTCAGTCCGGGACCCACCTTGAAGGACCCATAAGCATGGGTGCCGGCAGAATTACTTGTAGGGGTGTGCACCCAGTTTATAATCTTGTTTTTCCAAACATCGAGTACTTTAAGAAGTCCTCTCTTTTACACTTGCTTAAAGAAATTACACATACTTCATTCTAGAAAAGTAAATATATCAACCGTCGCAATGTATTTGTTCATAGGCGGTTAGCTTTATAATCGAAGCTGTCTCCATAGATGTGAAATGATGAGATTTGACATCTCTTGGCAAATGCGCGCGCACACACACACGCCCAGGCAGTCGGAAATATCAAGCGACACCTTAATCGACACGCATGTGACACACACAATTAATTAAGAACTCATTGCTGCGACCAAAACGAAAACGACACATATCCGATTCCCTTGAGTTAAAAATCAGAGAGAAGCCGGTAAAAAGCAATAGTGGACGAATAACGTAAATGTATTATGTAGAGTTTAGACTACGTACAACACCGGTTGAATTTAAATTATTAAAACAATATATCTTAGTTATTTAAATGTAATAAGTTTTAAAGACACAGTAAATTAGTTTTGGGGCCCAACTTCGCGACCCACCAAACGCTCCCTCGTGCCCCATAGGTTGAGAAACGGTGTCCTAGAACCTTGTGAAAGGTTCTATAACCTTCCAGAACCATTTTTTATGCAAATTAAATTCTCTTATATTCTGTATTTCCTGCGGGAAAAATCATGATCAAAAATATAAGACAAGTTTAATACAAGAAATGCTGATTTTGTTAAAGTCTGAAACTTTAGGGTCTTTGGGGGCCATTTTAATATTATCTGATTGAGCTGAAAGTTTACACACAATACTTTTACACGGATTGAAACAAAGTTGAAGTTTGGGAGATTAAGAATATTTAACTTCAGAAAATCACATATAAAACTAAGGGCCACCTTAGCCTAATGCTGCAACTCTTCTTACTTACTTGTAAGAACGCCGTGAGGCATACCATTGTAATCATTATAATTGTGAACGAGCAAAAGTTAAAATTTGATATATACCCAATATTAATTCTTAATTCAAGAACAGGAGGCTAACCTGCGGGCGTCCCGTAACCTTAGACCGCACGCCCACGTTGTTGTTTTCGTCCAATCACACTCAACCTTCAGCCAATGGGCGCAGCTGTTATTCTGCTTGTCTACTCCACGTGGAGTCCTTGAGCCAATGTCATTACGCTCGTCAAGTCCACGTGGAGTCTCAACCGTGCGGTGAATGTATTGTTGTAGCTGGTGGGCGTGCTCCGTAGACTTCAAAGCCAGAAGCTCGTTAAAATTGCTAGCGCATCGAATATACACGTATTGGTAAAAAATCACCCTCAAAAAAACTTTGTTTATTTTAAATTTGTTGTGTTAGAACAATCAACATTTCACAACAAAGAGTCAGTCTATTTTTAGCAGTGAAGCACGAAGGGGAAACAAAGGAGGTTTTTACCTTATGTTGTTTGCAGTAAATAGATGTCACTCAGCCAGATTTTGTAAAGTGCACATTAAACGGACATTGAAAATGGAGAGACAGAAGCATCACCCATATGATGCAGCACTTGTTCATAAACATTAAACAGGGTTGCTACTCGTCTGGAAAACCTGGAAAACAGGTAAATGTTAGGGAATTTGGCTTGTCAGAGAAAAATCAGGGAATTTTACAGATCGTCTAGAATTTACGTGCCTTTTGGAGTCTGCAAGAGAAAAAGTTGCAAAATGAACAAGCAGTTCACTTCCACTTCTGGATTCGGTTCTTGTGATTCCACTCCCAAAAGAAAATCAGTTTATAAACTTGTTTCTTTCGTTCTTATGATTCTCAGTCTTGTTCAAAATTATGGTTCTTTGGAATTTCTGTAATAAATTCACTTTTATAATACTAGATATTAGAAAGAATATCAAAGTAAAACTTGCAGTCCAGATATCTGATTGATAACTAAAGTACATTGACAATATGATCATAATCATCGGAAAGGTTGGTGAAGATGAGGTTATCGTTTATTATTTTATAGATCTTAGTCTTGTTGGCATTTCCTATAAAATTCCTATATGCAACAAAAATTTCTCCAGATGCTGTGTACTTATAAATGGAAACAAAAAAGCAACATTTTCTACAACACTATAAACTAGGAATCTTTATTATTTTTTAATGAGTTATTCTCAGTCATCTCATTTCAAAATTTCTAGGATACAAATATCAGCAACATGTCCATGGCATAAGAAGAAAATATCGAAAGCAAGCACGTACATTTTTCGTGCTTGGTGGTGCGGGGACACACAAAAACACAATTCTGTGTAGAGCGCCAGAATACCTATCTACGGAACTGTTGAACTGAATGCGTTTTCTTACCTGGGTTGTTTCCTTTTGTGGACAAATAGGAGAAAGAGTTTTTTTTTAGTTTTTTTTTTTAGAAACCCCATTTTTTTCGTTGGAAAGACGAATATAAGGAGGATGTTATGTTGTGTTTTCTACTAGTCCTTCACCTAACTCCAGAGTAGTGTTGGGCGATATAACGTCCAGACGATATATCGCGATATTAAAAATATATCGTCCAAGTGATATCAACTAGTCGATATAATAATAATAATAATAATAATAATAATAATAATAATAACCCATGGCTCGACAGCCCTCGAAAGGGCCTGGGCCTATCTCCCGACTGCCAGTCTCCTTCTCACAATCCTACCTAGAGGTGTGGAGATCTTCAACCAGAAGTGGGGTGACCAGCTGTTGTAGGAGATTTCCGAGACCGGGTTACGCTACTCACTCGTAGCTCCCCAATTTCCTCACGATGGAGGGTTGCCACCGGTCCTATACACGTACCGAGAACACAGAGACTGAACCCAGGTGGACTCGAACCCATGCCGTCCCGCAGTCGGAGCCCAAAGCACAGCGCCTTAGACCCCACGGCCACGAAAGAGGACAACTAGACGATATATCGTCACGATATTTTCGCGATGTATATCGTGTCAGCGATACATCGTCACGATATTTGGCGATATGTATCGTGGATACGATTTATCGCCGGTTTCACGATATGGAAAAAATATCGTATCGCCTGTGACGATATTTTCTTGACGATATATCGCGATATCAAATTTCCGATATCGTCCATCCCTACTCAACAGCCATCAGCCGCAATTGAGGGGGGGGGGGTTGAACTCGAACCCCCATTTTAAATATGGCCATACAAAATTCATAATGGCTTTGCGTGTCTGAAATTGGAAACAATCGCATTAAGTAACAATTGCCGCACAGCATACTGTTTCCTCTGAACTTATTATCGACTAAATTCATGCATTATCACTCTCGCCCGCCCAGATCGTAGGTTATCTCTCAACGCCATTGAATTGCATCTACCCAGGTACTTTAAAAAGCCCTCCGGTGGGTCATTGTGGTTGTCGGGTGACGTCAGAGGAAATTAAATCCTCCGATGGCGTGGCAGCATGATACGCTGCTGGCTATTTATCGAACGAGGACGCATTTAACTTTTGCAGAGGCTTAACCAACCAATGACCTGTTCACCGGAGACGTTAGCAAACATTGGGGGAGCAGTGGGCCGACATCACGTGGGATTCGTTTTGAAATCTAGGATTATATTCCAATTTTAACAACTTTTCTACCCCGCCCGTTTTCCCTAACATGAAATGGGTAAACTTACTTTGGAAAAGCAACACATTACCGTTGCAGTTACTTTGTTTCCACCGGCCCCTGTGGCGGAGTGGTTAGCACATACGCTGTTCTACGCCAGGGGTCCCGCGTTCGAATCCCGGCCTGGGCATGGATGTTTGCGAGTGTCCATTCATCAATTTCATCTAATCATCACTCATCCCCATCTTCGCAATTAGCCAAAAGTGGCACAAAAGCCAAGTAAAATAAAGCAAACCAATCAAATACTTTGTTTCCAATGCAGTACTTTACTTTCCAGCACTTAAGATATATACGGAGGGGTGCAAAAGTAGGTATACACAGTAGTTAAAACTTTATTTCCAAGTACTCTTGAACCCCCCTGTATGAAGGTAAAGCTATACCCTGTGCATTGCAACATGACGCGGGCATATGTGGCGGTAGGACCCACGAAATATTTATGAAGGTGATGTATAATCAGTTTAACTTTGTAAATTTACCCCGCATTTTTGCCATCAGGCACCCCATTTTGTTATAGACTTGACGAACCCCAGAGCCGCTCTATGCAGATACATTATCAGAAAATATCCGATCTGAAATCACCTACCCCAGAGACTAAAATACAGAAGAAAAGTCGGTGAGAAATTAATTATTCACTTCAATAAGAATATGATGGTCATTCTGTAGTTAGCAATCTGATTTCTTCGTAGTTTTTCAACCTGGTTGCTGTTGGCATGGCAACGTGCATTTCTTAAATAGTTTGAGAACGATTGAAGTGTCTAACTACTTACATTCTAGCATTTCATGTAACTTTTCGGTTAGCTTTTCATATTACAATGTATAATATATACATCACGAAAGGCACGTCGATTTACACCATCTATGGTGAGTGCACGGTGTTTAGAATTGAAACAAATAAAACATTCTTCCACACATGTATTGTAAACGTTATAAAGTATGTATTTAAGCAGTGCTATTTTTTTTAAACACCTTCAATCAGAGAGACAAGAATGTCTTGACTTTACAATGTTAACGGTAAATTCCTCCTCTCGTCCAGGAATTACTGATATAGAATCGAGCGTGAAATCAGTCTGTCAGTGTTTGTGTGTGTGTGTGTGTTGGTGGGGACGAGGAAAGTGGCGCATGAATGACGGAAGACATTAATATTCATTTACCGATGTAACCAAAGTTTCGAACTTAAATTCTATATTTTTTTTCCTGGAACAATAACGTTTGATCTTCCGGTGGGATTTGTTACCAGAAGAAAACGTCAGAAGTGGTTGTTATATGCAAGGAGTTTCAGTAACAACACAATAAAGAAAAATACGTTCCGAACTCAAAATTATGCCACACGCATAGTTGGTTCAATAATTATTTTCTTCTTGCCACACGAACAACAACAACGTGACTCGGTTAAATACTTTTCGTGGCACCCGTTTGGCAGAAAAAAAAACTTTGACCACATGGGAAATCGTTCCTAGAATTTCAGCTTACGAAGCTGGCATTTTTCAGACATGGACACAAGCCGCGGTGCGGAACGAAAAGCATCATGCTATTCGGGTGATTTCTCCTGAAGATTGCACCTTTACCTGTCCGATTCCAAACTTTCAATGTCCCTTCTCTCAAATTACATTCAGTTGAAAGCAACACGCTTAACAGGATAGTGTCTCTATGCTGTGCACACATTGCTCATAGAATATAGTTGATGTTGTGTGTGTATATTAATGAAGACGATTGAAGACATGCTGTTGTACAAGGTTAGTGTTTCCAACTCTTAATGATCATCGAGCTCTAGCTTCTGTCATCATAGCAGATTCTGATGTGTGGCGACGAATCTTATAAGTCAATGGCGCATATGTTATTATATTTTCAAACAAACTATTTGACGAAGAAGAGTGATTTTCAGGAATCTACGAAGACATTCATCCAGCCTGTACTGATTTTGCGAGATTGATAATCATACTTTTGTGTTCAATTACATGCTAGAAAACCAGTATGCTTACGTAAGAGAAAGAAACGAATGTGATCCTGAAGTCACAACATTCGGGCTGTTACAGAAAGAGAGAGAGATATTCTTATTGCTTTGGATTACTCGCCCGCATCTTGAATGTCAATTTGATTTAATTTTTGTTAGTTATCTTCGCTTCTCTTCCACTTTTAGTTAATCGCGACGAAGAAGATAAATGATGATATGGAAAAATTGATGAAGGGACGCTCGCAAGGAACAACTATGCTCAGGTCGGAAGTCGAACCCAAGTCCCCTTGGTTAACGTTAAGCTAGGGAAAGGGGTAATGGAACCACCATCCACTCCCTTCTGCTTTCAAATGAAAATGTGCTTTTCCGAAGCGAAGGAATCGAGGCAGTTTTTTTTTATTATTATAATTTTTTCTTTTGTTATGGGATACTGAGTTTCTCGAACATTTTTTCCCGATTGTTTTCCCGTCATTCGCTTGGAAAAGGATTAAATCATCGTTTCGTTCCGCGTGGTCGAGCGCGATGGAGGAGGACGCTATTGCTGTAAAAAAATGAATTTTCTAATATCTCGAACATAAAACGAGTGGAAATCAATTACAAAAATAGAATTTGGGCATGTTTGTTATCAGACGTTAATCTCACCTCAAATTTGTAATGCATTAAAGCACATTTTATATTGCAAAAATCTTGAAGGTGACATGACCATATTTTAAAGTGCTCACGGTTGTGTTAATAAGATGGACGGGTCACATACATTCTCATGTAAAGACATTGACCGTTGTACTCAGGTTAATTTATAATGTTGTTTTTGACATACATGTTGAAATAAGCTGTCGAGAAAGATTTGATAATCGTCCTGTTTGCAATTAAGAATTACGTCAATGTGGAAGTTGGCATGCTTTCAATGTACAATGCGTTTGGGTCGTATTGTGATTATTGTATAAATACATCTTCTAGTTCAAATAATGAGATATAATTCTCAGACCTAAAATATCAGATGTTGTAGAGAAATGAGACGAGTTTATTTTGTATTGACATATATTTCAGTTAATTTGCGTTGCATGTTGATAACATATGTGTATTATCTCAACGTAATAAATTTGTTTATGAAGTCTATATGTACATTTTCAGTTCAGTGAACATTCACACAGATGTTTTCAGGGTTGAACATGTCCGTGTATAAATGAATGTCTTTCCTTTCAGAAAGGGGAAATTCTGAGTGTACTGGTCATTTGATGCAATGGGGTGATATTTATGGAATCAATTATTGCACTGCTGTTGTGGCCAGGCTGAATTGATATATTTTAAGCTATTTAGACCTTATGTATAATAACCTTATATAGTTAATCATAACACAAAATCGTCTAAAAAATTAGATCTCCAGGTCTAGATGGATGTTGGAAGGATTCGCTCGAGAAATTCATGAGCAAGTAGTAGTTGTAAGGTTCATGTGCAATATGAGGGTAATATATAAAGTGTACTATCGTATCATCGAGTTACTTTTCCAAGATTGCATCAAATATTCATCAACATAATCTAGGTTAATCGCATGAAAACATGTATAAGTACATCACATAGTCAGAAAGTATTTGTTGAATGGTGTATTCAATTTACAAATAAGATAGTTGTTCGAAGTGTACATTAAATTGTGTGAAGAATAATTTTCTTGGTTCAGAGATATTAACATTCTGCAACCCTCCTGTCAGCGTCACCGGCGTTAACAGGCAAGTCGTCCTAGAAATGAGAAGAAAGAATAGGTATAACGGAAATTGTGGTGGTTGGAAAAAGTGCTTATTATAGGTTTCTAGTGGCGCGCACGGGTTTTTAGAACTGGGGTAATGGATCTTAGAGGTTTAGTTTGAGTTTGATCCTTGTGTGTGGCTCAGTCGGTAACGCGTCTGACTACCATGCTCAAGGTCCCGGGTTCGATCCCCGGCCGGTTCAAATCCGGGAACTTTTCTAACGGTGGAAGCGGCCCCGGCGCCTACCCAGCGTCGAATAACATGGGTACCTGGGGGAAACCCTGGGGGGTAAAGGCGGTCAGGGGCGTGATGCTGATCACATCACCCCCACTCACGACCGGATCAAGAAAGTGTGGGGCGTTACCCTCACACCCCCTATACGCCTTCATGGCGTGGTGCTATGCACAGGGGAACACTTTACCTTTTTTTACCTTGTGTTTTCAACAGCCCGTGATATAACCCGGGACACCTTGATTACTAGGCGACGACTCTAGAATTGCGCCATCGTGGAGGCCTGCCGGTTCTTGTAAGCATACGGAATTCAAGCATGCGGGAGGGAGATTGGAACCTTGTTTACGATGGCACATTGTGCAGTATTCGGTTGTTTAACTGGAACTCACATTTATCCTCCAATTTTCCGAGGAAGAACAGAAGGTGCGCTTTACGGCACTGAACTCGATAATTGTTGATCAGAAGATTGGCGAGTGTGCAATGAACATTTCCTCTCGGGTAAATTCTTGTCACATTTCTCTGTAACTTTCGGTACAAATGGATCGAACTGGTATGTTTAATCATACTTGCAATAGTGTTTCCTTGTTTCTTTGGCAGAAAGGTGCTGCTACTTCCGATAAGTTTGACGATGAAAATGAAAACATTCAAAGTTAAATTCATCTTGATAATTGCCAATTTGTATTTTATTATTTATATTTTGATACGCACCCACTTAATGTATCAATTTCAGTGTTTAATATGTTAAATGTCTATGACGTCATAATTTGTTTTGTTCAATTTGGTAGTTTGTTACAATGGTTATGGACTAACCTTAAGACATTTGAGTGTAGGTTGCTAGGTGAGATATATTTATTATGAATGTTGATGGTGGATGTAAGTGATTTTGAAAAGTGAATGTGTAATTTGTGTACTCGAGGAACAATTTTGATCTTGACACAATTTTCTTTGTAACAAGAGGTTTAATTTCGAGTGCAAGTGTGGGATATTAACACCATATGACATTTAAAGATATTTAATGTGTGAGAGTTAGTAAATTTTACGTAAACATATGTTTCCCACATCCTGAGGGCTTCATAGTAGGCTGATAAGTCTCATGTTCGCCGTAGTGGATTAATAGTAAGTACATCCACTGAGTATAAACCGGGAACGTAACAATTTTGTTTGTTAACACAAACTGTTATTAATTTTTATCCGATCCATGAGAAAAGGCGCCGGTAGTAGGCTTTACGTACTGTCAGAAAAAATAAAGTACTGCTTGGTTAAAACATATTAATGATATATCAAAGTATCCCAAATTGATTGATCGATTTGACAAGGATTGAAATTACTGTTTTCGAGCAACTCAATATTTTATATTACAGCGCTTGAACAAACCTTAAAGGGAAACAGAGCCGATAATTATAATTATATTATATTATAATGGCAGAGACTTGGATATCTTAGTTAATCTGTATTGGATGTAAATATTTCAAGCAGAATCCGTACCACTAAGAAATACGAAAACAAATTGATTCCAGGTATCTGAGTCAAGTAAAAAACACACGTGAACTAGAGTTGGCCAAAGGCTTAGGCCCCTTTTCATTTCGTTATCTTGCAGTTCATATGGATCTACATCGCAAGACTTCGCCTTTTCTCCGTATCTTTCTCTGTCGACTGCGCAATGAGTTTGAACATATGAAAGATTACCGCTATTTCCAGATGGCACAACATTGTCATTAATTTTAAGCAATGCTACCGACGTTTTACACAGTGCTAACAAGAAACGTACAGTTTGCGAAGGTGTAACGAACTTTAAGTGGTGGGTATTTACTTGCAGACGACAAACAACTTGGCCGCGAACATGGCGGCGTGTACACATCACATGAAACCCACTAGTCAACTGAAATTTTTAACTCTATTTGCACTCTAGTTTGTTATACGGTGCAACACGAACTCGTCTACTTCGTTGATTTGTTGTTAAGTAGAACATATATATACACACACACTGCTGGAAAAAAAACCGGACACTTGCATTTTTTGTGATAACGCATAAATTCTGATTCGAAGGCTAACTAAATGTTGCAGAAATTATTGGAAATAAGGAAACCTCAATATATTCAAGAGAAAGCAAATTAAAATTTATTGTTAATAAGTTGAATTAGAACATAAACGAAAGTTAAAGAAAAAGTACAAAAAAAATCTTAGCAATATTTTTTTGTAATATTGTTAACTGGTACTGGTGGGGTATATAAGCTGTCTAGTATAGGGTGTTACCTCCCCTGCCATCAATTACAGTTTGTAACCGCCGTGGCATACTTCGAATAAGGTTGGCAATCACTTCTTAGTCCAATTGCTCCCATTCTTATAGTCTTAGCTCTTCAAATGTTTCTGGAACTATTGCGCGGTTTCTGATATGTCGTTTCAGTTGATCCCAGACGTGTTCTATCGGATTTAGGGCCGGACTTTGCGGTGGGCATTCTAATCGCGTAATCGCAACTTCGTCCAAGTACTCCGTGACAATATTTACAATGTGAGGACGCGCATTATCATGCATAAAAACAAAGTCCGGACCTATGAATGGTGCATATGGTATTACATGATCTGCCAAACATTCTGTAATATACTTGCGAGCTGTCATTGTCCCATTCTCTACAAGAACCAACTCTGTACGTCCTTGTAAAGAAATACCTCCCCAGACCATGACACCACCGCCTCCAAAGGGTGTTATTTCAACGAAATAACATTGTGCATAACGCTCATTAGGACTTCTACACACATGTTCACGCCCGTTTGATGAACTTAGGTTGAATTTTGACTCATCGGAGAATGAAACCTTTTCCCACTGCTCCACATTCCAATGTAAGTATTGTGTAGCAAATTCCAGTCTTCGCTTCCGGTGACGTGCTAACAACCTGGGACCTGTAGCCGGCCTCCGAGATGATAAACCACTTTGATTCAGTCTTCTACGAACAGTTCGTGAAGAAACCACAGCTTTCTCAAACGCTGTGCCACAATATTTGAAGTCGTACGACGTTATCTTAAGAATATGATACGCATTAAACAATCTTCCCGTGCTGTTATTTATCGTTTCCGACCAGAACCCATTCTTCTACCATAGGAACCAGTTGCATCATACCGTCTGAGAGCTTCATGGATAGTACTTTGTGCTATATTTAGCACCCTAGCAATATAGTTCACACTACGACCATCATCGCGAAGAGCTACTGCTTTTACTAGGCTACCTGTTTACGTCGCATTTTCAAGCTAGCAAACTTACAATACACTTGCAAGAAAAATACCAGCAATGACAATGTCAATAATATCTGTTACTATGGTTACTATGAACCAAAATTCATGGCTCTCTAGACATTAAACAAAATAACATCAACAGGAATTAGAAATCAATAAATTAAAACAAAATTACATGAAATTGATTTTAAGCCTACTGGGTGTTCCAAATAAGTAAATACAAGTAAATAAATAAATAAATAGATAAATAATAAACGGAAAAACTATGGAAAAATGTTCAATAATGAATGTTCAATTGTTCAATACTTAACTGAGAGCGTAATTCATAAGTAATTGCAATTCAGATGTCAAATATTAAGGTGTCCGTTTTTTTTGTCCAGCCTCATCATCAGTCCAGGGTATCATTTTAATGGCGCCCACGGACCACAGATTCGTATAGAGGACATCAAAACAAACAACTTTTCTCAGTAACATTTTTCTCGTTGGTGCGTCGATTCGACCCTACAGCCATTCAAAAAAGACCGATGCTGAATGCTGGCAACCACACACAACATTTGATTGAATTTTGACGTCATATCCCGTCGTGAAGCGATGCGTTCCAGGTTTGCCAGGAACACACATATTCTGTGAAAAATGACATATTATGTAACGTAAAACAAAACGAGAAAACACATTCTGTAACCTAACAGGAAACAAACGATACGAAAAATGGTAGAAAGAAAATAGAATTCAAGTGGAAGTTGTCACATCGAATTTTGTCTCAGCTTGCATGAAATAAATATTTACAAATCTACAGTAGTTACCAAGTTGGCATATACAATTTAGTCTATCCACTTCGTCCTTCTGATACTAGTTGTCTGTGACACACTGAACTGATGACAAAATAGTAATGAAAGAACTCAAAATTCCAATGGTAAGCAACAAATAATATAATGTATATTCAGGGCATTATTAGGCAAGTGACAAAAATGGTTGAAAATACAGGGATATTAGTAGTAGTAAAACAAGCTATCGGACGACTGCGTTTATCTACGCGACAGATGCACATGTAATAGTTCGCAACTGTGAACAGGGCAGTATATTCGCTACTGATTCATCATTAGATTGTTACTGTGGTTGTACTTGTTTTAGCCATAATGTAACAACATGAACCTCGGGTACTTTCGTTATCAGCACAAAAATACCACAAGGCATCTGGACACAAACCTGTAGATATCAACCTTGCAACGAAATTTGCAAATATTTGACATGTAGCTGGGCGTAAACAGCCACATGTAAGTTGCAAGTCCAATAAAATTTATTGATGTTGATATTTGACATGTAGGCTGAGAGAAAATCCGATAGTGACACTTCATTTTCAATACGTTTTTTTACCATTTCTCATATCGTTGGTTCACTTTCCCCTTCCCCTGAGATGACTGCTGACCTTCTGGCTGGTAGGCTATGATGTTCGGTCTACTGGACGCGTTTCTCGCTTTGTTTTACAGCTAATAATGTGGTTGGGAGTTTGTAATTTTTCACAAAATTTGTGTGTTCCTTGCAACCCTGCCGTGTGCTGTTTCGCCGCAGGAAATGACGTCGCAGATACGATCAAATGTTGTGTTGGTTTGCCAGCATCCAGGCGGCAAAACGGTCTTTTTTGAACGGCTGTAGCGTCGAATCGACGCACCAACGAGAAAAATGTTACTAAGAAAAGTTGTTTGTCTTGATGTCCTCTATACGAATCTGTGCTGCGTGGGCGCCATTAAAATGACACCCTGTATATATATATATATATATAGTGTGTGTGTGTGTGTGTGTGTGTGTGTGTGCCTGTCTGTCTGTCTGCTCCCCCCCCCTCACCAATCTGCAGTGATTTCGCACCCTGCATTTACATGTATTTTAGAAACAGTACATTTACATTCTAAGAAAACCCAAACTCATACACAGAAAGAGCTATCAAACTAGTAACACCGAAAACTTGACCAAATCTATATTGCCAAGTTCAAACCTAATGTCCGTCTAACCTACCTACAATCTTTAATACATGCAAAATATCAGCCCTCTATCCTGAACACTTCAGTAGAAAACTGCCTGCTGTTGGCTCGTTGAGGTTGGAATGGTGTCCTCCGTTAATCCACAAGGCTGCAAACTTTTCGGCAGGGAAAGCTATGATGACTGGACCATTAATGAACGCAAGCAATATTTCAATTGTGTTTGTTACAAGTTAAAAAATGGTTTGTTATGTGCTTTTAATTTTCTTTGAGGGGGATAAAAACATCCCTGACAGGAATAAGAATAGTTTTTTGCCGAGGATAAAAATAGTTCTGGGAGGGAAACCCCCTCCCCCGTTAATTCGTACACTGCTTCCAACCCATCTCTACGTCATTCCTTTTCTCAATTCGGCAATACTCATGAACGACAGAGTCGCGGAAACTTATCCGAAGGAATTATTAATTTGTTCAACAGCAAAACCTTGTTTTTAGCCATTTTAGAACATCCATTTGCCTGTTAAAATGTCCATTACAAGTTTTTGCCCTGCAGATTTATATGCAACTCATTTCACGTTTGCCCTTGCACGTTTTCTTCAATGTGATTATAGAGTCACAGGCTAAAAAACATTGCTTTCAAAACATTTCAAAACATCTGGCTTTATGTTGATACCTACTGTTCAGGCATCACAATATATGATCGGATGAAAACACTGGATACGTGGTATATTTCATAAATATTGGACATGTGTTCGTTTCTAAGGTATCTGCAGGATATCAAACACTACAGAGAGAAGAATGTAGCCGAATTAGAAGAGTTTACTAATAAAGTAGGACATAGGTCTGTTTTTAGTTTTTATGATAATGTTCCAACTGCTGATAAGGTGATACTTGATTCATACGTCCAGGTTAAAAGAAAAAAAAACTAATTCTGCTCAGTATTTCAAATATTTTATTCATTCATCATTTCTGTTGTTCTTTTCTGTCATATGATATATGTATTTAAAGCCAAGTATACAACATGTGGGGTGTAAGGGGTGCTCCTTCCACGTAGTGCACCCAATAGTCAACCTCACTTCCACGTAGTACACCCTGGACTGCAGACTAACGAGGCTCTGGCGACTGGCCCCATGGCCAGTATAATTCTGTGTCGTCCTGTGTTTTGTCCTTATTTGTGTTGAGCTCTTTTTTTTTAGCCTCAGCTTTTAACCAAGGTAAGGACATTTTAGTTTTCAGACACGTTTTTATTTTTGTTATGATAAGGGGCTGGACCCCGTAGGTATAGTGTGACGGGTTCAAAATAGCCTCAGTGCTGACGCACCGAAAATATTTTAATTCAAATTCAAATATACAACATGTATTCCGGTAGAGAAAGCGTCAGTCCAACATGGCAACAGCGCCTTGACTACGAGTGATTGTGAGGCTCGTATTTTCGCCCCCCCCTCTCTATATAGCAGGGGACATTTACATGTTGGACTAGAAGGTCGGAAAAAATATGTCCACCTGCGCAGATAAGGGGAAAGTATGTTCCTAACGGTGAAAGAAAAAGGGGCATTGGCAAGCACTCTATCAATCCCAAAAGATAACGAGACGTAAAACTGTGCGGCCAGCATGCTACGTAGAACTTTCTCACGATGTTGCTGCGCCACCAAACCTTCTGAAGTAGGCATTACAGTATTAGGACTACTAGAACAGTGGTTCTTAACCTTTGGTCCGCAGACCCTCGCATGGGTCCGCGAAGTCTTGAAGAATGTTATAATCATTTCTGAAGCAATGAGTAAATAAATTGATTGGCAAATTATATATTTTTATTTATGTTAGACATTGTCGATAATGCAAAACCTCTTAATAGACACTGAAAAAAATGAAAATAATTCAAATGAATTTTTAATTTGTTTTAACATGTAACCCAAGGCACTTCATTTATTGTTTGTGCTCATAAGCGTGTTTGTGTATTGTGTGTGTTGTGTATGCATGTAGTAATATTTTGATTATGTAAATTCGAATCTCCTTATTTGAATGCTTTTGAGTATAAAATATTAATGTTAAAAACACAACCAACGAAGTAAATGGTTTTGTTGTAGAAAATACACATGCCTTAACTCCACCATTAAAAACCAGGAATTAATAAATAAATATAAAAATACAAATTTTTCGAAATTATGAGTTCTATGACAAGAACACTTTTTTTTTTTTGGAAATTTTGAAGATAGCTCTGAAGATACTAATGCCTTTCCAAACGGCACACTCTTGTGAAATATCGGTGTCTGCTCTCCTGTATCTAAAAATGTGAGAGAATAAGTTTGGCAGGACTTGGAAAACAAGGCCCAATCGCTAAGTCCGATATAGCAAGATTTGTGAAATATAGCACCAAACTTGTTATTGAAATAATGTTAGGTCATCATTCATTATGGCCAGTATTATAATAATTATTATTATTGAAATAAATATGGGTGTATTGTAATTAATTGTAGAATAATAAAATTTCCTTGAGGAGCAACTTTTAGAACTTGAAACATTGGGTTCTAGAGGATTGCAACAACAACATATTTTTAAAGGGGGTCCATAGTGAAGGAAAGTTTAAGAGCTGTCGGTGTAGAATTAATTGTAGTTATTAAAGTTAAGGAGTATTGTCACATGATGCATCAAGCACTTGACTAGTGTCACAGACAGACCCGTTGAACACGATTTAGGTTGAAAACCTTCGATTTGAAATTAAATGTATCTAATTATTTTTTACAAATTACATAGTTTACTGACGTGGTACTGATGAACAAGCGCCAGATTTGAATTTAGTACACTTTAATTGACAAATATAGGTTACTTTTGTTCAAGAAGTTTTAAAAGGTAATCTGTGCAACCATGGGAAAGGGGAAGTATAACTGTTTCATGTATAAAGTTTCATGACGTCTCAATCCCTCTGGGCTCATTATACAGGATGATTAGGTGCAAACGTGCAAAAATGAAACAGGAAATATGTTTTTATTTCCGCCAAAGAAAATCAAAGCGAATACCGTTTCTTAACTATGGAACAGACATCACTGAAAAATCATTCTGGAAAACAGTTAGTTAACCTTTAAGACAATTGTATCCTGCTTCGCGTGGCAAGAAGAGTTGATTTCCTCATCCTTATTCGTTGGAGTTACGTTGATCACATTTCTCGCCGCACGCCGTCATTGAGTTGAACGCGCATCAGATATGTGGCCAAGTTTTCTCAGAGTTACTATAGTTCAATAGCTCTTTTTGTTTATGAATTTTCTTAGAATGTAAAAATAGTGTTTCTAAATTACCTCTAAATGTAATGATAAGATTTAATGTCCTAGGTACTTAGAACTGGCAGGAAAGGAAATCACAAATACGACACTTAGTCGTCGGCATCCCCCCAAAGCAAAAAGCTTAATTCACACACTGCGAATAAATTATTAAAGATTATGGTGTGTAAAGTGCATTTGGCAACAACAACATCAAAAAGATACTCAGTACATTACTTTTTAATTTGTTTCCACACGTACATGAATCTTGAATTTAGACTGTTGGAGACCATCCTGGCTGCTACGAGATGTCACCTGCGCTCCCAGGGACGGACTTCTTTGAAGATTTCCCCTTCGGGGCGGACGCCAAGTTGTTGACGGTGTCCGCGAGGAAGGCGACCTTCTTCCGCATCGCCTCCAGCTTCCCCATGAGCTGCTCGATCTTGAAGGAGTCCCGCATCATCTGCTGGTGCACCTGGATGAGGTCGGCCTCCCCGATGGTGGATCCCAGCTGCAGCGCCTTCTCGTTCATCTCCGTCGTGATGACGGCCGACGCTCCCAGGTTGGCGTCCAGGAGGTCGAGCAGGAAGTCGTCGAACGACGCCACGTCCTCCGGCGTCTCCCGGGGCTCCACGGCGCCGTCAAGGTGGCGGACGGTGCTCCTGGCGACCAGGACGAACACCACGTACACGAACGCGTACAGGACGAACGTGGAATTGTCGACTCTGCGGACGGCGGGCTGGGATGCGGAATGGTGGAACACCCTGTACCACAGGCTTCCGTCGGCCGCGACGTTTCTGTTGGCCACGGCCTCCGTCAAAGACACGCAGGTGAAGAACACGAGGGGGACTATTATGGCGCCCAGTACAAGGAATTTTGTTGTGGAGTTTCTGTCCTTGGCCATCACAACGTTATCCATTGTTGGCGCCTAGAATGTTTCAATCCGAATGGCATTGTTGGTCTTGATCTGGCAACGAGGACCTCGCAGGGAGCGGTTGATTTACAAGTACAGCAGCGTTGCCTTGGCAGAGGTTTCGCCATGGAATTGGGTCTCCCTTATCGCACAACGGGAGGACAACCTTTGCATTCTGACGTCAACCAAACATAACAGGCCTAACCTAACTATGTAGGCATTCCTCGTCTGACGTCATAACGCAAGGTTGTCCTCGCGTTGTGCGATAAAGGAGATCCCATGGAATTGCGTTCGGGTCGGCTCAATGCCGGATCTCATATTTTGAATAGGGTGGTCGTAACTGCTAAGGTTTAATCTTCTTACCGTTTCCAATTATTCGTTCTCTCTCTTTTATCTCTGCTTTTAGAGTGCCTTTATTAGGATATTGTGCTTCTAACGAGAAACTTCAGGCAGTGCAAAATGAAGCTCTGGGAATAATCATAGCCGTAGATCGCTTCACTCCCAAAGTGGAAATTCATGACACAGTAAAAGAGGAAACTTCGTTTGACTTCGTGAAGAAAAACAAGCTGAAGCTATGGGCTATTAATACTACATCATCACATCAACAGAATCCGCGACGCCGGACACACAAATTCTCCAGGATGGACAGCCAATGGCAACGTCATGCCTTAGGAAAAGACCAATGAAAAGATGCTCAGATCTTCCATGCTTTCGGTGGAGAGTTGCCATGTCCAGCAGCGTCGCGCCCGGACGTTACCAGGATGGGTGACTCAAAGTGGAGCAAGAATAGCGGCAGCCAATCAAGAAACAGCATTTTCGCTTTTCCGTGTCAAGCCGCGTCCCGCCAGGCCACCTTTTGGAGGTGTAACCGTCCACTCTCTGGAAGACTCGGAGGCCCTCAGTATTTTGACAAAATCCTGTTTGCCTTCTGGCTGCTTCGGGGAGAAGGGATTTGATATATGTCGCTTCTTGCCCACGCATTAGGCCTAATGGTAAATGTCTGTTATATCAGAGACACATTTCTTCATTTTTACAGGAGAAACTACTTACGGAAATGAGTTTCTGTAGTATTTTGAAAGTTCTTGGAGGTATTTTCTCACTGTAGCATGCTGCACAACAAGAAATAAGCACTTTTGATATAATAAACTTGCATTTTGTGCAAAGCGACAAAATTATGCCGTTGTTTCACTTATGTACCTGCAGATGGTGTGAGCGTCGCAAGTCATGCGGTCTCGCCAGTGTTTACAAACGTGCTTTTTTTAACCAGAATTCTATTTTTAAAATTTTTTTAACTATGCTTACCTAACGTAACCCAACCTAACCTTTCCGAAAATGGTGCGTGAGGCTGTCGTGAATGGTTTTTGGGGCTATCCGAATGGTTTTGGGGCTATCCTTCAATGGTTTGTGGCGCTATCGTGAAATGTTCGTTGGGCTATCGTGAATAGTTTTTGGGGCCATCGGGAATGGTTTTTGGGGCCATCGGGAATGGTTTTTGGGGCTATCCGCCAATGGTTTGTGATGACATAATGAACACGAAAGTAGGTATTTTTCCGTTAAGGAGGTTGAAACACTGCATACCCACTCCAAATCGACAAAACACAAGCAAGACGCGCAATGAACAACAGCTGTGCACGCCATATTGTATGTTCCGTAACGGAAGAAAGGACCAAAATAATAACTCGTAATGTGAAAAATCGAAGTTATTTTCGTGTAAAAAGCATAATGTCACCTTCAACTATGTTCCGCAATACACAATTGGTAAGTACGAACCATTTAGAACTGAAAATATTCGATAGAAATGTGCTGTTTGACCGACAGTTCCTTCGTAGGTAAAAACGGCAACAGAGGATCAGTGCCATAAAGGCGGTGTTCGCGCAGGATATAAAAACTGTAAATCCCGGTGCGGAGAACGTCTTTATGACAGTGACCCTCTGTTGCCGCGTTTGCCTACGAAGGAATTCGCGGTCAAACAGCCAATTAGGCCCACCGCTGCCCCCTTGTTTGGACAAGAAGCGGCAACCTTAAAATTCCTCCTCCCTGAAGCAGCCAGCAGAAAAACAGGATTTTGTCAAAATAGCCGTTTTGTGTTGTGAATGGGGGCCTGTTCTTACAGTGGCTGGGGTATTGTCGCACACCGTTTTGAGCTCCCTCGTCTAGTGACGTCAGCACGGAATGCCTTCCTTCTTAGGTTAGATTTGTTATGTCTAGCTCTCTTAGCATAAATACACTGCAATATTTCGTGGCTTGACCAAAAAGGTATTATTTATGCTAAGAGAACTAAATCTAATCGTGACGTCAAACCCAAGATGTCGCCAAAGCGAAGGTGGCAGAACAGTTTCAGGCTGAACCTTGTCCTTTAATAAGAATAATTGAATTGAAGTGAATTCAATTGAAAAATCAACCCCCATGAAGGGAAAAAACACAAGAACTCCGAACCGCCACAGTGGCGGAGAGGACAAAAGAAGAATCCGGACCTGCTAATATCAATATGAAACAATTATGAGTCTATAAACAACACTGAAACTCAACGAGATATAAACCCGCCACGACTATGGATACGGATAGAGAAAGCTTCATGCGTAGCGGCTGAAAGCACGCCTCTTGCCGGAGAAATGGAATAGCTATACGCATCCCCACAGTTGGGACGGCGTACCAACCGGTGTACAATCACAGCGCAGAACAGTTATTTTAATTTGACAAAAACCTGTTTTCTTAATGGCTGCTTTTGGGAGGGGGAATTTTAACTCTTACCAAAGCGGTGGGCCTAATTGGCCTTTTGACCGCGAGTTCTTTGGCAAGTAAACGCGGAAACAGAGGGTCTCCGCGCCGGTTCCTGGCCCAGCGCTCCTTTAATTCAAGCGCGTAGCACATTCAAGCCGAGGTTTAAAGTTTATCTTTGCATAGTTGCATTTCGTCGGATCGTGACCCCTCTCTGCCTGTTTGCTGTGAATGTCAGTACTTGCTGGATTTATATTAGCTTCTGTGTAGATGTCTAAGATGATAAGTGGTAAACCAGTAACAGGGTGTCTACAATTTTGTAAGAATAAAATTCCCTGACTTTGGAGGTTTTCCGGACCAATTCATTAGCACAATTATACATGTGTGTAAGAAAGTCACTATTTCAACTAAACACCAGACAGACTCTCACTTAACCAAGTTTTTACAAGATTCACTTCACATGTTAAAGTCTAATAATGGAAAGGAAAACTGAACAGAAATTGACTGTTGGGTGAATATCAGAAGTGAGCTTTTATGCATTGATTGATGGTTAGGAAAGTTATGTACAAGGGTCATTCAATATATAACCAGAATTTTGCAATAAAATAGCCTGTAATAGGTCCACAATCACGAAACGTCATACGCTTGTTCTATGAAGTACCTTTGTATTAACCGCGGAAGCCCCGTAGATTGACATCATGGTACCTGTCACAGAGTGCACGAAAGCGGAGATGAGATTAGTGATACATTTTCTGCATTTTTAGGGTGTAAACCCGGCTGAAATTTATCGACGAATGACTATAATTTACGGTGATAAGTGTTTGGCTAAATACCAAGTGTATGAGTGGATGAATAAATTCAAATCCGGTGTAACAAGTGTTTAAGACAATCCACGTGTTGGCCGATCGGTCACGGTTACGACCAGTGACGTGCACTGAAGGGTAGCTAGTCTAGCTAGCAGAGAGAGAGATCAATCTCACATCTCTAATTATTTTCAAATCACAATATTTATTGTCTTGTAAAAGCCACAATTCATATGCAACACTTTTTCTTACGAGCTTCTCGTCCCTCGGTGTTATCCCAGGGCAAAGCTGGGCTAGCTCGTTCTGCCTCCGCCTCACCAGTTCCAGGTAGAAACGGCCGCCCTAAGGAAAAGGGAAGATTTCTGCCTCTACCTCCCTTGGCCCCTTGCCCCCGCTCCAATGGTTGAAAGCCCGTGCTTTCGGGTCCCCCAGTCTATCTCCTATAGGACAGATAGGGGATTAATTTCCCTTCGATTTCTTTGTAAATCCTCTAAAGAACTTAGGGGAAGATTTTCTGCAGTAGGCCTACTTAATGTTCTTTGCTTTTACACCACAGCTTTTTACTTGTACAATATGCATGTAATATGGGATTAGTTTTATTATTTAAGAATTCAGAACGTATTATGTGCATACAATAATGTTATGTTTTCTTTTTCTTTCTCAAAATATGGAATATACATTGATTAAATAACAAAATATTTGCTCAGGCTCTCTCTCGCTCTCGTTTTAGTAGTGTTTTATTTAAATATACTAATCTCTTGGCCTCTAATACAAAAATGGGTAACTTAATGGTAATGGTAAAGTCATAAATACGGATGTATTTCCAATTTGGACAAGAGAACACGCTTTCATATTTTTGTTGTTGGTTTGGTTTATTTTACTTTGCTTTTCTGCCACATTTGGTTATCGCGAAATTGAGAATGAGTAATGATATGATGAAATTGATGAAGGGACATCACAAAGAACAACCCAGGCCGGCATTCGAACCCGTGACGAGCGCTCATTCTTGTTCCTATGTGTTGTACTCTGCAGTGAATAATGAAATAATTTGGAATGAAAAACCAAATTAATATTATTGAAGAAACTACAAAAAGTGTGTTTTGTTATCTGTTTCGCTTCTGTGCATAAAGTGACCTTAATACACCAACTCGACCAACAAATCAACCAACCGTGGGGGAGTGGTTATATCAGAAAGCGCTACGACATCAGGAGTTCCGGGTTTGAACCCCGACCTGTGCGTGGGTGTCCTTTGTGTTTGTCTCTTCATTAATTTTATCGTATTATCTTCGCGATTAATCAAAATGTGACAAAAAGTGACGCTAAGTAACAAAAATAAAATAAAATCATTGCTTGATTGCTTGATGTGGTTTATTTTACTTCGCTTTTCCGCCACTTTTGGCGATAAAATTGTTGAAGGGGGACACACAAAGAACACCCATGGCGACGCAAGAGTTAACTGGAAACACGACTACGCCCGTCCACATACTGCTGCTGTGACTGTTCAAACCATTGAAGTCTTACTTATGGAAGTTATAGCACACACCCCTTATTCATCGGACTTAGCACCCAGCGATTATTGGCTCTTTGGACCTCTCAATTAGGCTCTTTCCGGGAAACACTTTGCATCTGATCAAGAAGCTCAAACGGCGACACATTCCTGGTTGACAGGTCAACCAAAATATTTTTTTTACAAGGGCATAAACTCGCTGGAGGCCCGTTGGCACAAGTGCATCGATAGAGAAGGGGACTACTTCGAAAAATAACATGAATGTTGCAACTCGGTTGAACAGTCAGTGACGCTGTTACAAAATTCTACCTTGTTGTATATATATATGTGTGTGTGGGGGGGGGAGGGGAGTGTATGTGTGTAACATTAGTAAAATTTAGTAACATCTACCAAACACAAACCACCAAGAACGTGGTAAATTCCTAGTCAGTAACTAACAGATTTCTACATGAAAATAGTTCAAAACAGGATCTCTTTGCCTAAAGGATTTAATGTACAATTTCTACTGTCACTACCTATAATACTCAATCTATCAAACTAAAGTATAGTTTGTCAACAACACATTTTAAATTTCTTACCTCTTCTGTTTTTCTCTGTTCAAACTCCTGCTTTTATTGCATTAGAAGATAAAACGTTATTTTTTTCCAGAAACAGTAAATTACCCTGACATTTCCATGACATTTCCAGATAAGGTAAATTCCCTGACTTTCCATGTTTTCCAAACTGGTAGACGCCTGAAAAAGTACATACATTACAAAAGGATATTTATGTATGATTCTTACGTAAAAACAAACTCGTACAGCAATGTGAGGAGGCGATTTTTAAGTCAACTTTCTCAAAAGATGTGGAAAATATGTCAGTGCAAGTACAAAATGTCCACCATCTTATGTGACAAAGCAAGTGATTACTTGTAATTGTGAAATATTTTAGTCTGTGTATTTGAGTTGAGGTGTTCGTGTAGTCTATTTTGCCAGCAATATCTACAGTTCCAACTTCCAACAGTTGCCGCGATCTAACGACATTATAACCAAATGAAGCACTGCTGTTTCTCCATCTATTTCGTTCTCCATCTTGCTCTTGTCGTCTCCCTCTAGTATTTCTATATTTCTTTCTCCCTCTGTTTGTCCATCATTTTACATAACTTTATTAATCTGTTTATTAATTTCTTCCTTCCTTTGTTTCTAGCTCTTTCTTTCTTCCTTTGTTTCTAGCTGTTTCTTCCTTCCTTTGCTTCTAGCACTTTCTTCCTTTCTTTGTCTAGCTCTTTCTTTCTTCCTCTGTTTGTAGCTTTCTTTCTTCCTTTGCTTAAAACTCTTTCTTTCTTCCTTTGTCTGTAGCTCTCTCTTTCTTCCTTTGTTTCTAGATCTTTCTTTCTTCCTTTGTTTCTAGATCTTTCTTTCTTCCTTTGTTTCTAGATCTTTCTTTCTTCCTTTGTTTCTAGCTCTTTCTACAGTATCTTCCTTTGTCCCTAGCTCTTTTCATCTTCCTTTGTCCCTATCTCTTTCCTTCTTCCTTTGTCCCTATCTCTTTCCTTCTCCCTTTGTTTCTATCTCTATCTTTCTTCCTTCGTTTCTAGCTCTTTCTTTCTTTCTTCATCTGTTGTTCTTTCTTCCTTTTTCTATTTCCCTGTATTTATATTTCTGTTGCACTCTCACATTTTCTTATTCTGTCTCTCGTTGTTTCTCTGATTTTCTCTGTGTTATTCTAGCTCTTTAGATAACTCAGATTTCCTCGTGTAAACTATTGGGGTGGGGGTGGGCAGAAATGTGGGCGAAGATAACTCTTGACGGCGCCAATGTGCTTGTTAATATGCAAGACTCCTATTTTAATGACGTCATACTTTTTACCTGTACTGTTTTCTCATGTCTAAGTTCATTTAAACATGTTTAAATTTTCCTTTTTGCACTAAAATATTTTGTATAGGAGAACGTGAGGCAACGTTTAACAACGAGAAATGACTTCTAAACATAAACTAACATCCATTAATCACCAATTTTGTAAAATCTGTAAAATCGAGCTGAGACCAAGACTGACTGGCTCTCAGGGACGATTGTTATTATAAATCGGGAACGTAGATGGGGGGGGGGGTCGATATTTGGGAAGAAACATCTTATGTGAGAGTATTCGAGCGGTAATTGTATTTAAAAATTAGAGAATGAATTTTATAGAAAATAGTTAAAATTCTGTTCGGGAGGTAATAATCTGAGGGGATTTAATAGAAAAATAATGTCATACAGGAAATTTTGTAGATGAGAGGGAAAGTTGTTAATTGTGGAGGGAATTTTTACCCTGAAATGCCAAAAAGAGAGAGAGAGAGAATTTCTGCGAAATATGACTTTACGAAGGCGTTCGTCACTGTCACGTGTGGGTGTGAACACCCTTGTACGCCGCTCCTTGATGCGGTTTCGAGCGCAAAGGCTGTCAACTACCTCTGCGCACAGCATACGGAGAGGGATTAAATCACAGCTCCGTGCCCCCCCCCCCCGCTTCTCCCGCTCGCTGCAGCTATCCCGTTACAGGACCCATCGAAAATGTCAAGCGTCGTGACCCGGCTGATTGTGGAGCTATTGCTCCGGGTGTTTATGTCGGGGAAAACTTCATGGCTTGTTAAACGATTCGTAAGCGTTGGAAATTGCACTAAGTGCACTTAAAATGGAAAATATTACCGAAAATGTTCGAAATATGTCCCAAAATATTTTATTGTTACTGTATTCATTTTCCTCCTGCATATCTGGGCATAGTCGGCCTCCGTGGCGGAGTGACTAGCACATCGCGCTACGATGCCAGAGGTCCAGGGTTCAAATCCTGGCATGGGTGTTTGTGAGTGTCACTTCATTTATTTCATCACATCATCACTCATCCTCCTCTTCGCGATTAGCCAAAAGTGGCAAAAAAGCGAAGTAGAATAAAGTAAATCAATCAATGAATCGATTTCTGGGTACACATTATTTGTTCCCAGTACAACACTGAACTACTGGCTTAGGAATCCACGGATACCTGATACAAAGTCAGAGATCTCAAATTTCTGAAAGCTGCAAAGTACTTGGTGTTGTTGATTCACCTTGACACAGTGAATATATGACTATATGGAACCATGTTTTTATCATATTATATGCGAATATTGCTATTATACAGATCAGATTCACTAGTTGGTATATTTTATAGAAATAATAATAATATGTGTGCACTATATACAGGGTGATCAAAAAAGGATGGTGCAAAAGCAAAGTCAGTTTAATCATACCTGATTGAGTCTAACACAACTGTTATTACATTAAATCTCCATGCTTTACCTGTACATTTTCAAATTTTTAATTGCACCGTTGGTGACACGACGTATTTCAATGCTGTAGTCCAGTTCTACACAGACGCCTCCCAGCATATCCTCGGATATAGATTCCACTGCCGCGGAGAGGAGTTGTTTCAGCTGGACCAAATACAGAGGCATGGGGTGCAGATACGTCTTTGATGTACCCCCCAAAAAGAAGTCCCAGAGTGTTAAATCTGGCGATCATGAGGGTCAGTGCGACATCGGGAGATCGTTGTTTTCGGCACGTGCGTCGGATCCAACGTCCCGGTAGGGTAGCATTAAGGTATCGGCCAACATCCAGGTGGAATTGTGGAGGGCATGCGCGCCGACTACGTGGGTGCTCCGGGGCTAGAGCACCCACATAAATAATCTTGTGGGTGCGCCGCACCCACAAGATTTTTAGTTTGATAAAAACAAAATAAAATAAATATTTCTCACTTGCCATTATCAAAAAATAATAAGCAATTAAAACATTGAGATGGGACATACTTTGATAAAGACAAGCAAACTTTGGACAGGAACATGTTTCTAGATGTGTGCAGAACGAACAAAGAAAAAGTGGCCAACTTGTCAGACATTACAAATATTTCAAGTAGAGAAAACAGTGGTCGCATGCGTGAAATGATCACAGATTTTGTGAAGTTTGTATGGGTGATTTTAACTATACCTGTTACTTCTTGTACCTCTGAGCGGTCATTTTCAGCACTTAGACGATTGAAAACGATTTTGCGGTCAACAATGACCCAAATAATATTGAATGATTTGGCAATTTTGCATGTTCATAAAGAAATGACTAAAAATATTGACATTACCAAAATTGTAAACAAATTCAGAAGTGCAAATGACGTTAGAAGGAATGTGTTTTATATTGAAAGTTAACATGTCATGATTATTATTATTATTATTTGGTACATAAAGTTAGTCATTTTGTAGTTTCTGTTCACAACAAAATCCTTGCATAGTTCTTTCTGCATTACAATTAAAATTATTTGCATTTATGAAGATTTCTTCATTTTAATTTGTATGAATGTGGTATTTTCTTTTAGTAACGTGTTGATAATATCATTGCCTCTTGCAATCATTGTGCATGTAAGTTGTTTAAAGTATACAATACTTGATAATTACAGATCTATCCGCCATTGATATGCACCCACAGAAATTTTGGAAAGTCGGCGCCCTTGGTGGAGGGCCACCACCATGTTGAAAACTACGTTGAGAAGATGCTTCTGAAGCTGAGGCACAAGCATAAATAAAGGACCAAACACTTTGTGTGTTCTCATTGAACGAAACACATGCCGGTTTTCTGCGTCCTAACGTTTTGGCGTTTGACGTTCCCAGTGAGGTGGACTCGTCGCTGAGCACTAGCCTTTCACCGAATCTGTCGTCTTCCTATCGGTTCTGCGGGTCCTTTGCTGTTCGGGTATTTTGGGGCTTTATTCTGTATTGCTTACAATGAAAATGACCGGTCGAGTACTGAGCATGTACTCACATTGCGAAATGAATGACAGAGAGAGAGTACGTCTTCAGAAATTAATAAGTGTTGACTTACACACACCTAAATATGAGCAGGGGTATTTATATGTCACTATGTCGATACTTCTAGGAGAAGTCGCTAGGTGGGAAACTTTGCGAGGGAGGACTCGATTTCAGGATGCGACTGGTAGGGGGAGGAAAATCTTAATAAACACACTCACCACAACACCCCTCTATATATAGGGTTTTTACATGTAAATGTATTTTAATAAATATTTAAAAATATATTAATATTACACATACGAAGGAAATCATTTGTTACTTTTATATCTCTTATGTCCGAAATTTATAAAGTAGCAAAGAAATTCCTTTTGAACTGGATAAATACGTCAATAAATTACAAAATAGTTGAAATTGTTGTATTTTGTGTGAGTTTTTGTTAAGTTTTTGCTGAATGTTAATAGAAATCAATTACATTTCATAGTTCTATTTGTCTTGCATTCTTGTTCTACTTTTATTGTACATATATTGTTATTGCGTTATTGGTTTCGATCTGTACATTTGTTAATGGTCTCTTGAAAGAGAGAGAGAGAGAGAGAGAGAGAGAGAGAGAGAGAGAGAGAGAGAGAGAGAGAGAGAGAGAGAGTATGCAACACTCACAAGCACGGTACTTTATGTGTGCTTTGGATATGATCCTTAGTAAAATATATTTGAAGTCAAAACTAATTGCATATCATTGTTGTTATAACAAATTCTACCATATGTCTCATTTCTTGTTCTCAAGTATGAGGGACAAAACAAACCACTCACCCGTTGAGACCCTTGGTAACTCAGCAAAGGCAATTTCCATTGCGTTTCGAATCGGTTCATTGGACTCTTTCGAGTGAATCGATTCCATCCTTGGACTGCAGGTCAATATCCAACAGCTACAGAGAAGATAGAAGAAAATTGAATTCTAGGACTGTCTATTCGGATAAAAATCTTTCCAGGAACTTTCAAAGATATGTAGATTTGGTTTCAGAAAGTCAAAAGGAATAGAGGAAGACCATCTTTCTGTTTTCAGCACGTTTCTACAGAATTTTGTTTCCAGATTAAATTCCGACAGAAGAAGAAAGAAAGAGGGTAAATAAAGGTGTCGCCTTTTGTGTCCCTTCCTGTTTACATTTACATCACCAAGGTATATGAAAACATGAGTGCTGAGCACATTTTTATGTATTTGTATGTGCTACGTCAATACAAAAATATTTTCTGAATTGCTCACGTATCTCATATTTACAGAATACAGTCTATACTTGTGAGGATTTTATATTCACATACGTAATGTTTTTAACTCGGCGTTTCTTCGTAACATTTCTGAAGATAGTTTCCCAGAACTCGGTGAACTATAACTATGCGAGAAAAAAATAAAAAAGTTTATTGAACTTGCAAAACTACGTTCACAGAGCATCAAAGTGAAACAATATTCCAGCGGGTTAACGGACCAGAAATTTTTTTTTTTAATTAAATGTTTCTTTGTTACTAATACTAATTTACGTTAAATTTTGAGTTGTCATTGATGCACTAGGTGATTTTGTTTTACAACTCCAATGTTGTCAGTGTTGTTCAAAATATCTGAATAACCTTAACTTATTTTGTTACATAAATTTTTGGTCGGTAGGAATTGACACATAATTTGAATAATCAATATAATTTGTAATAAGAGTGGGTGTTTTACAAAAGAAGCTCTTACTTGGTTGTTCCTCATATGAATCACGTAACTACCAGATGAAAAATCTTGTAACAGTATCCTTTTCTGTCTTTTGAGAAGCACTTTTGCAGGCGGAGTGGTTAGCACAGCACGCTACGACGCCAGGGGTCTCGAGTTCGAATCCCAGTTTAGGCATGAGTGTTATTTGTGGCTGTCCCTTCTACAATTACTTAATATCATCACTCATCCTCATCTTCGCGATTAGCCAAAAGTAGCAGAAATGCGAATTAAAATATACAAGTTCAAGAATCAGTGATCGGTTAGTTCGTATGAACTTTCCAGCCTGATCATTACCAGTGCGTAGTTACAAATCCGTTAGATCATTGAAATATCCAACTTGACTAGTGCATATTTTAAGGGGGAGCAAGAAAATTAACAACAAACATTGGTGGTTTACTGTTGCATGCATCTTTTCATATCGAAATACTCCCTCTGTCCCATAATTATTGTCCGGTACACCTTTGTTTGTTGTCCCATAATAATTGTCCGATATTCAAACTGTGACATTGGTGTATACAGAAGAAAAAAATGAAACACGGGAATGAGTCATACAACTTTATAACTCGAGGATCAGTACAAATTGGCCGATCAAGTATCCAAAAGAACCTAAATAAAAAGTAATCAATCCAGGATCAATACAAAGTGACCAAGAAGTTCGACAAAATAAAACATCAAAACGAAATATATTGTTGGTCCAGGAAGGTTGTCATCCCCTCAACGAGCTAGATCTAGTGCTGCAGTGCTGCTCTAGCCTCGTCGTAAATGTTTCGAGGACACTCCAAGCGAGATGGCAGGACTTTTCGTCGGTTCAAGTGTGCTTTTTGAATATGGGGAATCCTGTAGTTGTCCCTTTGGAGGCGCATAATTTCAATGAGACAGGACTGCAAAGTGAAAAATATGTTGTTGAGCTTGTCGCGTGTCAGATCATAGAAAGATTTTTCAACTGCGGCGATCAACTCATCAATAGTTTGTGGAGCTGCCTGATGCTGGAGAGACTGAATTGCCCGGAAGTACCCCAGATCTAAAACATTCATGTCCGGACTGTTTGGCGGTTGGCATAGGAGATCCAAAGTGATTTCACTGGTCGCTGCAGCATCCATCCAGGCGCGGTCATTGGGAACGATATGCGGACGCGCATTGTCCTGCTGAACGGACACCTGGATTCTCCGTGCGCGCAGTCCACGATGCCATTGTGCATCTATTGCTGGGATTAACTTGTTGATGAGCATGTCCCGATAAACATCTTTGGTAACAGTTAATGGTTTGGTGACCATTCTTCACTACCCCAGTCGTACTGTTTTCAAAGAAAAAATCGTTGAGGTTCTTGCTACCCCTGTCGCTTCCTATCATGGGTTGTGTTTTCATGGCTGTTCTCACACGTACTCACTGAAGGAGTGCTCTACTAACGATTTGCAGCGTGCCTTGGTAGACCGGTTGCCATACAGTGCCACACCGGTGTGTTGCAACCCAACGCCTCCTTTTGGTAATCGTCTGGGCGGTATTTCTTGCTCGTTGTGATAAGGTCACGTTGTTCCTCTTCACAATCTTGAAGACTGATGTACTGTGCCTCTCCTCATCCATGTGCTTTCCATCTGCCTCTTCGTCTGCAATTCCTGTACTACCATTTTGGCATACCGGACTATAATTATGGGACAGAGGGAGTAATATTTAGATGAGATCCAAATGTAGTGCAAAAATTGTACTTATCGTGTCCATACAATATCCAAATACGTACAAAAAAATCTAAATCAAAGCATATAATATTCAGATAACGTCCTACTTGATGTCCAATACATGTCCAAAAGTGATCCGGAAATGTCCAAAATATATCCATTTCTGGATATCTCCGGGATGTTACGTATGCGGACAAATGGATGTCCAGGAGACGTCCAATGGATGTCTATTGGCTATTCGTGGATATTTATTGGATATACAGAACTTCCGACCCGAATATCCAAGGGAAATCCAATGGATGTATTTTGGTCATTTGTGTGCTGTGTGGACTGTCACAGGTTCCATTCAACACTAACCATTGTGAAGTCAAAGACCAAAATTTTTTGGACACCCTGTAGTTTTTTTTAATATACTCTGTCTCAGGAATCTCTGGAGCGAGTGAACGAAAAAACGGTCCCTGCGCAAGTAGTGACTCGAGAACACCAAGGAACACTTGAGAGGGAATGGGATTGCACGGCGGATCGGAAATAGCTGCTACCAGCCTTTTCCAACAGCTTGTATTGCTTCGCTCCGCCCACTCGGTTTCTCTCCTTATCTCCAGAGATTCTCGGGATAGAGTATAGCTCCCAGCAATGCTGTAACACTACCATTGGTTGGAACAAGTGTTTTAGGTTACCAGTCAGGTTAAATCGGCTTTGGCTTTCAACGTTTGGAGCACATACATTTCTCTCATCTTCAGGGAATGTTGAATAGAGACCATGGGTGAGGTTAAATGTGTGTGCATTAGAAGCTCCACCTCTTATTACACACACATTTAACCTCACCCATGGTCTCTATTCAACATGAGAGCAATGCATGTGGTCCAAACGTTGGAAGCCAACGCCAACTTAACCTGACTGGTAACTCGAAAACACTTGTTCGAATCACGTCGTCAGGAAAGCTACAATTCCTACTACCATTGGTGTTATCAGACTTCAGCTTATCTTTAGGAGCCACATTCATGTCGATTAAAATGTCAAAATATGCATTAAATTAAAACGTTATTTTAAAATTTAGGCCAGTGGTTTCGAAAGTGTGCGCCGCATTGCCCCACTGCTTACAAGGTCGACGCGAAATTTTCTAATATTTTCATTGAAATGACACTTACTTGTTAGTCTCCACATGGTTTTAGTACTTTTTACATATACAGGGTGGCTACTGACCGGGAAATCATTGAATTCCGGAAATCCTGCGTGAATTATTGGCTCCAGAAATTCTTCGTGAGTTTTCCTCCCTTGACGTGAAAAATTGCAACTTTTATTAATCCAAACCCCATTGCATTTATACATATTTATAAATGCCCTCAGGCAAGTTTTTCACAGTTTAGTTTTTATTTTTGCCGAGGAAGAAACAGAATTCTCTCAACCCGTTTACTTTGGTAGTGTCCTTTGCAGAACAATATCTTACAGATGGAAGATAAGATATCTTGAAGATGATTAGGTAAACTTTCGTATGAAATTCATGTACGCACAGTTAACAATTTTTCGTAGATTAGAATATAAACCGTAACATTTGTGACTTTTGTTTGTAGATGTATTTCGAGTCTGAGTATGTGAAGTGGCAAATGTAAACTCCGTACCTCAAATTAAATAGTTTAAATATATGTACCGTTTAATTTAATTGAATTAGAATTTTTAGATACATTGGAACCACACACATGCTTTGTAAAAAATTCTATTTACACTTTCCGTTACATCTTGTAACACTGCGTGGACACTAATGAAATCCAATCATTGTTCCCCGGTTTAAAAATATATGCATGAACAAGGCTTCAATTTGGTATAAGGATTATATGTGTATCACTTCCGGTTCAAAAGTTGTACTATCCCCAACACCGGGTTGAGTTGTACATGGAACACCCTGTATTATCGCAATTATGCGTTTGAAAATTTACATTTTAAAAGTAACTAAATTGTTCTTAGTAAATTTCAAAACTAACTTAGTTATCGTTATTAATTGTCAAAAATAACTGATTTACTTTTATTACTTTTCAATGTAACTCATTTACAGTTACTTATTTTTTTTAAAATTACTCAGTTATAATTACTAATTTTCAGATGTAACTGACTTACAGTTACCGTTAATTTAAAAATAACTGTAAATAACCCTTACGGTTACTTTCTCGTTAGGAGCAATTAACCCATATAATATGTTTGGTGTGTGAACTACAAACGAGTTCTATTATTCTACCCTTCTCTTAATCGATAACCTAAAATTATTTTTTTCCCAGCACTTACCTCACGACGATGTTTTACGCAAACAGATGACAAGTAAGAAAGTTATTTCAGGACAATTTTCATATAAAATTATATATATGCAGAACGTGGATAAAATAAGATATATGTGTAATCCACAACCAAATTGTTAAAAGAAAAAAATAGGGACTGTAGTTCCCTTTCCTCAACACTAGCTGGAAGAGTCAGTTGTTGTAACTCGCACACACAAAACAAAAGAAAAATACACTGCGCTGAAGAACCTGCTGACTTCTGCGTCTGTTACTTCAGTTATGAGTTCAGCACAGCTTCCGACGCGGCAACTTCGCGTCAACACGCGTGCGGGTGTCTTCCAACCATGGTGCGGGTGTAAGTATTATGCATTATGTAAAGTAATGTACGTAATAGTGTATGTCACAGTAATGAAACTGACTTTGTGTCCACATTTGCATTAGTCAACATGGAATAGAAACACTGCCACTTGAATGGAACCACTATATGAAACACTGAAAACTGGGTTCCACCTGCACTACACCTAGTGTCAAAAAGTGGAGCGAACTATACGGGGCCAGTAGTTCTTTTGAGGAACTAGTTTTTATACTTGGGAGTCGTAGCACAGGAAGAAAAGGAAGATATGAAGAGAGTGCCCTGGGAGAATGGGATGAACAGTAAAATGGCTGAATTAGTCTCTTTCCAGATCTTTTGGGGAACACAATTAAGTTTACAAAATATTCTACGTCCCAAGAATTACGAACTTCTCGTCTTGGGAAGTCCTGAAATAGAACAGAACAACAAAGCGAAGCGAACTTTTCGTCTCCAGATATCTCGAGACTTCTCTAGCAAAAAAAAAATCGCCGCCTACAGTGTGTAAAAATGCTGTATGCTGCCATGATTGCATATCCACACACACGAGTAAGAAAATCGTACAAAAACCTCTGCTGATAACACAATGATAATATCTCGTGTGATCGAAGTTGAAAAACGCTCATTTGTTTCCTCTCCCCACCCTTTCGATAGGAATACATGTGTTTCATTGTCAAGGTTGTCTAGGTCGTCTACTGCGATTATCTTGGCATCGTTTGCTGCAATTGTCATCGACATGTTCCTGGTTTTCTTCTCCCAAAAGTGAGGAAACCCCGTTTCTCTGCCTGGCGACGTTCTACGAAATTTTAACGCACGGATCTGCTCAATAAAACCATCAACCCAGCAAAGAATACTTTACAGGCTAAATGTTACTGCAATCTGCCTCTGTAGTTAATTGCACGAGAGGATTAAGTGTTCCCAATCAAGCTAACTTGCAGTGCAGATTTTTTTTCCGAGATTGAATTAGTGATGTTTTACTGTATACCATTCTGAAGATTTGCACTTGACTGTCCGCTTTTGCTAAGCAATAACCGTCAACCTGGAGAAGTATTTAACGCTTCTATCTCGCCTTTTGCAGGTTCTCCAGAAATCCAAAGTTCGCAAATTAACTCCGGCTGAGGTCACCAGGAGGAGCTGCCGTCGCGGATCGTGTTTCCAAGGCAACGGGAAGAAATTAAGGGGCGGAGAGGGGAGAGCAATAATTGATCACTCGACGTTCTACGGCGCAAGGCAGTCGTAGGACCCTGGACACACCGGCGGAGAGCTGCGTCCTAGTCTACGCCCAGTCGCACAGAAGAAGAGGCGGTGTGGTAAGTACTTCCGCTTTTTCTCCTAATATTTTGCAAGATTTAGCCATTCTTTTCATAACTGTTGGCTGAATACAGGCAAATTCAGAGCCTTTTTGTGATAGTCGTGCTGCATGAATGTGTAATCAAATTACTTCGCTGTTATTACTGTCATTAGCTATATTTGTCACGTATTACATCATGCATGTTCACTGACGGAACAAATGTACACAAACTGGACCTACATTGTGTACAGGAAACTGCCCATAAATGCAATCGTTTCATTATTTTTGTGTTCTTGACGTTTTTGGATTGTCATAAGTAGAGCTCGGAATTTAATGACCTAAGAAATCTCAAAAAATACGTATGCAATGACCTTAAAATTATTGAAAATGTCCTAAAAGTTTCAAAAAATAACCTAAAAATAATTTTCACTCTTAAAATGAAAGATTGATTTTTTCATAAATTTCAAGAGAGTAGTTGAATAATTAGATCAACCGCATTGTTTGGTGATTTAAATTACCGAAGCAAAGGTAAAGGAAGCAATTATGTGCTAGAAACCGCAAGCATTTTCTGTGTGTCATTCACCTCCCTTCAGCGTGGACCTTGCACGATACAGTGGTCGGTCAGCATCTGAAAATACAGTTGTGCATCCATTTTTTTAAAGAAAATATATTGTGACTAATTTTATTTAATACCACAGATTAAACCGAATATTGTGGCCAGCCAAGTTGGCTTTAACCAAAGTGCTTTAAGTATGCGGGAGGAAAAATACATTTACCATAACTAATAACTTACTCCATTGCCAAAGATTTCAGTTAAAAATAACATTGTGCTTTTGCATTGGCCAGATTTACGATTAATGGCGTACTTGCTAAAACTACTATGTTAAGGAATTTAAATGTGTAAGTTATAGCTTACTAGCAAATGCATTTAATGTTCACAAAACAATAGAGGAACAAAATAAACTCAAAAAATGATTAAAAAAATGCAACAAAACGGTAAAGAAATATTGAAAATGAACTAAAGGCCAAAAAAGGCCGGGTAATGTGGAAAAAAAGATGATTTTTCATCTTCCGAGGCCTATTCATGACCTTGAATTACAAAGTCGATGATAATTTGATACAATGCTCCAAGTGCGATGTCAAATATTAACGGATCACTAAAGAAAAGGAAGAAAGAACAACTATTTGCGGCAGTGGCGGCGATTGGGTTCCAAAACTAGGGTCGCAAGGTTCCAAAACTGAAGGGCAAGGACAGTTTACTTTGCCTTGGTAGATAAGGTTTAGCATAGTGCAGGGCCAAAATCGGCAAAAAGTAGGGGAGGGAACAATTGCTCCCTCTCGCCATCCTAATCGCCGCCACTGATTTGCTGTAATAACAATCTCAAGTTACGGAGTAATGTTCAAACGCATTAATTTCATTTCCTGCTTAAGCATTCTTTAAATAACCTTTAGTTGGTTCGTACAGTACAGGAATGCGTAAACCTTATTCTCACCCTTTTTAGGGGTGATACGGAAACAAGATCTGTCTCGTTCTCGATCTCTTCTCGATGTAGAAACTCCAACCGGTCTCGACGAGAAACTCCCGATTTCGTCGAAACGAAATAAAATTTTATTTAAAATAGAAACACACGTTTATGCATATTAGACTCGAGTTTGTGCACATTCGACAATTAAAACTCAATAGTAGCTCACGTTTGTGCACATTTCAATAGTCAAATTCAACCTAAGTCACAGAGAAAAGCACTTTGGATTTGAAGGAAGTATTTTGCATGTATTGCAATGTAATTGATGAAAGTTTGGAACGAGACTAGATGCTCTGTACACAATTTGTCTCGCTTCGCTTCGTTACATGTCGTAGTCAACAATAGATGGCTAAGTAGCGGATTTATAGGCACCAAAAACATCTAAAATATGCAAGTAAATAGCACTATTCAGCACTCAGTGCAGTTACTTTGCTCAAACAGTAACTTAGTTTTGCAGTTACCGTTACTTTTAAAAGTGACTGTAATTTACTTTATTCTAGATAAAGTAACTTACTCATACAACATATTTTGTGCATAAACTGAAAGAAGGTTGTTCTCTTTCGGCTATAGGTTATCTAAAGCTAAAATTAATTTCAACTATTTTATACTAAACCCCATATGTTTAAATATGAAAGTATTGAGGTAAGAAAATTCAAAGTGATCTCTTGTAGTTTATACCGGTTTGCAATCAACGTAAAACTGTGGATCCAGTCCCACATAGGATATGAAAATATGTTATCAATTTTTCCCTGAACTTTTGTTCACCCAAAATAATTTAGCGTAAAGAATTTGTGCAAAAGGTGAATGTGTGTTAACTTCTTGATAGGGTGTGAGGACCCCTGTCCACTACAACAACCTTATGACACTACCATGCTTCGGCCACGATTCGAACTGGAATGCAGTTAGTTTTCATGTAAGCATCAGCAATTGCACTGGATTGGTTAATGCACTGTGATACGAAGCCAGAGGTTTTAGATTGGAATCGTGAGGCAACAATGAATGTTTCATCGCGTTCACTTCTTGTCATTCATAATTCAGTCTTGATCCTCGTCGTGAGAATCCTAGAGAAAGCAACGTAAAATACTTAATGTGGAAAGAAACAAAATGAGGAAATTCTGCTACTCTTTTATACTGTGCTACACTTTAAAATATCACTTCATTTTTTTTCTGCACAGTAAAAATTATCCCGTACTTTTACGGTGACATCATCACAGCTATACAACTGGATAAATGACGGTCAATTTCTGCTGCCATTCAACTACCAGTAAAATACAATGACTGTTTTTAATTATTAACAGCCATTATATGGTTTATCTATATACTGTAATTTTAAGGGACCAGTTCTAAAAAATATATATTTATGGTTCACTTTAGCGTCACTTTTCTGCCACTAATATCGACGATAAGAATGAGTGATAATAAGGGTGAAATTGACGAAAGGACACTCACAAAGAACACCCACGCTCAGGGCGGGATTGGAATCTGGGACTCCTGGCGTCGTAGCACGCTGTGATAACCACTCCACCACGGACGTCGGCTGATACTCTTTTTCGTGTACCTTGCAGTAATTACCCGAGGGCAGGAGGTGAACCAATAGGCTGGGTTCAAACTTCTTTGATCTCAAATAACACCAACGAGAGCACCACGGAAAGGAGCTGGTAAGCAGAGGGTGGGGGGAATATTTTCTGGGTTGCATTCAGTTCTCGAAGTGGGGGAAAAGGGGGGGGGGGGTATGCTATTCTTCAGTTTAAAAATATGTCATAATATATAAATCATCCACTCCAACATAATTTTTATATCTCCCCACTTGATTCATTGTCTCCATGTTGAACCATACAAGCATCCCCCAGCTAGGAATTTCTACTCCCTCCAGCACTGGAATATGCCCACCAGAAGTGCACATATGGGTTAAAAGTCCATTTATTTTCACAAATAGATCTTTCTGTTTGCTAAGGGGACGGACGACACACTGGTCGACGGAGGGTCGTTCATCCACCTGCCCTCCATCTCGTCATCACCGAATAACACTTCTTCAATTTGAGGAGCTGCATTCCTTCTAAGTATCTGCATTGCAACACATACGTACATTAAGGCGGCTCTGATTGATTGGAGTGAAATCGACGCGCCGCTGAAAGGAGAATGCGCCCCCCCCCCCCCGGGCGTCCGCAGGATTTTTTGTCAATGGGGAGCAGAGTAAGATTTCATTTCTTCAGTCATAGAAACTTCTATTATTATTATTATTATTATTATTATTATTATTATTATTATTATTATTATGTTATACTTTGGCGCTATATGCAAGACTCCAGTCTACTATTTAGATAGAATCTGATTTCGCCTTGCTTCCTTTCCATAAACATCTATCACTTTGTTAATGAACAATTATTTGTCTTTTTATACTTTTTAACAAGAACAGTTATCAAACAGATACCATTTGATGTACTGTCCTTTCCTTCATGGTACCTCTGATCCATGCTTTTAGGTGCTGAAGGATATTGTAAAAAAAGCAATAATTCAAAATAAATGGGTGTGAATTATCAAGGTCAGATCCCGACTTCGAGAAATGATTTCTCGACTGTTTTCAATCCCAAACAGTCGAGAAATTCCAAAGGATCTTATTAAAAATAGGTTAATTCTTGATATTTTTTGCACTATAAGTGTCTGAAATTTCTTGAAATTAACAGTTTTTATTCCAGAAGTGCAAAAGGGGAAATAGTGTGTACAATTCGAGATTTTCACCGCATCGGGAAATTGTGAAAATATCCCGTCCCGAAAATTTCCAACCTGGTCAGGAAATGGAGTTTTTTTTCAGTCCCGAACGTCAGGATTTTTAAATCTTTTCCTCCCAATCCCGTCAGGACCAAAAATTTTCCGTCTTACACACCACTAGTTACCGCAGTCAACATGATTTTAATGTCTTTTGTGAAAACATTCTCTCGTTATTTTGTTGGACATGGCAGTTAATTGCTGTAACTTACATCCTGTAAATCACAGACAACAATATTCTTTGTAATAAAATATCGCTACAATTTCATCATTCGAATTACATGAACTTTTTACAGATATCTCCCTTTGGGAGCCCTTCTTATCGTTGCCATTAGCCAAAAAGTGGCTACAAATGTTAAGAGTTCAAACACCAAAACCCTATCGAAGGAATCGATTTGACCAATTGACCTACGGAAAATGCGGGAGCGATACAGCTTCCCCTAGCAGTGCGTGTGGCATCGTGTTGGTCCGTTAGGGATGGGGAGAGGAGGAAGAGGTGAGTCATGTGTTCATTGATTTTCGGGGAAACCTTAACAATGCAGTGCTTCCGTAACAGACAACAGAGTATAATGAAGGGGAAAGGCATCGCCACTGGAGATAGAAGAAAAAGGAGGGAATATATTTATTTGAAAGTAAAGGCAGTTACTTTTACCGTGTAACAATGACTGCAACTCAGCAACTTTCTCAAGAAACTAAAAACAAAATTAAGAGTTACCCTATTTTGTTTTTCCGAATGGTTTCTTCAGTCACACTTTCGCAATATCTTGAACCATAAATGAAATAAGGGGCGAGTTGATTATTAAAATTCTGAGACACTTGTAAAAAATAAAAAAAAAGTAAAGTGCTCCCCTGTGCCTTGCACCACGCCATGAAAGCGTGCAGTTAGGACCCCACACTTTCTTGATCACGTCCGAAGTTGGGGGTGATGTGATCAGCACCACGCCACTGGCCGCCTTCACCGCACAGAGTTTCCTCCAGGTACCCACTTTATTTGATGCTGGGTGGGCGCCGGAGGTGGAAAAAATCCCCCGCCGGGGATCGAACTCGTGCCTCTCGCGTGCTAGTTACACTTGTATCGTCAAATTACCACTGCATACGCTCCAAGCCTATTTATTTTAGAACACTCAGGACATAACGGGTATGCAATTTCAGATATTCATCCTGGATATATCACAACGTATTGGTTTAATAGTTATTGACAAAACTATGGAGGTGTAACGGCTGACCCTTTTCAAAGGCACCTGAATGTCAACCTCCCTACCACGTAGTACACCCTGGACTGCATTTTGGAGACTAGCGAGTCTCTGGCGTCTGGGGCTTGTGCTTTGTGTTGTCAGTTTCCATTTCACCTTCATCTTCGTGATTAGCCAAAAGTGGCAGAAAAGCTAAATAAAGTATATCAATCAAATCATATAATTTGCTAAAGAGAATCAAAATGTTGTTGTTGAAGCTTGAATTTTATAACCTCTACAGTTTTGTACTTAAAAATATGACGTTAATTAAAGCTGAAAAGCAAGGGAGTGAAGAAGGTTGTATAACACTAAATTGCCTAACCTACATTTACCACCTGATATTATTAGAATAATTACATCAAGAAACCTTCGGTGGGATGGCATGTGTGGTAGATTTGTTGTTTTTGTTTTATTGACTTGATTTATTTTATCTTTTCTGCCATTTTTGGATAATCGCGAAGATGCGGATGAAATGAAAAGACAGAACACAACACGAGCGAGGATTACTTGCCTTGAATCCATACGCCAGAGCCTCACTAGTCTGAAAAATGCAGTCCAGGGTGTACTACGTGGAAGAAAGGTTAACATTCGGGTATCTTCAGAAATGGTCATTCATTATACGCCGCACGCTTGGTAGAAGAGAGATATGTTTACGTGGTTCTTGTTGGGAAAGCTAGTGGCAAGAGTAAAGTTAAGCTGGAATGGATTTAAGATGGTCCTGAAGGAAATTGCCAAGGATCGTGAAGACTAGATTGATTGTACCCAGGGTACAGATAGGTGGAAAACATCTGTTCCTGCGATAATGAACCTTCGTGTTTTGTGATGTGAGAGTTAGTTAATGAAAAATATTGAAATTTATATAAAACAAATATGTTATTTTTATCAGTGGAAGTAAGAGAATAAGACATTTTCAATACATACACAGAACCTATTGTACTAGCTGTTCTTGATCTAGAACAAAGTAAATGTAAACGTAACGTTGTTACTTTTTAAAGTGACGGTAACTTGAGTTACTTTAATATATAAGTACGTGTAAGTACACCTTTCGAACGAAGTAACTTTCTGTGAGTATCCAGTATTTACCGTCAAGCAAAATTACCCTCCTCCGGAAGCCCTTGTTTACATGGGAAGCTCATCCCTCCGTTGTTCCTCCCTGTTTGCACTGCAGGGCTGTTGGTCAACACGCTGCCGGGATGTTATTTCGTCCTGTTTGCTTTCGGAAATTCGACCCCGACGTCGCGTAAGGCTGCATGAACATGGAAAGTCAGCCAGAGCATCAGAGCAAACGAGGATTGTAACATGAATGTTGGAGGATAGTATTGCCTTGTGCATTATTTTTGATTGTCTTTTTCCTTCCAATACTGCCTCTATCGGATAACGAATTCTGAATTAATGTCGAACAGGACTGCGATAATTTCTAGTTATTTGGAATCAAACCTGTAACCCAGAGTTGAGTAAGTTACTTAAAAATTAACACATTACTTTTACCGTTATTTTGCTCCCAAAATAACACGTTACCGTCACTCTATAGGACAATATGAACATTTAACTATTTGCACAAGTATCACAGCTGTTCTCTTTAGCCGGGGTGTAAGGGACAACCCTTTCATAAGACACGCAAATGTCAACTTCCCTTCCAGTAGTACACCCTGGATTGCATTTTGCAGAGTATCGAGGCTCTGGCGTCTGGACTCACAACCAATATAATCTTCTTTGAGGCTTATGTTGTGTTATCAATATATGATGGGTTCAGAGGATAGGTAACTCCATTCAAGACAGTTTTAAGAAAAAGGCACATTTAGGGGGCGTTCCGAAAGTCTTAACGAAACGAACGCATTCAACGAAAATAACTGGGCTCGTGAATCTGGTGAAACCAGTTATTTTACACACTTATGTGACACTCTAGGCGAAAGCGCAGGCGCAGCGTTTTGTTTAGAGAAAGTTTCCACATGGCGTCCAGCGGAAGGCATGTCCTTATGGCAAAAATAAACTCTACTGGGGACACTTGTTACTCATTTTAATCACATTCTAAGAACAGTTAAGGCATACTCATCTTGTGCATGTTGCTTTATATCGCTCTTTGTTAAAATTATAATACATTTTCCGAAATAGAGCAGTTTGAATCCATCAAGCACGCGCGTTGTCTCCAACTAGCAGACGATTCTCACCGAACAAACCAGCCTTCTGGCCCGTGCGTTTGGCGAATCTCGTTCTTTCACGAGACACACGGAATGCGACTTTTGGGACAACATGATGAACCTCACGAAACGCACGCAAGCACTTATGGGACAGCCAGTTACCATAACTCGTTTAATCCGTTAAACTCGTGCGACTTTCGGAACGGGCCCCTTAGATAACTTAATTACTATATTTAGGTGTTGGAGCACAGACATAGTGGTGCCTCTGTGAGCAAGAGTTTGAAACTTAGGAAATACTTACTTCTAGCACTGAAATGTTGATAGTTCACACTTCTAAGTTGTACATGTAACTCAATTTTCATGAAAACGGAGTTACATCACTTGTGCTCTGAACCCCGTTATATGTTTATGATTTTTCCTTCATCAATCTCATCTTTCCACCATTCTTCCTCATCTTCGCGATTAGCCAAAAGTGGCAGAAAAGCGAAGAAGAATAAAATAAATAAATAAAATCAATCAATTTTCTCTTTAACCAGTAACAGGCTATGCACCCCCCTCCCCCTGCAACCTTCAGTCATGCGATCCTGTTCTTTAGAATTTTTTCTTGTCTAAAATATTTTTAGAACACCTCTTGGGTATTTCTTTTTAAACATTTCACTTCATTAACATTAACAGCTACAAGTAGCTTAAAACATACGCACAAAAGCAGCACATCTTCACAAAATGTTGATGAAACGCTGCTGTAGGAGCGGGGAGGGGTGAAGGTCAGCGTTGCCAGCTCATTTTCATTCTTTCCGCCTAGCCTTCGGTGACGTAATCAATGAGAGTGTGAAGTATTCGGCTAACGGAAGTTTTCTACTGATCTCGTGATTCACTTTCTACTTTTCTAATGATAATGTTTTCTCTTGCGGTAATAAATGTTCTGTAGTGTTTCGTTGTATTTTTTTTTTTTGAAAAACCATTGATACTACTGTAGAAAAAATTATTACAAGAAAGTTGAAATAAAAGTTAGTCATGATTTGTGCGGCCCCGAAGCTCGTGCGTTACTTGGTTGCAGGATTGCTGTTATGCCCCTGTGTGTAGCGTATGCTTTCTCAGTGTAACTCGATTTGCACAAGTTGAAGACAACACGACAATGCGCTTCATCTTGGCAAATGAATCCTCCAAGTATGAATTCATCAAGGAAGTAGCACATGTAAAGTAACATCAAAGTAACGAGTTACCGTTATAATTACTCTTTTAATTTCGGTAACAAGTTACTAATGCATACGATGCATTACATCAACATGATAGTTGCCAGGGAGTAAATATGGAAATGCGTTTTTGGAAATCTCCCTAAAGTTCATATAATATGCTTTCCTTTTTGGCACACAAACCAGAAAATTGTAAAAATCGAAAGGAAATTGGCGATACAAGATTGTTATTCAGGATAGGAGGTCTAAGATGTAGGATTTTCAAGGTGTTTTTCAACAAACACCTAACAACGGCAATCTTCCTCTTACTAAAAACTAGTTTCCAATATGGGAAAACTTAATTTTTGACTTCTCTCCCACCCCCAAAAAAATTGGCAAATTCTGTAAAATGTTACGTGTAAAATACAAAATATGCGCGTAAGACCGAAATTGGCAATATATAGAAAATAAATGTGCTTCCATTTACTTATGTTGTTGTCAAACATAAAATAAGACAATTATTTTTTTATTTTCAATAAAAAAAAGATTGGACTTTAATATTTCTCATTCCACGACATAGTCAAGGTTTTATGTAAGCCACTCCTTTACTCTAGAATACCGAGCTGTAGCAGGGAAGTTGTAGAATCGTTGTTCAGTTCGCAGACAAATGCATTTTACCTGTAGGAACAAAGAAGCCACGCCCCCTTCTACAATGTCTCCCGTGACGTCGAGACGCATTGATTCCCGCGGACCAACCACTTCTTCGCATATTGTCTTCCGCAGGTTTCGTCTGGAAATTAGCAGCTGGTGTGATGCTGGGGGTTCAGAATGCACAGTAATAAATCAACAGTCTTCACTGGCGTACGCGGGCGGTGAAATGGGCTACAGCCCTCCGAAATTTAGATAAAAAAATCAAATGAAAGCAGTAAAGAAATTGTGAAAATCCAAAGTCGTAAGGGCGAATCCTCCTTAAAATGACCCTATATAACCATTTTTGTTTTTGAAGAACTTTTAAGGCGAAGATTTAAAATGGTAATTAAAGCTCATATGTCATAAAAAAAAACAGAGTATCACCGAAATTGATTTACGGCGATGTATTCTATGATCCTAGCAAAGATTTAATCTCATTAGAAATAATCAAAAGTACCATTAACTTGAAACGTTTAATACGTATACTCGAAAATTTAGAGGTCCAGTGGATTCCAAAAGTGTTGTCATCAATTTTATCATATCAACTCATCCTCATCTTTGTAATGAGCCAAAAATGGCAGAAAAGCGAAGTAAAATAAAAGAAATCAATCGATCAGTAGGTTGTTTCCTCCATTTCTGTGTAATGTTTTAGGTCTTGGTAGATTTCTCAAAAATTCCATCAGAGACATTACGTAAACTGACATGCAGTCACTTTTCCCAAAATCAACAATGACCTTTGCTAGTTTAATCGTACTTTATCAACAGAAAGGCAAATCAGAACTGGACCTACAGTTTAAAGTGGGATCCGAAGCACTATGTGCCTCCACCGGGTATCTTGGTTATAAGATGACGACGTTACCACTACACCATCGGGGAGGACGTTGGAACTGTTATAAGAATATTAAGTGAAAGTAAAGTGCCGGAACTGCCACAACCGGATAAAAATATCGAATTTTCGCAGAAATTCTATTTTTAAAGTTTCTCCCATAAATATATCTGCATTACTTGATGAAATCTAAGTATATGGTACAAATATGACATTTTATATAAAAATATGTGCTCTAAGCTGAAAATATATAATATACCTAAAAATTAAAACTTAATATTAACGATATGGTTTCTAACATTGCAATTCGTACAATTTTTTTCCTTTTAGAATTTTTTTATTAAATTATAATTGACCTCATATTATGTTTCAGGTATAAAATTTACGGCTAATATAATGTAAGGCCCTTGTACGTGAAAATGAAGATGTTTTCTCTCTTATTTTTTGCAAGTCGGAATTTTGTCAATTGCTATTGAACCAAAACGCTGTGACGCGTGCAAGACGATTATAGTGGAAATTACTGACTCCCCTGGATGTTATAAAATAAATAGACCTGGGGCACATACATGAGGATATATCGACAGAATTGTAACATTTTTCTCACATTGTTAATCAACTCCATCGTTCTTTCAGCATATTTGGATCAGATAAGTTGCCGTTATGCCGATGAAGTAACTGTTACCTGTAACCGAGTTAAAAGTAACTCGTCATTTGCAAAGACTATTAATCTTCGAAAGTAATTACCGGAAGTGGGGTATATGTTCGGAGCTAGGAAGATTTTCATATTTCTCCACTAGTTTCGTTGTCTCCTCGTTGAACCACGCACACACTCACAAAACGTCCCTCCACCTTGTCCCTATCGGTGAGCAGCCCTTGCACCAAACAATATGCACTGCAAGCGCTGCCTATTATGGAGACTAGACGAGAGTTTGTAGTCTCTCGTCTCGTTTACGATAAGGTCTATCTCGTTCTCTGGTCTCGTCTCGATTTGTAAACATCCGTCTTGTTTTTTCCTCAGCTGCGACGGGCAAGACTCGAAACAATCACGCATGCAGAGGGGGACTGATGGGCTGCAGCTCCCTCCGAAATCTTGAGAAAATAATTTTTTTTTAATAAAAGCAGTGAAAACGTCTGGAAAAACCAGAGTGGTAAATGCGAACCTCTCCTGAAATCTCCCCCCCCCCCCCCAACGGTTGCCATTTTGAGAGTGTAGATATATAAATATACGAAATGTCTTGTGTATTCCATCTCCGTAGAAAACAGCTATGTACTCCCTACCTTTACAATTCCAGCCCCTCCCAAGAAAAATAATCCTGCGTACGTCAGTGACTCCAAATACCTAAACAAAATACACGGCGTGAGACTGCACAAACTTTTACATCGTATAAAGGGCATTGAGTCAATTAACTTTTCTTGATATTTTTTTTCTATTTGGCATCTCGTTTCGATTTTAAGCTGCATTATTCCAGAATGTGCAACCACGCTGCTCGGATAGGACACAGTCGAATAATGGATAAAGAAAATATATGACCTATCTATCAGGATTACGTGAAATTTTCCAACTTGTCCACCATAGTTTCGACCAAGACGAGAGATTAGGACACGATGTTTCATTCTCGTCTCGATTTTATAGATTTCTGTCTCGTTCTTGATGTTGCCTCGACAAGTATAGAAGGGTTTGGCCTTATTCTTATCCTACTCCCTGTTATTGAGGGATCGTCTCGTCACTCGTCTGAAATATCGAGACGAAACCGAGACTTGTCTCCATTTCTTTCACAGCTGCTTAGGACAAAACGTGCCTTCCATAAAACTGGTTTCACTTTCGTTGTGATTAACTAAATATCAGCGCCGGCTTAGGCAGATTGTCAAGTGCGTGTTGCTGTCACGTAATTACTTATTTCGCTTGGTGTGACAGAGTGACCGAACAATATACTACAACAAGGAAACAACACAAACAACTAGACTTGTTTATTGAGGAGAAATAACTTTTACCAAGCCAGGATGTTATTTTTTACTTACGATAATAAAAATTAACTTTAATTTTCATTAAATTATAATTACCCTCATATTATATTTTACATGTAAAAATACATATATTGTAGGTAATAAAATTGAAAGCCCTCTTCGTTATTCATTATGCGCAGACATTTCGTGTTCTATACTATTTTTTTCATACAGGAATACTATTTGGTACATTCTTTTCACACTGAAATGACATTTTCGGCATTCTCTTTACACTCGGCAATCTTTTCACATGGAAATTCTATTTCTGTATTCTGTTCTTGTCACACTGAAATACCCTTTTGTGGTATTCTGATACATTGATTGATTGATTTTTTTAAGTCCACTTTATGTACAGAAAGGCTAATCGGGACTGGACCTACAATTTAAAGTGGGATCTGATCCACTATGTGCCTTCACCGGGGGTATTCTGATACGTAATGACATACAATCATATGTTCGATTTTCGTTGGCGTTACATATCCATTAGGACTCCAATTTAAATGGACTTACCTCAAAACAAGCAAACCTTTCCGTTCCACTTAAGAATATTTCGCCAATCTGTGTTCCAGTTGCATTTATGTTGTATTATAAGCTACATTATTACATATTACGTATCACAGAAATCACTTAAATCCAAGTGCTTTGTCTCTTACCATAATCTTACACAGCTTCACAGATTACTTGCCAGTCTCCCCGAACACATGCGATAGAGTGATTACTCTGATTGGAAAGTATTTCTGCCGTAATCAAAATTAATATTGTTCACTATAACTAACTAACTAACACTAGTTTTTTTAAACCTGAAGGTTTATGGCTGCTGCAACACAAGCCTTCCACCTGTCCCTATCTTGGGCAAGATCAATCCAATATTATCCATCCTTACCGATTTCCTCTAGGTCCATCTCAACATTATCTCTTCATCTTCGTCTTGGCCTTCCTACAGGTATCTTACCATCAGGTTTCCCAACAAGTATCCTGTAAACTCTTCTTTCCTCTCCCATTCGTGCCACATGCCCACCTAAATCTTCTTGATTTAATTATTCTAATAATAACACTGAGGAACAAATTAAAACTTTTTGTTTTGCCGCTGGATGAAAATAGGTGATCTTTAATAAATCGGGTGCGCTGATTTCAAAAATCATAACTAAAATGCTCTATCACATACCATTTCTGGCGGAAAACATTTTGAAAAATTTTCACTACACATTAAAAGAAGGGTAAAATATAGCATTTTGCTCCAAACCTTAATGTGATAATGTGAATTTTAGTAATACATTGGGTTCATGGAATACCAAATATGATTGTAAATGATGTAGTTATGACATGCACTAAAATTTGCATTTGCAGTCAAATAGTAAACATTAAGTAAACAATAAAGTAAACAGTAAAAGTAACACACGTTCAAAACGTATTTCTGTATGATTCCCGCTTGTAGCAGGCATGTTGAACATCTGAGACTGTGTTCCAGCAGTAATCCGCTAGTAAACTGGGAGACGATCTCCCTTTATAACGTTTTTCCATTTCTTGGATTTGTTGGTGAAAGAGCTCGCCCTGCTCGTCACTCACTGCACCTAGATTAGGGTGGAAAAAGTCTAAATGGGAACAGAGAAAGTGTATCTTGAGAGACATATTGCATCCCATTTCTTTGTATGTTGCCAGCATACGTTCTACAAGTTCAGAGTAATTGTGAGCCCTATGGTTGCCAAGGAAATTGCGACACATATTTTTGAACGCACCCCATGCTTGTCTCTCACATTCACTTAACAGTTTTTTAAAATTGGGATCGTTCATTACCTCCCGGATTTGAGGGTCAACAAAAATTCCTTCTTTTATTTTAGCATCGCTTACACCAGGAAATTTGCTTCGTAAGTACTCTTTGTTCCTTCTTTGTTCCTTCTTTGTTCATGGCCTTCACAAAGTTCTTCATTCATTAACCCCAACTTGATGTGCAGTGGTAAAAAAAAAAGTGTTCCCCTGTGCTTATCACCACGCCATGAAGGCGTATAGGGGGTGTGGGGGTAACGCCCCACGGGGGGGGGTAACACATTGTTGGCACCGACAAGAGGTTTGCGAGAGACACTTTTTTCTCCAGGTGTGTAACACTCTCTGGGAGGCCAGTGTTTAGTTTTTTGTAATGCATGTTCTTGCTCTGCTGTCCCATAGACAGAGGAAACAACAGAATTTCGTGAAACTGATTGCATCCCCAAAAGAATTTCCAGTACCTTCAGGTCAGCACAGATTTTCCACTGGTGTTTGTCGTAGCTAACACTTGTGAGAATCAAAGCAATGTTTCCATATGTTTCCTTCATTTCACTCGCATGAGCAACTGGCATTTCATTTCCATTATGCAGGAGGACCGCCTTCAAGCTAGTTTTTGACGCATCGATGAAGAACCTCCATTCGTCTGATTTATACTTTTCTCCCAACTCCTGCATTAATCCAGTGACATTGTTGCAGTATACCAGGAACCCATTCATAGAAAAAAAGGAAGAAAATTTTAGTTGACGTTTTCTGAATGTACTACTTGTCCCTGGTTCCAGCAGGCTCCACCCTTGCAGTCTTGAACCCAGCAGTTCCGCTTCTTTCTTTGTAAGGATCAAATCACGTACCAAATCATATCATTCTGGCTGGGTGATAAGATGCGGTGTCTTCCATGACTCTTGAAAGTCAGGATCATGTCTCAGAGAAGATATCGGGTCATCTGAGGAAGTTTCTGTTTCCTCTTCCAAAGACCATTCAAATGGTGGCTTTGGAACAGGTAATGTCTCACATGTTGCACTGGTCTTATCGCAGAAGGTAAATTTGGATACTGTAGGATATTTTTGGATTTTCTTCAGAATCCCATAACATTAGTTAAACAAAAGTAACAATCAGTAACGTGATCTCGAGGTTCGCGCCATACCATGGGAACAGCGAAGGGCATAGATAGATGGGTACCATCTAACCACCCTCGTAAATATTGCGAGCATCTACTGCAATAGACATGTGGAGCCCACCCTTTATCTTGGTCTCCGATTTTGCATCCAAAATATAGCTCGTAAGCTTTCTTCACTATTGGTGTAATTGAGTTTCGTTGGGATTTTGTCGTGAACTCACTACACACATAGCAAAACAGATTGGGTGAATTTACACAGTTACGAGGCATCGCTGCACTGTTTTCAAATACCACACGAAACAATCGCAATGAAGCACACAACCTAACACACAACCTACACTTCCAGCGAACAAAACGCAACTGATAAAGACACAGTACAATAAGTCACCTTGCCTCTCTAACAGCCTTTTCTCTACTCTTATCTTATCTGGTCAGAAATGAACAACAATGTTGGCCCTTTTTTGTTGTCGTTACAATGTTTTCTTCATATTACGCAGGAAAAACAGCCACACATGTTCTCTTGAAGAATCCCTGTATATCATATGGCGAAAAACAAGCTTTGTCACATTTACTTCAATTTTGTGTTATTTCAAAAACTAGACGTGGTGGAGGAAAAAGAACATCATTTTCGTGTTCAGCAAGTCAAAAAACATAGAAATAGGTTGTTTTCTGGTCGCGGCAAATTTCATTGTTCCTCAGTGTAATTGGACAGGAATACAAATTATGTACTTCTAAATTGTGTAACCTTCTCCACTCACCTGTCTCCTCATCCCTTTTAGGTCCAAATATTTTTTCTAAGGATTTTGTTTTCAAATTTATGTTCATCTTTTAATGTAGAGGACCAAGTTTCATATCCATATAATACTATGTCAAGAAACAGCATATCGTTCACTATACAAATATGTTTTCCGTACAGGGACCGAACAATCAAGTCAACTATTCATGCCTTTCGAGTACAAAAATTCATCAGCACGTCGTGAAATCAAATTGCTCCATGCACTTCGCACTCACCTAGAATATTACAAGCCTCTAGTAATTTTATGTAACTCCGAGAAAATCAAATTTCCCCCCAGGATGAAATAAGGACGATGGAGCATCTTAACTCTTTATGAGTTCACAGAGAAGCCAATCACCTCAGTTTTCCTTCATCCGGTTGCCTAGCGACGAACTAGGGTTGGGTCAAGCCTACGGAATGGGTGGAGGGGGAGGGAGGTTACGATGCAAAGCGTTTCAATCGATATCGATGCTTTCGGCTTTGAACGTTGTGTGATAAATATGAATGTGGCGTCCACGTGCATATTTCATAATACAATTGAAAGTGAGCAAAAAATTAGAACTTATTTTTGAGGCTGGGAGTGATTGTTGTGTTTAAGAGACCTGCCTTTGAGGAAAATTGATTGATTGATTTGAAATTGTTAGGTGCGTGAGCACATATGGCCATTTCTACCCTTCAATGTATACGCAGAATATACCCTTATCTAAAATTCTTACTTAAAATGTTAAAACAAGGGGTGTAAAAAGCAATTGGGAAAAGTTAAAAGTTCAAGGGTGTAAAGAGACCTGTACAAGACAAACACAATACATTAAAAAGTAAGAACTAAAAACTTCCTCACAGACAGTGGAAGAGACCAACTCTTCGAAAGAAGCTAAAAATATTTCTTAAAACATTGTCGTCTCCCAACAGGGAAGATAAACTGTTGGAGAGATGAAAAGTCTGCCTTGATTAAAGCAAAATCGGCACATTCAAGAAGAATACGCCGAACACTTAAAACGACATTACAGACACTTCGCTGAGGAAACAAGAGCAAACCGGAACATTGATCCACTTGGAGATGAGATATCTCTAGTTCTCTCGAAGCAAGAGAGCCTTCGTGTGGTCGAATGGTTAGCGCTCAAGCCTTTGGTGCGGCCGTTACCAGGCTCAATCACAAATGGGGTCTTCGGAATTGAGCGCAATTGGAGAGATGCAAGCTACTTGAAAGGAATTAGCGGGCTCCAGTCTAGAAAGCCAGTTAAAAGCAACACCCAATGAAAAAGTCACTTAGCAAGGCATTGGCTCTCATAGAGCTGTTTGAATCATAATTCAGAATAGACAAGGGAAAAATATACACAAGGAATAATGTGTATTTCTTGGCGTCTTCCGCTGCGTGGCGTTTTGGACCATTCGATAGGAACTCAGGATTCCCGACTTAGATATGTAAACTCAAGTCTAGACACATTGTACAGTAGTTCGTATCCCGCTTTATAAACTGTATGTCCAGTTGCGATTAGCCTATCTGTGCATAAAGTGAACTTACAACAGCAATTCAAATTCAAAATTCAAATCCAGTCTGGTTCTCGGTCTCGAAGGAAGTGTCTCGAAACGACATACAAGACGTAAAATATACTTCATCAAAACAATCGAAAAATATTTCCACACTTTAAACCTTGACAAAATCTTTTGATATGGGTGTAAGGGGTGACCTTCCACGTAGTACACCCAATTGTCAACCTCACTTCCACGTAGTACACCCTGGACTGTATTTTGCAGACTAACGAGGCTCTGACGACTGGCCCTGCCCAGTATAATTCTGTGTGTTGTCCTATGTCTTGTCCTTATGTGTGCTGAGCGCCTCCTTACAGCCTCAGCTTTTAACCGAAGTCAGAATATTTTAATATTTTAGTTACGACACGATATTAGTTATGTTTATTTTAGTTCTGTTAATCTAAGTCAGAATATTTTAGTCTTCCAACGTTATAGTTATGTTATTAGTTACATTTTAGTTCAGGTAAGGGACTGGACCCCGTATAAAGTGACGGGTGCAAAATAGCCTAAGTGCTGACGCACCGAAAATTTTAATATCTAATGAAATTCAAATTCAAATCCTTTTGATACTCGACGCATCTCACTTGTCTTGTCATGACTTATAAAGAGAGTGAAATGTAGTGTCTGTTACAACAAATAATCAGTAGCAATTGATTAAACAATAAGTACTAAAAAGTTACATTTCTTCACAGGAAAATCGTTCAGAAACTATTACTTTATTTTACCTGTTCTAAATTATTGGAAACCATATTCACATTTAATAATCTTCCATTTATTTTGTGCGATACGGTCAGGATATGTCATATTAACATTATCTTTCACAAGTTTAACTCTTCATCATTAGGGTCAACTGTTTTTCTTTTCTTTTTAGTCACCTTTTTTAGTTTTGTTTGTTTGTTTGTTTTAGTTTCTTTATTTTAAGTTAATTTTCTACAACTTTCATCTAACCCGAAATATGGGGATGAGTCATGATATGATGGAATTGATGAAGGGGCACTCGAAAAGAAAATCCATTCCCAGGCCAGGATTTCAACCCGGGGCTCCTGGAGTCCTAGCGCGCTATGCTACTGAGGTCGGCCTTCTTAACTGACAACACTGAAAATCCTTATTCACCTTAATATTTCAAATCCCTGACTACTGTCATGAATATCTGATTGTGTGTGTGTGTGTATGTGTGTGTTTTGTTGTATGTTCGTGTGTATAGGTTAGGATTTTATTCCCGTATGTATTTTTTTTTCTTATCATTTTTTTCTGTAATTTTTTCTTTGTAATTTTATATTTCTCTTTTTATATTTTAATATTTACCTTTCTATGTAATGGTTTAAATGTTGTTGTAAACATGGTTAAGTGGTAGAAAAGGCTACAAAGCCTTAACTTCGCCATGATAAACAAGACGCAATAAATAAATAAATAAATAAATACATGGCATCTATGTAGGAGCGGACGCTGTCCTCTGCTTCGCTAGTTCTTTTCTGTCGGTCCTTGAACCACGCTTTGCATAAATCTACGCGAATGGGCCTGGCGATGGACAGTGCTACTTACTGTTACATTTGCCACCCACTGCAGAGATAAAGAGAACTGTAGGCAGAGAATTCATCCAGAGAAAGTGACCTTAACGTCAGAGAAGCGTGCAACGGTCGTTGCATCCAGCCACCGTGCCTTAACCGCAGCTCCAGATCCCCCCGAAATAGCCGCCCCGGTTGCCTTGCAGTAAAGCTCGATCGATTGAGGGGCCGGAAGGATTCTGGGTTACCGTGTTCCTTGTGCGCAGTTCCCGGATCAAGGTCGGCGGTGTCGAAATTGTCTTCTGGGGGTGGGGGTGGATGCTGGAGGGACCGGCCGAACTCCTCTCACGAAACCACCCTTTTCAAGGGAGGGGCATCCCAGGCAAATTCCTCGATATTGAGTGGAAAACGGCCAATATTGCTTGAACATAAATTCACCCTTATTTTACTACCCGATTTGTTGAGGAATTGTTGAAGTTAGCTTCGTGTATGGGTCTTCCTATTCGCTTTATTTTAGTATGTGTTGTAAGAGATGGATTTCCATATGAGAGAGCATGGGTGACCTGGGATAGGATGAAAATAACTATTCACCTGTTCACTTTACAGTTGGTTTCAATTGGCACAAAACAATTTTTCTTATGTCTTTGTCTTCACGACATAAAATGAAACACGCATATCAAGAATGGAATTTCATAATATAAAACACATTTGGATATTCACGTCTTCTACATAAGGAGTATTCATAAACAAACTGATAGTTCGTTGCTATGCACAGAATATTGAACTTAAGGTCTCCCTGATTATGTACTGGTAACGTCGTCGCCTTGTAATCAAGTGGTCCCTGGTTCGATACCCGTTGGAAGCACATGGCACAATGATTTGGGTCTCACTTTAAGCTGTAAGTTCAGTCTCGTTTAACCTTTCAGAGTATAAAGTCGACTCAAAACAATAAATCATACAAGAATATTGCACTTGACCATAGTTGTCACTGAATATGTGTGTGTGTGTGTGTGTATGTATGTATGTATGTGTGTGTGTGTGTGTATATATATATGTATATGTATGTATGTATGTATGTATATATATATATGTATATATGTATGTATGTATATATATGTATGTATATATATATATATATATATATCTATGTACATATATTAATTTCAAGCAAATTTCCATGATGTATTTTTGAGTTTGAACCTCTCGTGTTCGAATGGGCGCCTATTCGATATGCAGTCCAGTATTCGTGACTCACCATCCCCGAATATCCGGAAAATGTCACTCTCCCACGTACCAAGTTTGCATGTTCTTAACGCAATACTTGTACAGGAGTTTTTGGAGCGCGTAAACGTATATTTACACGAGTTATGGGATTATAATGTATTTCAAAACAGTGGGTTTAACGCACAATGAGACTGTAAAATTATATTTTGTGTCAAATTTCCGTCATCTCTTTACTCTTAAGATTGAGGTGAGTTAGAATGAAATGGTAGTAAATGGAATATATAAAATGTAAATCGCGACAATAGTATATGCCAATCCATTCACATGTACGTTTACAAAGCAAAACAGGAAAAAGTGCAATAACTTTAGAACATTATTAAAATTCAAGACTGTAGACTTTTCTTATAAGAAAATGAGCTAGTTTATAATTTGTTTAAACGCAAATAGTGGATAGATATATAGAAGAGTTTCGATTTTTTATGACCAACATTTGAAGTGGTAACGTCGCCGCCTTGTAATCGAGGGGCCCCGGGTTCGATACCCCGACGAAGCACATAGTGGTTGAGATTTCACTTTTAACTGTAGGTCCAGTCCCGATTAGCCCATTTGTGCATAAAGTGGACTGAAAACAGAAACTCAATTGAAGATGTGCCCCATATTTACCTACATCGGAATTTGGATGGGCCCCTCTTAACAAATTACTTCTCGTACGGAAATCTCTCCGGAAGTTAAGTATTTCTCGCTGCTTCTGTCTCTGTATTAGTATCTGTATTAGCCTTGGTCTCCCTCTCTTCTTTCTCTCTCTTCGCTTTCTCTCACTCTTTCTCTCTCTCTCCCTTTCTCTTTCTTTCTCTCCCTCTTTTCTCATTCTTTCATTTTCTCTTTTCTCCCCTCTCTCTCTCTCTCTCTTTCTCTCCCTTTCACTTTCTCTTTCTCTTTCTCTCTCCCTCTGTTCTCTTTCTTTCACTCTCACTTATCTCCCTCTTTCTCTCGTTCTCTCTATTTCTCTCCCTCTGTTTTCTCTTTCTTTCACACTCTTTTCTCCCTATTTCTCTTTCTTTCTCCCTTTCTCCCTTTCTCTCTTTTTCTTCCTCTCCCTCTTTTCTCTTTTTTTCACTCTCTTTTCTCTCTTTCTATTTCTCTCTCTCTTTCTATTTCTCTCTCTCTTTCTTTTCTCCCTCTTTCTTTCTTTATTTCTTTTCTCCCTCTTTCTTTCTCACTCTCTATCTCCTTCTCTCTCCTTCTCTCTTTCGCTCTCTCCTTATCTCTTTTTCTCTGTCTCTGGATCGCTGCTCTGTGACACTAAGCCTGTTCTTTCTCGTTTTGACCTTCTTTCCGTGTCAGCGTTATGCCTTTGATGTCTTGAAATATCGCCCCCAGCACCAAGCCGTGCATCGCATAAAGGAAGATAATCCTTTTAAAAAAGCCTCCAGGGCGGAGTTTCAAAGCGACCGCATCATCTCGTCGCCCACTTGACTTCGGATCATCTGTTCCGTATTGAAGTCGACGCTCAGAAACAAGTCTTGTGGTAATAACATGCTATTTACTCCCAGCATCTAGTTCTTTCGCGTTTATCCCCTTTCTAAATTGACACGTGGGAAAAACAGTTCAAGTTGAAATGGTAAAACATTCATAGCAAGGTACATCAACTATAATTCTTTAATAACTAGATATACAGTAGATAATTGTGTATTTACCACCATTACCTTTAAATTTACAATTTACCTCTTCACCTTTCGAAAGAAAGAATATATAATTATAATCTAATATTCATGATTCAGAAGGTAGGATTATTAAAATCTCATGTTTTAATTAATTCCCTTAGCGTATTTCATAAGTAGATAGAGTCACTATCACTTATTCTATTGTTTAGTGTAAATTACCCAGCCTATCTAGTCAAAACGTATATATAACCACCTAACATAACAATAATATCATTTAAAATATGCCGAATTGGACAGACAATTATTTCATGCAAACGATTCCATTGTCTATGGAACAAAACTGATAGTAAGTACGGGGTCTTCCCGATGGCGTAATGGTAACGTCGTCCCCTTGTAATCAAGATATCCCGGGTTTACACCTGTCTTGTTCTTAGCATTTCCCGGGAAAACCAAGAAAAGTGATACAAATCAACTTACGAATGAAATGGATGTGGAAAAGCCATAAAAATTTGTGAAAAACATTTAGAAACCTGAATAAGGCAGAGATAGTAGATGGTTTCATGCTTGCGAGGAACAGAGAAAAAAAGTATTTCACAATTTTCTTCAAGATGCTGATCGTTTTTTGTATTTTGTAGATTAGTTTCTTTTGTGTAAAAATATTTTAATATATTATTTTTGTTAATCTTTTTCTATAATGTACAAACGTTGAAAAATGTTGAAACCGCAATTAATTTGTAGTAAGGATTATTAGGTGACTTGGACAGTTAAGTGAAAATATCTGTAGAGACCATGAATCTTGTCTTGGAGACCCTGTTTCGCTTTCTCCCTAGTTTTTCCTTTCTCCTTTATTTTCATGTATTTTCGAAGTACACGCCTTGACGAGTTTCTGAATTCCCATGCATCCATTCCACCTCGGCGAGCCTCGCGTTCGGTTTATTAATAGCCGGAGGTGGACCGCGGTCCATTGCTAGGCAACAGAGTAGCTTCCCGAGTTCCCCGATAGCTCGGTTATTCGCTCGACAGAGCAGAAAGCTCTCGCCGGAGCTGTCGACACGATGCGCCAGTTATTCTAAGCGATCGTCTCTCCGATGTGGCTAGGTTTAATCCTCTTCTTTCTTTCTCTCTCTCTCTCTCTCTCTCTCTCTCTCTCTCTCTCTCTCTCTCTCTCTCTCTCTCTCTCTCTCTCTCTCTCTCTCTCTCTCTCGGGGCTACCTTGAAAAGACGATGGGGAGAAAACTATCCGATTACTTTGTTTTTGTCTCTTTTCGTTTCCAGTCCTTCGGAATTGTCTCTGTCTATCTACCCCAGAGTTGGACCACTTTGCAGGAATGTTCTCTCCTGTATTTTCTAAGTTTCCTTCAAAACGTATGCTGTCGATAACAATCCTATCAAATATGTTTACTCTCAACCTGACCTTGGAGTTATTTGAATTTGAATTTATATTTTTGGGTGCGTCAGCACTTAAAGGCTATTTTGCACCCGTCACGTTATACGTGGTCCAGCCCCTTACCTTATCCAAATCATATATCAGAACACAATTGTGCCATAACTGAAATAACTTAATGTCGTTAGCTAAAACATTAAAACATTCTGACCGGTTAAAAGCTGAGGCTGTAAAGGGGCACTCAGCACACACAATGACAAAATACAGGACAACACACAGAATTATACTGGCCATAGGGCCAGTCGCCAGAGTCTCGCTTGAACGCAGTCCAGGGTGTACTACGTGGAAGTGAGGTTGACTTTTGGCCGCCTTAGCAGAAGGTCCCCCCTAACACGCCGGACCTTGGAGTTATCATCGACGAAATACATCAAATAGCACATTTAGATATCAATTAAATCACGGTGAACCAAAAGTATGGCGTAGCATTATTATTCAATGTAGGACCTTTCTTCCTGGCTCAAAACTCAAAGGTCAAAGTCTTCAACTATTATAAAGTAAAGTGCTCCCCTGTGCTTCGCACCACGCCATGAAGGCGTATGGGCCTGTGGAGTTAGTGCTCAACACTTTCTTGATCACGAGTGCTCAACACTTTCTTGATCACGACCGAAGGTAGGGGTGATATGATCAGCACCACGCCCCTGGCTACCTTTACCACCCAGAGTTTCCTCCAGGTACCCACTTTATACGACGCTGGGTGGCCGCCGGAGCCGATTGAACAGGTGCAAAAAAAATCCTGGTTTTCCACCGCCGGGGATCGAAACCGAGTCTCTCGCATGGTAGTCAGACACTTCAACTATTATATAATATGAAACTTCATTGACATTTTCTTTGTAAGTGATGACTGGTTGTTGACATAACCTGTGCTTCCTGGGCTTTCAACAACTGCTTTCGTTTTTAACGTACCTACATTTTACAGGGTACGTTTGTAGAAGTTACCTCAAGATTTACAGCATTCAATCATTAAAATTTAAGTCTGTTAATTTACCAAAACGGGGACGCAACCAAATTTTGTGAGTGCATGTGCATTACGTTCTGAGGTACAGTAAACATGGCGTCAGTAACCGCTTGGTATACGAAGCACAGACATATACTCACGTATACATGTTATATGCCTGGAGTACAGCGTTGAGACATAGTAAGATAAACTGTCAGATTAAATTTGAATATTTTATTTTGCGTAAAGATAGATATAATAATGATTATAACTTTCAGTTTTGTTCACACTAAATATAAAATTTTAGAAGTGAAATCTTAAATTTACATTAATTACGTTAATTATGAAATAGCTTCAAAAGCAATCATTTTTTACGGTAGTAGTGACAGAGGAAATTGATGGTGTCGGACCGTAATGGATGTAAAGATGGAGGGATAACGTTGAGATGGACCTAAAGGAAATTGGTAGGGATGGAAAAGAGTATATAGATCTTGCTCAGGATAGGGACAGATGGAAGGCCTGTGTTGTTGCAGGAATGAACCTTCGGGTTCAAGAAGGCTAGAGAGTTAGTGAGACCGTAATTTCCCCAGCTAACCTTTGAAAGAGAGGGTTAGAAAGTTCTCAGCTCGGAGATTGCAATCGAAAAACATGTCCTTGGATTCATGTTTGTTTGACGAGTATATATTTGAAAAACGATCGACATACAGAAATTGCGCTGTTTTATTTCACAATGTCGAAAACTCTTATACGAGTAGCCTATTCTATAATGACTTTTTTCAAGCGTTCTATTTTTCTTGCATACGTACTGGAAACTGAAGAGAAGTTTTGAAATTGGATTTGAATAGATCCCCTTGTTTTTTGCATGGTGACCTCGAAGCCGGTATCACTGCCCCTAGGTCCTTGTCTATTGGTTCATTCTGACGTCAGTTCTTCCATAAATATATTGTTTAAAAGTAGTGTTGCCCACGAGACGAGACTTTGGCCTGTCTCGTCTCGTGGAGTCTCGTGGAAATGCTGTCTCGTCTCGAAAATATTCGTTTGTCTTATGACACATGGTCAATCTCGTCTCGTCTCGAATTTTTAAAAGCCTGTCCCGTCTCGTCCCGTGGGCAACACTATTTAAAAGTATACAAAACTTCGCAATAATACGTTAGTTGAGTTATGTGACTTTAATATACAGACCGTATATGTTGCCGCAAAATGCTTATGAAAGAGCTGCTGTAGGAATTATCCAATGAACAAGCAGCGATTTCTCTCGTGCATTTGTTTATTTTGACTACAGTGAATGAACAAGAATTAAAAGGTAAAGGTTAATGAAGTCTATCAATTGACTCTTTGGAAAGTGCTTTGCGGTGACTGCGAGCGAAATATTTTTAGAATGGGCGGATTAAGGGGGTTAGGATCTAAACTAACAATAAATCGTCAGTGTGATTAATAAGTGACGTGGAGTAGTTGCTTAACGCACCAAATGTGTAGTAAATTTACAGCTCTGTTGTAGGTTTCTATCCCAGTGAAAATATTTTTTTTTTTATCCGAAGATGAGAGAGCAGATGCTTTCTCGAAACGTGGTGTTAGATAAGGTTTGAATGCAATTGATGCACTAGACAATGGGTAATTCCAGTTAACATTTCATGCTAAACCTTTAATGGACACAAATAACAAAAATAGCAAATATGTAGGAAACACCCGGAAAGAGCCCACCTTCACCCGCATACTTTCAGGGGTATGCGCTTATGCCCTGATACCTTGAAATTTGAACCAGGGCGTATGATTGTAGAATAATGGTTTCCCCATTTTTGGTTATCATTTATGCGAGTATTTTGGACTATACATTTTCCAGTGAGAGTCCCTCGCTTGCTCTGGTCCCAAAATAGGCAAGGTTTACTGTTTATTAGTCGTTCATTAACAATGTTCTATCATCATTAATTAGACATACACGTATTCATATGTTGCTGTAAATGTTGGTGTTAAAGTTCAATAGATACAATGGATAATTGTATTAACATACATGGCCATATTACAAGATCAAAAGAATATCCCTCGTTAATTTATCCAATGAAGGTAGGTTTTCAAGTGATATTTATTGACACGGTATTATTATTATTATTATTATAACTAAGGCTACCAGCAAAGCCAAATTAATAAAATTAAGATTGAGAACATGACATTCGAAGTAGTCATCAGGATACTAGAGAGATGAGCGTTAATACGCCATGTTTTATGTACTAGATCGGAAGAAATGCCAGTCGGAAGAATGAAATCAGTATTGGGAGACTACCGGAAGAAAATCAGGGGAGGGGGAATTCGATTCAGAATCAGAGAATTTGGCAGCCACGCGGGACCTAGAAAGCTCTGGCTCTTCGGTAAACAAATATCGCTACTGGCATTCGCGAGTCGAGAACGTAATACGGTGCTCTACTGTAGATGGAACTCGCATGTTCTCTCTTCGTCTCTTCTTGTCCCGGCGCCTTTGTGCGCGGTCCCTGGCGATCGCCTTAAATCCGGAGACTGCAATAAAGTGGGATTTTCCGGGCGTCGCGAGAGACAAGATGAGGTCCTTCTCATTGAAAAGCGTGGGAGGGGAAGATGCCCCCGGGATCCTCCCACGCTGGAGATGTGCCAGCGCCTTTGTTCCACAGACTCTTCGGAAGGAAGCTGGATAAAATCGCAGATGGAGGAAGAAGATGAAATTTTTCCGGAAGAAAAGTTCTGTCTGGTGTTGAATACGGTCACTTTCCTCCCGGGGGATATCAAACTTCACGGCGGGAATATGATAGCCATCAAATTAAAACACTAATTAAAACAATACTAATATTTTAAAATTACCCTTACCTCTAATACGTAACTAAATTAAGCGTAAATTTCGATAAGACAGAACTAACACGTCATCAGTATTTCATAGCAAGTTCTTGACTGACTAACCGTTAAAATAGCTGCAAGAAGTTGAAATACGTACGTTGAAGCTTACAATGCACCAGACCGGCCGCTCTCCACGTGTTCCTTGTTGAGCTCCCATGAAATGAATGTTATCATATAGTACTAGTTAATTACGATAATTTAAATACGTTCATTAATTTGGTTTATGACGAAAGGCCAGAAAAAATACCTTCTACTTTAAACGGGATGAAAGATAGCCAAAGTGAATATCGTTGCCAAATTTCTTAGGTCTTGTCCGAATTCTCTGCCGGGTTAAAATTTTATGGGGATATTTTCTATTTCCAGAGGGGATTCTTTCCCTTGAATTCATTACTGTTCTGGTCTAAACACATTTGGGATTGCAAATGCTGCAACACTATTAAATTTGTTAATAACAGAAATCATAATGGTAAAACATAAAAATTTATTTTCATAAACAAACATTTTGTGACACATTTTGAATTATTTTAAGATGAAGTCTTTTATATAAAACGAAACTGTTGAAAAGTATATTTGTCTACATTAATATATGATATTAATTAGTTCTTCAGTCGTTAAAGAGGATACTTATAAAAATAAAAAGACTGACATGAAGAAACACATGATATTCTACGCATAGATTATACTGTGAAATTATTACTTTTGGTTTACAATGATCAATCACATCCAGTTTCTTCGTAGAAATTTAATCGAAAAATCCAGCAGGAAATGACAGGATCCTCTCATCCTGGAACTTATACTTCCAGCGCATCTCATCATTGCGGCTGTGTTGCATAAGACGCAGGATTTCCTCAACTCTTCGCGCATCCCCTTTTTCCCCTATCTCTGTCAGTTTCTCTCTCTATTTCTCTCTATAACCTTCTTCCCTCTTGTTCACTGTTTCTTTCTTTCATTTTTCTTTTTCTCTCCCTTTCTCTTCTTCCAAAATTATTTTTACCTCCGCCAATTTCTCTCCGTCTTTCTTTCTTTCTTTCTCTTCTTCCCAAATTATTTTTACCTCCACCAATTTCTCTCCTCCTTTCTTTCTCTCTGCTTCATACTTTCTCCCTCTTTTATCATTTCTCTTTCAATTTTCCCCTTCTCCTATCTCTCTCACTCCCCATATCTCTCTCTCATATCCCTTATATCCCTTCTTCTTTTTTCACTCTTTCAATCGGCCTCTCTCTCATATACTATTTCTATCTTTCAGTCTCTTTTTTTCATTCTTTAGCTCTCCTTCTCTCTCTCTCTCTCTCTCTCTCCCTATATCTCTGTCACTTTCTCTTTCTCAGAATTGAACTGTTATACCGGGTGTTCCATAAGTCTGGGCCGGCCCCCATGGCGGAGTGGTTAGCAAATCGCGCTATGATGCCAGGGGTCCCGGGTACGAATCTCATCCTGGGCAAGGATGTTTGTGAGTGTCCATTCATCAATTTCATCATATCATCACTCATCCCCACCTTCGCAAATTTGCCAAAAGTGGCACAAAAAGCGAAGTAAAATAAAGCAAATCAATCAATCAATCAACCATAAGTCTGGAACCATAGGAGAAGTACAAAACAAGTTCATGTTAGGAACACATTATTGTATGTGTTCAAAGTCCCCAGCAGCATAATGACTGGGATTCGCTCCTCCTTAGTCAGTGCAATCCATGGTTTAAGTGTAACAGACTTATGAGACACACGGTAGTTTGATTTTCTGTGTTACAAACAAGACTAAAATACAGAAAAGCTCGAGAAGAAGCAAGCAAAATTGTTTCCTTAAAAAATGTAAAAATAGAATATGGATCAGCAAAAATATTGAACAATGACCAAGAAACACGAGAAAGGCCAAAAATGAAAAATGGTTCTAATTCAAAGCAAAAGGAACTTCAAAAGGATACCCGCAGGTTTTTTCTCAATGGAGTAGAAGTACTGGAATTCATCCCCCAGTTATGAACATTGTCATAAAGCATCCTCTCACATAAGATAAAGTTCGCAGTTATCCCCCAGCTACTGTATTTTATCCTTGTTGATCCATACAAGCATACCTTATTGATGCCCCACCTATCCCCAAACTGTACAAAGCACCCCTTTTCCCGCAGCCAGAAATTTCGAGCAGGAGAGACCAGAGTAAGATTTCATCTTACCCACCAAGTTATAAAAACTCACACATATATATTACTAGCTAATTACCCGACGTTGCCAGGGTATTTATTTATCCCAATCTTGCATTAGACAGGAAAATAATGAATTCTAACTATAGTGTAAAATGTAACTAATTTTAAATGTGATCGTGAATGTCACCAACTAGCTTAGCGCCTCCGAAAACTATGGATTCGACACTAATGTAGGTCATTTGTGGCATTTTATTTTTCACCCCCTCTCCCCCCCCCATTCCGATAGGTGATGAAGTTGGAGTTGAACCGCATTGGGAGTGTCACGAAAACTATGGATTTCATTCGCAACACAGCCTGAATGTTAGACAACCCGAGAAACACTATCGTTGTGCAGATTGCATAGAAACGGGTGTCAGTTTGTGCGGAATTTAATATCGGTGGTTCTCGATTATATTTACATGTCACACCCTTCCCACCCCAGATTGCAAGTGATACGTGTACCAAGTTTGGTTGAAATGGTTCCAGGCGTTCGAGAGTTATGCAAGAACAAACAAATGTACACATCCACACACACACATACATCCATTTTTATATATAGAGAGATTATTATTATTATTATTTTACAAATCATAAAAATGAAATAGGATGGAAAATACCGGGGCGTTGTTGTCAAGTTAAGATTTCACTCCACTATGATAGATTCGACCTGATTTCTTTTCACACATATCTATCACTTTTTGCGCTACCACGTCACCATACGAATTATGAAGAGTTCTTCCAGATATCTTTTCTGGCAAGTGCACCCATTGGCCCCCACTTAATCCTGAAGGTCCAGAGACAAAAATATGACTTTTCATCAACGTCAGACCCCTGCCTACATAACGAAGTCGGCTACTCTTATAAATAGTAGGAAATTATAACTTTGCTGTTTTCATTTTCTCTTATCTTACGAATGTATCTGTTCAATGACCGTTGGCAAGTCGATTGACGGTCTCACCACCCACAGTTCCGGATTCAATTCCCGACGCGGGCAATTACATTCCTTTTTGTAATCCCGTTCATCCATCCTTGTCATAGAGATTAGCATGTAGATCAAGAAAAGTAGCGTAAAGTAAAAAAAAAATGGAAAATTTTCTAAGGGAAGAGATTTTATTTATTGTAAAGCGGACGCCCTTTCATTGCTTAAACAAAATGAGCGAATATGATGATGAACAATTTATATTTTACGCCTATATTACCTTCTGGCTGTATTAAGAAGCGAATGAACAATCTACTATTGGAAAGTGTCCGGATTTCGATATGAAGCAAATTAAAGTAGGATTCGAACCCCTGTACGTGGTAACATTTTAAATATATTAAAATTTGATTCTTTTCCAATTATATCCATTAGAATGGTTCCCCATTTTTCTGAATGTGTCCATTTTGATATTTAGCAATTTCTGCGTTCTGATATTCTGCATTGTCAGAAGTTACTGTGAAATTTATAATATTGCACTGTTAACTATTCAGGCAGACTGTAAAAAAAAATTAAAAAAAAGTGACACACCCCATTTTCTATTTAAACTTTAATATTTTATCTTGCATAAAGTTAAATATTGCAGTTGAGTGTACCATAAATATATTTTCAAAAACGAAATCAATAAATGACGTTAATTGGGTTCAATATGCGACGGCCATTAACGCTACGGTGATGGACCGTAATTTCTCCAGTCGACTATTTACACTGCGATTAAGCTGTGAGTGTGGTATTGCGTTTGACGCATTTTATTTTATTTATTTATTTATTGAACTCAACAGGTACATATCTAATTACAGAGCCCATATGAAGGATACATAATCATTACAATTACATATATTTCTGTAATAGGGTTATCATTCATTCTCATCATCGCAATTAATGAGAAATAGAGAATAGACTTGTTATACCAAACTACAGATAATCCCTGTTCTCCATGAAGTGGATACATTTTAGATAACTTGCTAAACTATGAAAGTAAGTATGTAACTATTTACTGTTATTGACTTTGCCGTTGGTTGGTTTTCGTTGAATCAAATGACTTAATCAACGATGTAGCGTGATGAAAATTATATTTTTCCATGTTTCAGGTTGATTTGTGTTATTTAGCGTAGTTTTTCTGCCACATTTGGTTAATTGGACGATGAAGATAAGTGATGATATGATGAAATTGTTGAAGGAACACTCACAAGAAATAACTATGCCCAGGCCGGGATTCGAACCTGGGACTCCTGGCGTCATAGCGCTAACCAATGCGCCACGGAGTTCGACAACATTCTCGATCGTGGTAACCACGTTCCTGTCGCCTTTGGTCTCAAATATCCCATTTGATTAAACGACTGGTGATTCCCAGAGCCGTTTGAGCAAGTCCCATCTGACATATCTCCATCCGGGAATCGAACCTGTATCTCCCGCGAGATTTTCAGACCGGAGACACCTGTATGACTTCTCTACGACTCTATTAATATCCCGTAACGTCTATAAAATTTTCATTTTTTCATTTTCAACATACTCAAATCAGACAGCCCGGTACCTCCAGCTTCCATATAGCGCGCTACACCGACTACCGGACCACCTCATCCGTTAATGAACTCAACGTTCCAAGCCACTTTCTGAAATGAGATTTTCTCCCAGCCTGTTAGGAAGGCAGTTCCATCTGTAACAGTGTCACCTTGCCCGCTGTTCCCAACGTCTTTTATCCTCGCCGCATTATCACGATCCTGGCGCGAACTCTCTAAATCTAATTTCCGAACGTGCCCCCAGCTATCCCGAGCTGTAGCGGAACTAATGATTATCATTTTCCAACTCTAGCTGCTCTGTTTCGTGCAGACCTCTCCTGGCAGCCACTTTCGTGGAAATTTCGACCCGCGTGAAGTGGTGACCCCCCTTTCTGTTGTCTGTAGCCAAGGCCGTTTTGACGAATGGACCCGGTATCATCAAAAATGATGACAATTAATATCGCAAAGCCAGTAAAATGTTTCTTCTGTTTAACAGTGTAGCAGTGCGTGCGTGCGTCTCTCTCCCTCCTTCGCTCTCTCTCCCTCTCTCTCCTTCTCGATATGTATATATGATTGATTTGCTTTTGTGCCTCTTTTGGCTAATTACGAAGATGGGAATGCGTGATGATATGATGAAATTGATGAATAGACACAAACATCAATGGCCAAGCCAGGATTCCAACCCGGGACCAACATGGCCGGAAATAAAATGTAAGTAGGTATTGTTGCCTGGATCGACGCAATATCTGAATCAACGCTTGTATGTATCAACAAAACAGGTAATGTACACGCAACATTTGAACATAAAAAGAACAGTCAGCAGCATATATACATATCCGTCTAACACCAAACATTTTTCATAGCGACTCTGAAAGTTTGCAAACATTACCGCAACTTTATTAATGCATTGGGCAGCATTTGCATGTCTAGAGTACTTTGCACCTCCAATTGTAGCTAGTGGTTCACCTAAACGGCCACTTCCGTATGAGCGGAAATAATGCTCGACGACAAATGGCCATATGTGTAGACGCAGCCAAAAATTTTAATTCAATCAATCAATGGATAACAAGCACCTTCTCTCGGATACTTACTATGCCTGTTCTCTGAAAAGAACCAATGTCACACGGTAGCTGTACTTCCTCGCTTCCCACACAATACAAACGGTGTAGAGATGTGTGTGTGTGGTTTTACGATCACCTAGACGAACTGAATTCGTTAAATTGTATGTTGCATTTCAAGAAGATGAGTGTTGACATTTTTCAATTTTATTTTCCGCCATTTCTCCACTGTGGAAACTCAAAATGTAATATCTGATAAGCTTCACGAAGATTAAAAAGTTGAAAGATAAAAATTGGCAATGGGTGAACTTCAACATCTTGATAGGATAATTATACATGTACAACTTTTGACAGAGTTTTTGCTGAGTTTTGAAGAAGAACACCTTGAGAAGAGCAGCCTACAAGGAGATTCCTGGCTGCTGATGGAAGACGAGAATCGACCGTCCGTGGACATCACTTCCGGTCATCACGTAAATGAGACCTTCTGGTTGCGTAGGTTTACATGTTGTGACCTTCAAATGATCTATCTGCGCTATCTTCGGCGCAGCGTAAGTTGGTTCAAGATTACAAGAAGAAATTCACTGTCATTATTGTTGAATTGAGTCCACTTTATGCACAGAAAGGCTAATCGGGACTCGACCAACAGTTTAAAGTGGAATCCGAACCACTATGCCATGTGCCTCCTCCAGATATCGAACCCGGGACCCCTTGGTTACAAGGCGACGATGTTACCACTACGCCATCGAGAAAGCCCCTGCACTGTCATTCTTTCGAACTCTTGTAGAAGAGTGTGCTGTGCACCACGCCAAGAAGACGTACGGGTGGTGTGAGGTTAGGGCCTCACACTTTCTTGATCACGGCAGAAGATGGGGGTGCTGTGATCAGCACCACGCCCCTGCCGCCTTTACCACCCATAGTTTCCTCCAGATACCCACTTTATACGACGCCGGGTGGGCGCCTAAGCCGCTCGAACAGGTGAAAACAATCCCGGTTCTCCCTCGCCGGGGTTCGAAAACGGATATCTCGCATAGTAGTCAGACGCCCTAACGACTTTTTTTTTTTTTAAAGGAAATACCCTGTTGCGATAGTATCCCCCGACAAACACAAACAATCATGTCCTAATTGGAATTCGAACCCGGGTCCTCGGGCGTCGTAGTGCGCTGAGCTAACCACTCCGTCACGGAGGCCGACATTACTGAGCTACCACGGCTTACCCTTGAACCACTTGGATTTTATTAACACGGAGAGAAGCAAGTCGGACAAACGATATTGCCTCTGCAATGCATCTGCGTCTAAATGCCCCATGTACTCTAAAAGTTTGATTGAAGAAATGACCGTCTTGGACCGTCAATTTACGCTGCCATTCATCTATATTATGAAATGACCATGACCCTTTTAATAGCACTAACAGCCATTACATAGCCTACTGGATGTTCCGCTTAAGACTAATAGAAAATAAATCATTATGTTTTCTTTACTTACAATGATTCATTGATTGATTGAGTTGTTGTTTTAAGTCCATTTTATTCACAGTAAGGCTAATCGGGACTGAACCTAGTTTAAAGGGATCCGTACCACTATGTGCCTCCATCGAGTATCGAACCCGGAACCCCTTGATTACAAGGCCACGACGCCATCGTGGAGACCAACCCAAAACTTCTTACTTACATACATAAACTCAGAAAGTTCTGTTATATGCCTAGTGCACTTCAACATGCTCACCATTGGTGGCACTGCATGTGTCTAAACGGTATTCCACCTCAGAGCATACGTTCTCTAGCATTTATGCCGTCACATTGTGTTGATGATTGCATTACACATCCTTTCGCGTTAGTCTGGACATTTGCAACATACACCTTGTCCTTAAAACCCCACAAGAAAAACTGGAGCACAGTAAGGCCCAGCGACTGTGGTGGCCACGTCATGAACCGAGATCCTCTCCCAGTCCGTTGCATTGAAGTGGTCAACGAAGAAACATCTGAACTCTTGGCAAAGTGGCATGGGGCTCCATCTTGCTGGAAGATTGTTCCTTCTGGAAGTATTATGCTCATGGCAAGAACGTATACCCCCCCCCCGAAAGACTTATCAAGTACTAAAATTAAATAATGAAAAATATATTTGCTTAACCTCTGTTGTATAATTTCCTCTGAAATTATTGGAAGACAATGATTATAATGGGATCGTACGGCTTTTAAGAACAGGAAGCACATATTTAGGGGTCCGGGACTTTCCCTCCCCACCCGAAAGACTTATTAAGTACGAAAATTTAATTATGAAAATATACTCGTCTAGCATTTGTTGTATAATTTCCTCTGAACTTATTGGGAGACAAGGAATATATTGGGAACATACGGCTTTGAAGGACAGGAAGGACGTATTTGGTGGGGGGTCCAGGGGTCCGGACCCCCCGAAAGACTAACCACATACTAAAATTTAGTAATGAAAATATTAGCATTTGTTGCTTAATCGATGGTTATTAATTTCCTGTGAACTTTTTAGAAGCCAAGTATTATATTGGGATCATACGGCTTTGAATGATATTACAAAAAAAGATTTATGTACACTACTACTCAAAATAATATGCATAAAATATTAATCAGAAACTTACTTTTCTCCAAGTACATATAATATCATTTTTGTTATTCGATTAATATTTAATTATTTATCTATTTGACATTAATTTCATTGCCGGGGCACTTGTTTTTATGTAAATTATTCAGATCTTAACTACAAGTAAGGTACGTAATGAATATGCGCTGTTATATCTCTATTCCTATACAGTATTTTTACCTATTCGTGCAATAATAATATAATATTAATTTATGTATTGCAATTAGTATTAATTTTATTTAATATAATTATTTTAATTTAAACATTATTGTTATTGTGAGACACTTGGTTCGGACCTCCTCCGAAACATATTTCTAGATACGTGCCTGGCTCATGGACAAATTTCAATTCTGCAAGTGCAAAATCAAAAAGCACCTTCTGCTGTGGCATACACGGTGACTGACACCCTCTCGTCAGTTTGAACACGACTCTATAGCTCCTGTGCATGCACAACCTGCATTGTCTTTAGAATTTGCTCAGTCACTCTTCATAGTGATACCAACTTTCCGTCATTCGAACTAGTTGTTTCAATGTAATGACTTTTTATTTTATTATACTCCTATTATTATAACTCTGTAATTAACCTAATTTGTGCAATTTTATTGATTCTGTTTTTAGAAATATTTTTATAATGAAAGCAACCGCAATTTATAACCAGATTGATTGATTGATTTGATTTATTTTACTTCGCTTTCCTTGCTAATCGCGCAGATGAGAATGAGTGGTGATAAGAAGAAATTGATGAAAGGACAAGCACACGTTGACAGGACACAACACATTGGCTGTGAGTCCAGACGCCAGAGCCTCCTTAGTCTGCAAGAATGCTGTTGAGAATGAACTACGTGGAAGAGAGGTTTACATTTAGATGTCTATAAAAATAGTCACTCCTTACACTCCAGTGTTATTAGTAAAAATAGTACTCTCTTTTGTGTATACATTTTGTCGTGACGAATATTTATTTTTTATTTTCTTTTAAAAAAGCTTATCTCCGTGTATTTAACAGGGTTCCTACGCGTCCTGGAAAACCTGGAATTTTAAAATATTCCTTCCAGGCATGGAAATGTTATGAAATTTCACATTTTTTCCAAGCTGTACCTGGAATTTTGGAGATTGTCCTGGAAATTCCTTTGCCCTGTTTTATTTGTATGAATTACAATAAGTTTTCATTTAAAACAGGCCAGTGTCATGACAGTGGTTTATTTACTTATGTCACGTTGCTGTGTACTGTAGTCATAGTTTTGTGATTGAAGTATAATGTCCCGCGTTTTTGTATTATTTTGTATCGCTCAGAGGTAGAAAAAATGATGATATTAATAATGGTTAAAAAAAAGGGTTTGCTACCCTAAATATTCCAAGTTTTCTAAGCATATTATTCTTGTTTATTTGTAATACAAGATGGTATTTTTTTATAAACTTATATAAACTTGTGTTTATTTTTTCTAGCTTTGTATTTTTTCTGTATTATTGTAAAACTTAAATAACCTTCATTATACTAAGAAATGAAAGGTGTGGAAAGGAGCAGGTGTAGGGGAGTTGGGAGCCTGCATTAAAAAAAATTAGAACTTTTTTTTTAATAAAAGAAAATATGTAATGATTTGTTTTTTGCCATGCTTACTTTCTACGCTTGTCCTGGAGCAATTGTAGAAAATCCTTGAAAAGTCCTGGAAATGTCCTGGAAAGAAATGCATGATTATGTGTAGGAACCCTGTTTTAACTTTATCACAGGCGTACTTGTGGACAGGAACTGTAATTTTGTAAGCGTTGTAGACAAAGAAAAATGAGGAAAGTGCAAAGTGAAAATCAAAGTTTCCGTTTAATACAAGGAAAGCGTAAGTTAACATTAAATTATGGAGGACGATTATTATTGAGAATTTTCAAATATTATTTACCGAGCATTAAATTACTGAAGAGGGCATAGTGCACTTGAAGATTTTTCTCGATTATTTGTGGAGCTTTTACGATTCCGACAGCCACGTTTTCATTACTCATACTTGCAAACAGAAAAGAACATACAACTTAGGATCATATTTCTTGTAATGTCAATCAGCTGCGAACGTCCAAAATGACACCAAGTTTAGTGTTCTTTTTATGTATAAACATACACTATTTTTAGCCCGTCCGAGCTCCTTTGTCGTCAGGCTTGAAAATAATTGGCTTCATATCTTCGGATATGTATGACTCGCTACAATATCTACAAGTTGTACGAAAAGTATTTTTATAACTGATTTAAGCGAGAAACCGTTTACTTCGGTGAAAATTACGTTTGAGTAACACACATTAGGGTAACCAAATGATGGACGTGAATTTCAACCGTTCAGAATTTCCGCGAACTGTCATTTACGCCGAAAGTGCAGTTCTTGGTACAAATATCCGACTATCGAGCGGTCGAGATCTGGTTCACGGGACGAACGACGAAGACAGCCGAAGGCGTCCGAAGCTCGTTCGGATTCTGGCTACTTATTGATCGGGAAGGTCTGAAAACCAGGTCAAACCTCAGTCCCGGCTTCTATCGTGTGCTACTCACAGCCAGTATTGTTGCACGGCGGGATATTTTGCTTCACTGGAGGGAAATTCTGTTGGAATGTTACGCTCGGAAAGATAACAAAACAGGAAATTATCTTCAATAGACGTGGACAACACGAGATTGTTTATATCTTTGTAATTACTCTTACAAGTATTTAGGAAACCACATTGCGACTACTCTGCTGTGTTAGGGGTGTACAGTGGAATCCATGAGTATTACCGTGCAAATTGTCAATCATCATGTTCGTGCACTTTATTTGACCCAATAAGAGCTTCAAGAATTAAAAGAAAACCAAAATAAGCTTTTGACAACTTCTGCACCAGCACACACAAAAATCCATCGCTTAAAAACACATAGCATAGGATGTAAGAGAAAAAAATAATGAAAATAGTTTTGGGCAATTTGCCGAACAATACTAGTAGATCCCACTGTACCTGTGTATGTGGAAAGGGGGAGGTAGTAGATCTATAAACCTCCAACTTTGCTGCGTTACTTTTTATTTCACCTAGTCACAAGTAATAACCTGCCTATTTTGGATACAAAAAGTTTGCCACAATTAACCCAAAAGGTAAAAAAGCGACGCAAAACAACGGAAATAGAAAGATATAACTTCAGGTGATGTTATTCACAAAGAAACGAATGACATTCACTTTCTTCCTTGTTCCACTATATCTGTTGTACATACTTTTACTTAATGAAGCTATTCCGTTACTGTGATAAATACAAAAGGGCAAATTCGTCAAATAATGATAGAGCTTGGTTCTTTACACATGACGGTAAAATAAATGCAATACTTCTATAGTTATGATACCATGTTACAAATGCTCGACATTTATTCAAATTAATTAATACAATATAGTCATGTGATAAATCTTAAGAATATTTGAATCACACTTTCTTATGGTGTTCTAAGAGGCAAGAAATAAACTTTGTAAAAAATACTGCTCAAAAGTCTAACTCAATTGCCTATAAGTTTCGATAATTTTCTTAAGAGTCTAACATCCAAATTATGTTGTCTTTAAGAAAGATAGGAAAAACATTTTAACTTGTATCAAATGATTGTAATGTTTCTAAAATCAACAGTTTTTGCCTAGTCTTGGAATCCACTGCACCTGTTTCTTACCGGTAAGAGACAAGTGTTTTTCCCCTGTATATTTCCTATTTATATCCGTGTTGACGTTCACGAATTTCCACCTCCAGAATAACACATACTACTTATTTTCTATTTTTAAAAAGTTGAAACATTTTCTCTTTGTGTCGAAAACGAGCTTCTGTATTTCCGTGTTGTAAAAGTATCTAACGCTTGGTAAAATACTCATAGCCGTTGGGGCAAAACTCTCAATACGGGATATTGAGCTGTGAAAGCAATTTTTTTATACACGTGGCGGGTTTCAATTTGCTATTTTTCTTTGTTTGAATCACAGCTGACTTCGGAGAATAGCCCTTGTAAGCTTGCTTCAAACAAACTGTGATAAAAAACAAACTGAAACGAAAATAAAATAAGGGAATGTAAGCGTTCGAATAGCATTACAATGAACAATTTTGCCGTCCCAAATTCTTGTGGTGTGCCCCTACTTGCCCCAGGCTAAACCTGCCCCTGGTAATCCCAAGATAAAATAACAATATATGTCCCAGAAATGGAAACAAGCTCCTCACCTGGGACTGGGAGGATGAAGCTATACCCTAAACAACCACATTTATTGTATCATGCTTGTAATGACATTGATTGAGCAGTTATGGCGTGACACGCAATTAAGTTTAACAATCTCAACCATTAGAGATGCATTCCTTTGAAAATTGTTGATTGTTAACTTCTCTATATAAACTTCTTTAAATAATAATAATTATAATAATAATAACAATAATGATAATAATAATATCGAACTAATGGAACTTAAAATGCAGGAAATCATGGCGAAATATTACTAACAGAACACGTACTTCTCCCTTACGAAATTTGTGTACATTCTACTGACCGTATTTGACAATGCATGTTATTGAAAGAGTCCACTTTTCGAAACTACGTAGTAGGAGACAGTGTTCACGTGACTTGAAATTTGAACAATGACTCAGAACTGCTTGATTGATCGATTGATTTATTTGGTGTTTTAAGTCCGCTTTGTGCACAGTAAGGTTAATCGGGACTGGACCTACAGTTTAAAGTGGGATCCGAACCCCTGTGTGCCTCCACCGGGTATCGAACCCGGAACCCCTTGGTTACAAGGCGGCAACGCTACCACTGTGCCATCGGGGAGGCCCGCAGAACTGCTTGAACACTAGCCCATAATCCATATATCACACGAAAACGAAACACTAATTCACCAATACCATCCAGACATTTCATAGGATTGGCGTGTTGTATATAAAGTTAGGTCAAACATGACACTAAATATTCATGATAATCCGAGAAGAATAAGATGGGTATTATATGGCAAGCCACAACATACTTGATGAAGAGAATCAATGGAGTTTGGTGTTGCGAAAGGGAAATTATTGATTCGAAAAGGGAAATGTTTGATTCGAGAAGGGAAATGTTTTGTTCGAAATGGGAATTTTTTAATTGGAAAAGGGAATTGTTTATTAGAAGAGGGATTTTTTACGTGCTCAAGGGGGAAGGGGGATGTTACCGTTGCGACACTGTTCGCAACTCTTCGAGAGTGTGATGACAGCTGTATGCGGGCGACCTGTTCAGGTATTGTTTTATGTATGCAACAGCCCGAGGGCCCCAAACGGATGTGCGTCCGGAGTTGTCATTGATGTCCGCTCTATCGTGCCTCCCCGAGCGAATCTCTTGCATCTCACACGTAGATGAATATCAGAAAATGTGGCCAGCCGTAACTGGGTCAAAGTAGAAGTCTACGTGAAAGAGGAAATGCCAAATGTTCAAAGGGCCGCATGGGACGATAGATACAGAAAACGTGGACGAAATCAGATAGCGTCTCTACTGTTTCTTATATTGATGATGATAATAATAATAGGTACAGAACTTTCCACTCATTTAACAAAGCTGACAAATGAATGTTTTTGTCAATATTGTGCATTTAAAGGAAAGAAATAAAATGTGCGAATGTCACCCAAAATAAATTTCACATTAGTTGCGTGATGAATAAAATTAAGCATGTCGTGACGTGGGAAGAGTTTTCGAATGATCGTAAGTGGTGCGAGGGAGGGGTTTTGTCTTCTCTTTTATTATTAGTCAGTCCTTAAAGCACGGCTGGACCTTTGGTCTACGCCACAGAAGCCGTTTTCGTAACTTAGTCTCCTTTCGAGAAACCACTATGATATTCCTGAATCTGAAAAATTGCATCTCCTTATAATTGAAGGGCTCGGTAGTAAAACATGGCAAGTGACAAACTGCAGGTTTCTAGATACTGAAAGTTGATGTTTCAAAAAAATCTGAGTTACAAATTCAAATAAATTTACAGCAATTGTGATTCATTTATATGTTTACTATCACACAAACGCAATATTTCATCCTAATTATTTTTTTGTGTGGTGCTACAATGCGATTTGTTTGAGGGTTGTTCAAGGAGTTGTTGTAGTTACCATGCGATGATACTATCAATTCACGATTCACAAACGCCTCTCTTGATACAAAGTTGTGTTACGTAAATTATCCAAATTGCGTACAATGGCAATATTAAATTTCTGTGATTCAATAAGCAATTTGTACAAAAGATTTAATTCTCTATCCTAAAGACAACAATTATACCCCTTGTAGGTTTCTGTTATATTTTTCTATAACTTGATATATTTTTAAAGAATGATTTCAAATGTCCATAGGGCTTATGTTTTTAATAAATTTTACTGAAATTTAGCTCTGATGGATTAAAATAGTTATAATTTCCAACCAAGATGAACACGTATTTGCAATTAAATATCAACAAATAATCAAGTTACTTTCATCAAAGTCACAAATATAATAAATACGAAAGTTAATTAAATTACAAATAGTAAATTGCGTCGACCATAAAAATATCATAACTTTTAAAATGCGCATTACAGATTTATGAAATAAATATTTGATAAAAAAAACTAAACAGTTCCTAATAATTGCTACGATTCAGGGGATCATATCACATATTTCTCAAGTGTAATAGATATAGTTTTGACGGTTCATGTAAAGCATGATATCTTAAATCAACCTTAAATGCGCATACCCAATTGAAAATCAAACGAATTTATATGTGACTATAGTTATTTATATCTAGTAGAATAAAAGTATATGCTTCTCTACTAGATTGCAGTTCACATCCAGGTACTAGAGCAAAACTTATTTCGAAACTGTCATTATGAGCATTGCTGCTTTTAAACAATGCTATCTACAGTACATAGCACATTTTATATGAAATATAATATAGGTGGCCATGCACAGTTTTACTTGTCTCTGCATCGGTATGCTCTTCATTCTCCTCGTTCTTTTTCGGTGGTACATATTCTGGACCTTTATGGGAATCATATACACTTTATAACTCATTCTCATCTTTGCTGTGGCCTAAATACTCGGGAACTTTCTGAGACATGTAATTCAGAAACCGCCGATTCACCGCCATCTTTGCTACTTGTACTTACGTCACTTTACACGAAACAACTGGTAGATACCATAACTTCCAACACGTCTAGCTCTGCCATCTGTTGACGAAACGATCTAGAGTATTCACGTGAACTTACGGACTTTTGATGTAGTTTGACAAAGCCGTGTGGTGGCTAGACTACACTAGACGTCATTACATTCGCTCATGACCATGTGAGTATGGGTTTACACATATTTTTCGGTTACAGTGCTTCTTCACTGATGGTGACTTTTGGGACACCTTGTGTGTGACAATTAGTTAAATCAAGGATAATTTCAAAACATGATTATTTTTGGATCAAGAATTTGAAAAGATGTTCCATTCGCAACAAATATTTCAAAACCAAAAATACAACTGGCAAGAACGTAGAATTTGTATCGAGTGTCCTGTATCTTATGCAAACCCGTCGATACTTACGGTTGTGATGGTAACATAAGTTGTAGGATGGGTGGTGAAAATGCTCTCCATTCACTGTTACCATGGTTACAATTTGTTGCAGTTATGTGGACAGGGTTCGCACTGACCTGGAAAACAGGAAAAGGCAAGGAATTTAAATGTATTTTGTACTTATCAGGATTTAAAAATTTTACTTCTTTCTACAATCAGTTACTTGAATAGCAAATTTCATACAAAAGTATATTTCTTTTAATTTTCGTTGATTTGGGCTTTCTCGATGGCATTTGGTAACGTCGTCGCCTTGTAATCAAGTTGTTTCGGGTTTGAGTCGCATAGTGGTTCGGATCCCACTTTAAACTGTAGGTCTAGTCCGATTTGCCTTTTTGTGCGTAAAGTGAACTTGAAACAGAAACTCAAATATTTTTTGTTAATTTATTTTCAAGAGCGTTGAATAAACTTCAACAGGATATAACTTTACACTTATTTATTAGTATAGAGATGTATTTTGAAATGCCTGGAGAAAATGTAAATGTTAGTGAATTTGATTTGTTACACTGAAAGTGAATCCTGGCAGAAGAATCCTCTTCCGTGAACAAAAACTGAGCAATCTCAAAAGCATGATGCGTCCGATACCCGGTGGATGCACATAGTGGTCTGGCTTCCATTTTGAACTGTAGGTCCAGTCCTGATTAGCCTTTCTGTGAATAAAGTGAACTTAAAAAGAAAAAACAAATTTAAAAAATCAAATCTAAAGCACGATACAAAATAACGGACATGGGGAACATTAAGACCCAATCAACCCTGACAAAAATGTAATTGTTATCCGTAGTGATGATATTGTGCCTTCATAAAAATATAATTCAATGAAGCCCTGATTTTACGTCTCGGTTCTACATTTTCCCTCACTGTAATTCAATCTTCATTATTCCAATAAGCCACAATTTTTTCCTGAATTTTGCATTTTCCTGCAATTTTAAGTTTTCATCGTTGTCCCTTGAAAAACGCAATTTTGATGTTCCACTGTATTCTTATTTGTAAAAAATTATTTTTCTATCAAATTTTCAAATGTAGCAGGTGATCATAATTAAATATCCCTTTGGAGTCCGTTCGAAGCATTGGATTGCAATAAGACTTGCTACGGAAACCATGGGGAAGCGAATGCTGACAAACAAATAGTTTAAATTTCCACCACCAGGTGATAATGTGGTGCTGGAATCTGGTGCGCAGTGAGCGTTATTCCGGGATGTGTTCATCATACTCAAAATATTGTATGTTCATGAATGGTCGTGCACCCACGTACGACACACACACTTCTTTCGTTAAAATAAAATGATGTTTGCTTTATTCTGACCAATAAAAAAAAGGTGTCGGTTCGGCTGAAACTAGTAATGGATGCTACCCCCTCCCCAAAAGAACAAAAAGTTTAATTCACACGCTGCTCGAAAGTGACGTCGAAGTTAATTTTGCCTGCAATTAATAACTTTCTGAAAAATATTGATGGAAAACTTTGTCCCTTCTTCCGTCTTGTCAATTTCCGTAACTCCTCAGACGATGTAATGTAAGTAGACTGTAGTGCCAGGATATAAATAATCCCACCAATTGGAGATTCGTCTCTCGAGACGGATGGGCGTGTGTTCTGAGAAATACGTCGGTTGCGAGGGAAAGATTTTCTCACTCTGAACGGCTGGAGATGGTGAAGAAGGGGGAGGGTACGTAACTTCAGTTCCTGGAAATTGAATGGTGGAATTGTAAATGACGTCATGTTCTTCTGTTTCGATAAGGAAGAAGGCGGGGGGGATTCTCAGCCAAACAAGAGGGTAATCAAGTTAAGAAAAGTCTCAGGTGTACGGTTAGAAGCGCACAGGGAGAAAATCCACGAATCAAATTGGTTTTATTTTTGTCTGAAACAAGGGCAAGAAATGAAATTTGCTTCCGTTTCATTGATTTTCGTGATTACAGTTTCTCCCGATCGCCGAACTACTTTCTTGTGACATTAACCCTTGGCGCAACAGCCCGTTGGAGCCAAGGCCTACCTGCCGTTGCCGTCTTCACTACCACATGCCTCAGCAGAGGTGGGTGATCATGCAATTACCGAATGACGTGTGGTCAACACGACGAACTCCCAGTCGTTGTAGGTTTTCCATGACCGGGTGAAGCTACTCATTCTCAGGAGGAAGAAATCTCAGCAGAGAAATTGTTTCGTTTATTAACTCCAAAACCAGAGTCGGTCGATTGTTTAGATTTAAAATTATTAACCTAACCTCTCTTTTCGGTCAGCATGATCCTATAATTTCCTGGAGTCACTAGCTTACGCAAGATTAGTTTTTCGGAGGGAGTCGGAATTGTCAAATTGGATATGATGTAGCCTCGTTCTAAATAGAGGCGAGATGCACTGTAAAATATTTCTTAATTACAATTTTAACCTTCGTTGTAAAAGTTTATCGAAGAGAACAATGGTTATCAGGAATCATTTTAAGACGAGTTTCCATTTACCACATTTGTTTTCATCGAGTTCTTAACTGCTTTGGTTTGAAAATTTTGATTTTCTCAAAATTTCGAGACAGGATGTAGCCCCATCAGCTCCCCCTGTGTACGCCAGTGCCTAGAGCATCAGGTAACGATATTATTAAATATTCAGGATATATTCTGTCCATATTAACGGACAGCCCCGTTTTTCACGGCCCTGAACTTGTAGAGGTTACCGTCAAATTTACAATATTCGACCGTTAAAATCTAAAGTCTTCCTGTTAGTTTACAAAAAAGTTTACAAAAAGGGGACGCAACAGTTTCTCATGAGTGCAGAAGCATTCATGTTGTCACTTCTATGCTGTGGCTACAATGAGAAGTAAACATGGCGTTGGTAACAGTTTGTAATACCAATTACACAAACACGCACACACACACATGCACACGTACATGCATACATAGATATTGATCTCTTGTACAGTGTCTCTCAAAAGTTTTAGGACAACGACATTTTAAACTGGCAACCCAAATTACGTAAGGCGCTGGTGGGTTGCGTGTAGAGTTGGGCTCAATTACAGGGTTGCCATATGTACAATAGATATTTATGAAATACGCGAAAGGAATACAACCAAGTATTATTGCATAAAACTCTAAAAAAAAAAAATCAGTATTACATTTGTCGCAAATAAGAAATACTTTCTGAAAGAAAGAAAATCGATTTTCTAGTATTTCATCGCTGATGAGTCTACGCAAAGGAAAAGAGGAGAGAGGAAACGAAAGGGGACAACAAATGAGAGGAGAAAAGAGAGAGCGAAAGGGGAAGAGGAAAAGTAAAGGATGGAAGAAAAGAGGACAGATGTGGATAGGAGAAGTAATGAGGAGAAAGGGAAAAGATGCGAGGAGAGATGAGGAAATTGGAGCAAAGAGGAGAAGAGAGGAGGGAAAGAGAGGAGAGGAGAAGAGGAGGTTCGAGCGGAGAGGAGGGGACGGGAAGAGGGGAGTTGAGAGTAGAGTAAAAGAGAGAACATGAGAGAACGAAAAGAATAGTGCAGTGGGATCGGAAATCTAAGACAGGAGAGGAGGTAAGAGGAGTGAAGAAGAATGGGATGGAGACAAGAGGCGAGAACAGGAGGGAAGGCGATATGACATATAAGCAGAGGAGAAGAAGGGGAGAGAAGGAGAGGAGAAGTAGAGAAGAGAAAGGAGACGGGAGGACAGATGAGGTACGTATTTGTAGAAAATATCGTCTCAGCGTCAAGAATTGATCAAAATATCGATATGAAACATTCAATAATGTTTTCAAATGAATTGAGGAATGTATTAGATCGGTGCGAAATGCCTTTTGGCTGAGTTCAGAGCGAGATAAAATCTGCCACTTAAGATCTTTGATTCTACCTGCGATTATACCACTAAAAACATGAATGTAATTTTCATATTTATAAGAATTATCCAATTTTTCTCCACTTCTCAGTTCGTTGAAATGGAGGTTTCGTTATTTAACATTTCTCCTCCCCCCATCGTTAATACCAAACAGAACCATTCCGTTTCACACTGCGTGGACAATGAAAATGCGAGTTATTTCTTCTAATGTATTATTGTGATTGGACATTATTAATGGAAAATATCTAGAGGCTACTACACACTGAAAAAAAACAACAATTGTGTGCCTTATTTCTCCAATTGTTTATGTAATTTCTGGAATGCAACTTGTTACTTCGAACAAGTTACCGACACTTATAGTATCGATAAAACTGCACAAAGTAAGCATTTTTATACACATATCCGGACTTTTCCGGATCTAGAAAATCGGCAAGTAATTTCTGAGCTGGGATTGTAAATTTTTTTCTTGAACATCCAGTAGCAACACTCTTTGATTTAAGCATACTTCTCCAAGAGAAACTTTATCTCAGACTTCCCTCAGATTTTCTGTTTCTCTATCTAATTTGAAGTTACGTGATGCCCAAAATACGTATAAGACATTTGTGATTTCTTTCAAATTTCTTCCGAAGGCCAGACACAACTCTAAAATCTAAGACACGTCCGGAAATAAGAATGCTTCTTATAACCTCTTTTTATTTTCTTATTTGGCTTCGTTTTTCTTTCACTTTTTTGCTATCGCGACGACGAGGATGAGTGAAATGATGAAATTGATGAAGGGGCACTCACAAAGAACAGCCATACGCACGACGGGATTCGAACCCAGGACATCAGACATAGAATTATCCAATTTTTCTCCACTTCTCAGTTCGTTGAAATGGAGGTTTCGTTATTTAACATTTCTCCTCCCCCCATCGTTAATACCAAACAGAACCATTCCGTTTCACACTGCGTGGACAATGAACACAATTGGATATGTCTAAAACTTACGAAAATTTTCTGCCACCGGAGGGGTTTGAACCTACGACCATCAGGTTGACAATCTACAACGGTAACCACTACCCTACAAACTTTCGTTCTTCAGAATAGCTAGGAGGAGCTGACCAGTGTGAATTGTAGATGCAACTCTCCTCTTATATGCAGTGTGCAGAGAATACTTGTTTGTAACAAAAAACGAAAGTAGTACGAATCGGCGGAAACATTTAGTGGAGAATTGCACATGATGAAAACTTTTCATTCGATATTTGTGGAGCTTTCCTTGCATTGAACTGGAGTGGGTAAAGGGTTAAAATTAGTATGTCCTAAATTACCAGAAATATAAATAGTTATTTTATTAATATTTGTCAATGTCTTTGAAGCAGTACACAATTATCGTTAGAGTATCATAATTCACGATCTTATACATAAAAATGTGTGTCAATTCATTTTTTTTTTAGTAAATCCCAGATACAGAACAATGTAGCTACTCTACACTGCTATTACAAATAATGTTATGATGCTCTTGTTTAATAAAAGGAGAATTAAAAAAAGAACACTTGGCAAGGAGACTCGAACCAGGGACCGCTAGATGACTAGTCGAGAACTCTAAGCACTACACCACGTCTTTACCTTCCGTTCAAATAACAATTTTTATATATTCATAACCCACAGCGCTACAGCACCTTGGAGGGCCTTGGCTTACCTACCGACTGCTGGTCTCCCTCCCACACTGTTCCTCCGTCACCTGTTATAGAGTGGAGATCTTAGACCAGTATTGGGGTGACGGGTGATCAGCCCGACGAACCCCCAGCCGTTGTTGTAGGTCTTCTCGACCGGGTTACGCTCACTCACTCACTCGGAGCTTCCCAATTTCCTCACGATGGTGGGTTGCCACCGGCCCTATACGTAGGCCGAATAAATTCCGACCAGAGCCGGATTCGAACCTACGCCGTCCCGCAGCGAACGATCTCAAGACGAGTGAACGCCTTAACCCGCTCGACTACGGGGGAGGACTTTTTATATATTCAGTCACTCCAATATTGTAAATGTCGTTGGATATTGATGTACTTGAACTTTTACTTTAATTTTGAATTGCTTTTCTTGTATTCTCAGCTATCTCCGAGAAAAAAATTCGAAGTGATGAAGAGAAACGAGAATATTGGTAGCTGTTGTGAAAATGCGAGTGTGAACTGGCATCTGTTTATTTAGATTGTTCTTTATGTTTCGTGTGTAGTTAAAGATAGGAAAAATGCTTGTGGAACGATTAGGGCTATAAGAATTCCGTCCGTGACGGAGTGAAAATTACATTCATGTTTTTAGTGGTATAATCGCAGGTAGAATCAAAGATCTTAAGTGGCAGATTTTATCTCGCTCTGAACTCAGCCAAAAGGCATTTCGCACCGATCTAATACATTCCTCAATTCATTTGAAAACATTATTGAATGTTTCATATCGATATTTTGATCAATTCTTGACGCTGAGACGATATTTTCTACAAATACGTACCTCATCTGTCCTCCCGTCTCCTTTCTCTTCTCTACTTCTCCTCTCCTTCTCTCCCCTTCTTCTCCTCTGCTTATATGTCATATCGCCTTCCCTCCTGTTCTCGCCTCTTGTCTCCATCCCATTCTTCTTCACTCCTCTTACCTCCTCTCCTGTCTTAGATTTCCGATCCCATTGCACTCTTCTTTTCGTTCTCTCATGTTCTCTCTTTTACTCTACTCTCAACTCCCCTCTTCCCGTCCCCTCCTCTCCGCTCGAACCTCCTCTTCTCCTCTCCTCTCTTTCCCTCCTCTCTTCTCCTCTTTGCTCCAATTTCCTCATCTCTCCTCGCATCTTTTCCCTTTCTCCTCATTACTTCTCCTATCCACATCTGTCCTCTTTTCTTCCCTCCTTTACTTTTCTTCTTCCCCTTTTTCTCCTCTCATTTTTGTCCCTTTTCGTTTCCTCTCTCCTCTTTTCCTTTGTGTAGACTCATCAGCGATGAAATACTAGAAAATCGATTTTCTTTCTTTCAGAAAGTATTTCTTATTTGCGACAAATGTAATAGGCCTACTGATATTTTTTTTCGAGTTTTATGCAATAATACTTGGTTGTATTCCTTTCGCGTATTTCATAAATATCTATTGTGCATATGGCAACCCTGAAATTGAGCCTAACTCTACACCCAACCCACCAGGGCCTTACGTAATTTGGGTTGCCAGTTTAAAATGTCGTTGTCCTAAAACTTTTGTGAGACACTGTACAGCATATAAGTAAAAAACTTTCAAATTTAAATTTGAAAATTTCGTCTTGCGTAAATTGCAGTTATGTGCACCATAAACATATTTTTGAAACTGAATCATTAAAATTACATTATTTACAGTTTCTTATCAAACATGAAATTTATTGTCATTTTGGCTCTAAATTACTCTTGCATCCGCTAAATACGAAGGAATTCTGGATAAACACCTGTAATAATAATAATAATCGGATAATTTATCAATTTGTTAATAATCTTACGCTATATTTTAAAGTTCAACTTCTCTAGAGCGACCGCAAACAAAAGAATCTTCTGTGAAAAACCTTCGCTCATCTGCCCCTCTCCTTCACGCAGGAGTACGACGCACAGGATGCTCTGCAATGCGCAGGTTGTTCTGTCTGTGGTCTCACTATATCCATTCTTCATATATGCTCTTCTTTTAAATTTCTTCTCTGTAGTTTTCCTTGTCTACGCCCTAAGTAAATATGAAGGCGTAGAAATAGATTACATTGAGATAACACATGTAGACATTTATAATAATGTACGTCACATCACTGCTTTGGATTATGATGCTCATGGCCGTAGGAAGGAAAAATTTTCGGGGGGTTCATTCATAATTTTTCACTTGGGCGTCGCCAGAAATTTGAATAATAAAAATAACAACAATAATTATACAATAATAATTAAAATTTCATAAGAATAAAACAATTTTATTCCATAATATAATAATAATAAGTATTATTATTATTCTATTATATCCATGAGGGGGCTTACTCAATCCAGCAGATGAGTGAATATCCAGCACAAGTTTCCTTTTTTTATTTTTTACAGTGTGTACTGAAATGCACAATTATTATACTTTTTTATTAAATTTTAGATAACTTCAAGAAAAAGCTTTAAAAGTTAGATGGAAATTTCAGTCATAAAGTTTTTGTTGTTTGACCTTAAAACTAAATTTTTGGAATTTTGAAAAGTATGGAACGAGCTATTCTTTTTAAAAACAGCCTAGTGCATGGATTGTAACCTCAATCGCGAACGTAATGCGCTAAGAAACTGGAGATCCTAAGTTTGAACTCCTATCAAGGGGGATTTTCGACTTTTTCGGACAGGGAATTAAAGGGAATTTTGGGACAATCATAAGGGAATCTTCAGTCTATATTCCTTTTGACGCAGGAACAACACTGGAAAGAGGACAACAGAAGTGAAAATGGAAGGGTCGCTGGTGGGCTACGATTTCGAGAATAAATCCTGTTTCACTCAAGTTTCATAATTCCAAGTGTATGAAAATTCTAGCTCGATCGTTTCAACATTGTGTCCTTGTATTTTTGTGATGCTTCGAAAAAGAAATGAAAATGAGTTAGAGATTTTGGATTCTGAACTTCCATTAATCCAACATGTCAGAAGTTTCGGGGGGGGGTGAACCCTAGAAACCCCCCTCTAAATACGGCCATGATGATGCTTGTAGTCACAGCAACGAACCATAAAGATAATGCAGAAACAGTCACATTTTCTGTGGAAAGGAACACAAACGCTCCCATGATAATGATGCCTGATGGGACGTCTACTGTGTAAACTCACTGAACTTCCTCTACGTCAAACTGTCATCTGCTGACGTCATACGAACCCTCGATACCAACGTAGTTAAATGGTAAGCCAGTTTGTCTGCTTCTGACAAACTATTGGTTAAAAGCCACAAGGGGAAATAGCAAGTTCACATCGTCCTCAGGCAGTTAATATTTCAGATCTTGCCGACCTCCGTGGCGAAGTGGTTAGCACAGCGCTCTATGACACCAAGGGTTCCGGGTTCGAATCCAGGCCTGGCCATGAGGGTTCTTTGTGAGCCTCCCTTCATCAATTTAACCATATCGCTCATCCTCATTTTTTGATTAGTCAAAAGTGGCAGAAAAGCGAAGTAAAATAAACCAAATCAATCAATCAAGATTTCAGATCTCATCATTTATAAGCCACGGTGATTCGCACAGTAAGCCATCTGCCTGCCATGTGGGAAACCAAGGTTAAATTCCCAGGGTAGTTGATCCAAGGCTGGAATTTTCCCGGCAATGTCCCTGCCAAAAAAGGACGGGGGCTCACCTAATCTCTCATTAGTGGATTCTTGGAGGACAAATGCATGTTTATTTAAGTATAATTATTGTTGACGATTGAAAATGATTAAAAATATCTTGAAATGAATTTCACCATTCGATTTGGCAGAAAATTTTCACATGATTTTGATGTCACATGCCCCTATTCCCATTTAAGAAATTCAAGTTGATTCCAAGATGGCAGACAGGGTGTGTTAACATGCTTGAAAGATCCGATAGTTGGTCACCTATATACTGAATATGTTTCCATTCATGTCAAGTAATATCTGCAGAAATTATATGCAGTGCTCAAACAATTAATACAAAGCACAGTCATTTGTTACAATCTGTTATAACTTTTATCCACCTTAAAGAAAATCTTTAAAGGTTGGGAGCAAATATTAGTCATGAGTTTGTGTATGACCTCTCATGTAAAAATCTTATTTTTGTAATTTAGCAAACTTTCAAGGAACCAGTTATTCTTTGGATTAAGTTGCAGAATAGAATAAAGGCTATACTGCACAATCGACCCTTGTGTTTTACTGTTTCGGCGTAAAAGAATATTTGTTCACTCCTAGTACTTAATTCGTGCTTCGATTTGGCACTGTACATTTTTCAATTACAAATTCCTGTTCTGTGAAATAATACAAACTATTTTACATTACTTACCGTATGTGCTTTCCTTTATCGATAAACATGTTGTAAAAACACAGAATTGCCAGGTAGAACTTTGGTTTTTAACGTGTATGTATTTGAATTTCCACTTTGATTCAACTATCTTTATTTCGTCTTTACGGTAAGTTATCTTAGTATAAATAATACATTTACAGTGTATTTATCCTAAGGGAACCAAACCTAACGGACCTAACCTAACAACGTAGGCATTCCTCGAGAAACATCACAACACAAGATTGTCCTCATGTTGTGCGATAAATGAGACAAGTGAAGTCAGGGTCTCCCTTATCGTACAATGCTAGGACAACCTTGAACAATAAAATAACAAAAAAACATATATTTGCCAAACAAATTGAAGAAAAGCAATTTAAATTAACAAAAATAATTTATTACTATTATCAAATAGAAACCAAGATAACTAAACCCAACAAGCCTAATGTAACAAATTAGGCATTTAGCCTTACATCTGCACATGAATTAGGCTCATTATGATTTACTTATAATGGTGGTTTTTGAAACTTAATACTACGTTTTTTTTCCACTTCTAATTGTTTCCTCACCATAAATCCTACATTTCTGGAATCCTTGATTCATTCCCTTTCCAAGATGTATCATATATATTTCTATTAGGAAGGGTCGATTCGACATCCTTACCATGAAATGAATTTCATTTTTGTTTAGTCAAATAAATGAACCTCAGTCTGAAAGAGTTGACCGAAATGTCATATTTCTTACATGCTGCACAATTATCTTTATATTTACACCATAAGTAAGCAACAAAGACATACTAGTGTACATAACATTTTTGTTTCTTCTCTTTTGTTACAGATGGACTATTCAATTTCTTGTTCACGGAAAGGAAGATGAAGACTTCAAGAGGTGGTGAAAGTCAGCCACCAACGTAAGGTCAACACATGGCAAGAAGATCTGAATTGGCCACTACCATGGAGGTGAACACCACCAACCCAATGGACAATATTATTGAAACTGGTGTTGGAACATGAACCACTTCAAACACATAAGTTGTACATTAAACAAGGATGTAAACCACCTTCCATACTGGTATAAATGCTTTAGAACTACTCTGTGTTCATAAAATCTGCAGCATTTAATCTTGTGACTAACACTTTCAGTGTCTTGAGGGGTTTGGGAGGGTTAGACTGACTTACAGCAGGAAAGTGTCGATCAAATCCTGCTGAAAACTTAGTGTAATTCAAAAACAGAATTCAAGTTCACGGGTGAAGATTATTACTTAATTTTTTAAACATAAAATCATGATTACAAAGTGTTGTTTAGTACATCATACTGTGGCCACCATTTTGAACATCACTTTTAATGAAAATCTGTCCACACAACTGCAGTTGAAAGGAACAGTGTGCTTCGTTGATGTATGATGTAATTAGTTAAAAATATGAAATAGTTTCCACACAGACATTGTCTTGGACAATGGACATTCAGAAAAAGTTTTTTTGCCCACGCCTTGTGGACTATTTAGCCATCGTAGGGGCTCGACAGCCAAGCCGCACGACAGCGGTTCAAACACCAGAACTCCTTCGCCGATACCCGACAGAAGATCACAAGGACTTTCCCATGCCATTGGACATGGTGTATTTCTGTCAGCCTGAAGGTTGCGTGTCTGTTGGGCCAAAAAGGACTGCTTTAAGAGAGGCCACTTCTTTTGTTTTTACACTTACGGACAAGGACTCAGGTAAGTTGTGCATAATCTGTATTTTTTTTAATGAAATGAGGATTAAAAGTGGTAAATGTTGTAAGTGCCAAAAGCAAAAGTGTTGGGAAATCACATCGTTCCGCACGTCAGCCCATAAGAATGTTCACACGAGTGACCTCTTTACATGCCCTTTGAACTACTTAGAGCCACTTTTCACGTTTAACACATTATAAAGCATGGCACATTTCACAGTTTAACATGGAAAACGGTGTTTGAATTATTGTGGCACTTACATCGTTTACCAATTTTAGTCTTCAAATATATTCAATTATTTTGCACTTCTTTTCTATTTTTCTGAAAATCCATACAGTTTTTATTAGACAACATCTACTTTTTCAGTTGTAACTAGTAAATATATTATAATCTAACTGTACAACTATGTTTTATGCTTTGTAATGAAATTATTAAAAGCTGTTATACCTATGAAGAAACATAAAAAAATCAGATTTCTAATATTTAGATTGATAGAATAATACATCGAAAATATGTGCGTGTGTGTGCATGTGTGTGTAGGACTGGATACGTGGTAAATACAGCTGAGCTTCTCAACATCGTGTTACAAAATGTCCACCTATCTATTAAAACGGTAGACCAATATTTGCAGGATAGGTGATGAGAATGAATAGTGAATTGATTATTTATTTTGTGGGGTATTCAAAATATATCTAATATCTTTGAAATTATTGAGAATGGTTTTGTGAGTAAATTACACGTGAGTTTATGAATATCTTATAATAAAACTGTGGTAAATTGATATGATATAGTTACAATGGAATACTTACTTATATGTATGTACGTATGTATATAAACCACTTTAAATTGTTACAATATTCAAATATTAGTGTGAGCAAGAATCAGCAATGGCCCTATCAGACACATTGACTTCACACTGTCCTCTTTACACATCTCACACACGTGGAATAGAAACAATGATGGTAGCAACATGTGTTGTTCATTATGAATGCTTTCAGATGCATCGCCCACAACTCCATGCATTCCACATATACGTACATGGACAACATATATTCCCTTTTCAGCATCAGACAGACCATGGCTTCATTAGTTAATTTTATTTGATGCTCTGCATTTCCATTGTTCTCTGGTTAGCATGTAAGTCAACATGGATGAAAAGGTCCAGGACACTGTATTAAGTAAACAACCCTCGTAGTATGAACCATTCAACATATCTGAAAGGGACCTAAGAGTGCACTGAGGTTGCCGGTTTATTAGGGTCACCTTTCCCTCTTAATTTTATTGATAAAATAAGGCAGTATAATTATTTTGCTCCATATTACTATTTATAATTTCACAACAAACGCTTTTTCAACAGTTTAACACTTAAGACAGTTCTAGTTTGATTAATTGATTGATTGAATTAAAATTTTCTGGTGTGTTGGCACATCAGGCCATTTTGCACCCTTCTATGAATGCAGCGAAGATCCCCTTATCTAAATCCGTTACCTAAAATTTAAAAAGATAAAAAAAGGTGTAAAAAGCCCCTTTAGAAAGGTTAAAAAATGCAGGTTGTAAATGGACCTGCATTGCACAAACACAACACATTAAAAAAAGGCAAGGATAGCTTAAAACTACCTCAGAAACAGTGGAAGAACCTCAAAAATTTAAAAACATTGCCTTGCAGCAAGTGACAATGTATGAGATAGATGTGTCCTATTCGGAGTTGTGTTAAAATTACTTCTTCTCGACGCTCCTATGTGAGTGTCAGTTTGGTCAGATCAGTCCTAGTTCTAACACGTTTTGAAGTTTTTAATCCTATTTAATGTTGTAGAATATGATTCAGACTTATTGAAAGTTTCCTTTATTGTTATCTTAAAGGGAAGAGCAGATATGGTATCTGTGTTAATTTCTATCGGCCCATTGAAAGGACCACACCTGCTGGAGGGGGAAGGAGGGATCGGAATTCTTCAACCTTCCGCCGAGAGTCTTGGAGGAAAAGCATGGAAAAGAGCTCAGATTCAGCTTTTTCCAGGTAGGTTTCCTCGTCGGAAATTTTAAATTGTGCTATACACGTATCAGAGGTTTATCCAGAATTTTTAATTTGGGGATTTTAAGGATAAATTTGGAGCCGAAATGAAATGAAATTAGGCTCTTTTGAAAAATCGTAGGTGGTGTTGAGGATAAATCGCTGGTACACATACTTCATGAGTGGCAATTCTCCATTTATCAGATATTAGCAACAAAGTTGTTTTCACATCTTAATATTTTAATGTCAGTTATTCTTGGTTGGTTTTCATCCAATATCAGTACTTTACATCTTATATTGAAATAGTAAATTCAGGTTAATGTTTTGAAATATTGTCAGTGAAAATAAGATAGCACAGGGCATCATAAATATTTGTGTAAATATTATTTCTGTCACTTCAGGGTCTCTTCCCAGTTTCTCTAAATTTTATTTTCGAATTTAGAATAAATGAGCACATTGTCAGAAATTTTATTATTATAAACTTCCATTGTTTCCAATTCTGTAATAAATTAGGACCTTTTTTTCCATATTTGAGGAGGTGTCAAAAAGTAAGGGTATGCTGATCGTTAAACTTGAACATAAATTCAAAAGTACATGTACTTCGTGATTCGCCAAATGTAGCAGAGAAGTGAAGTAAAATAAGCCAAATCAATCAACTATGGTTTTTCATAGCCAGGCAGGGCACACCAGACCTGGGACCCTTCCAAAATTCTGCCAAATTTCACTGCTTGTTGGATTTTTTTTTTTTACAAAGCGTAGATAGTTGTTTCTTTTTTAGAAAATATATTTTTAAGTGGCGAGTTCCAATATGACATTAGTTTTTGTTCATTAGTTCATGCTTTCATGTTGCATAGGAAAATTTAACTGAGACCACTCACAAATGTCGCAACCTTATTTTTCACAATTGCATAACATCAAATACATTCATCGATCGCCGGAAAATGCTTTTAAGTGGATAAAATTATGCAATCAACACATGTTCATGCATCCCAAGTTATTAAATAATGCAAATGTAAAAGTTTATACAGATTTTATCTGCATTTCTCATAAATTTCAACATTTTGACAGGTATTCAGTAAAGAACACACAAATGTCTTCAAATTTTCTGCTATGTGAGTTTAAGGTTTTCAATCACATTCTGGCAGAAAAGTAGTATTTTATGAGTACAGTAGTCATAAATAATATACAGTGAGAGGTACATTGTAAGTTGTTCTTACAGTATTATTTTCCTATGTCCCTGTATTTACCATGTTTTAAACTAATGCTGTACCTAACATCAGTTGCAATCCAAACAACTGAGATCACTGCATGTCCCTAGTTGAAATTACTGGATTTAACTATTATTCATATTTCAGTATATAAACGGTTAAAAAAATATAAACTCAGAAGTATATTGAAACTGATCAAACAAAGGCTTGTAATCCTAGGAGCAAATTTTATTGGAAAGCTAGATCCTGAGTGATGCATGAAGGTTCATAATTTAACATCCCTGTGCTTTAAGATCATTCCTATTATGGTTCACAAAATGGTAGAAATATGTGATTATACAATAACAGAAAAGGAAGTCGTTAACAAAAAGATTAACCTTGTAATGAATATATCTTGGATGTGTTTTCAAAAACAACTCATGAAGTAACTAGAAACTTATTTCAGGTACTCACATTTTCCAAGAAGCTGTTTTAAGTAATTATCTATTAATTTTTCGTAGCCACTGCCACCATCCTCATTGGAATTTGTTGCCAGTGGCTACCGAAATTAATAGAAAATTACTTAAAACAGCTTCGCGGAAAACGTGAGTACCTGAATTATCTATCACCACGTCTCTCATTCCCATAGTATGAATAGAAACTTATGTTGATTGATTTAACTTCTAAAGCTTGTAAATTCTGTTTCTTTGTATGAAGTAATCATCCCATTTACTTTGTGATATCTCATCAAATTAAAAACGGAAAAGAAAAGTCATGGAAAACTCTGTTTATGCAATACAATAAGGAATTGTCTATATTCTCTTTAGAGAAAAAAAGTACACATACAAAGTGGTTAGCATATTACATAAGTTGTTCTGTCAGAACATGTAAATTTTAATTTGCAGGTGTGTCCAATAAATATCGAAAGCAATATTGTGGAAGAAAGCTCATTTTGCACATTGTAACTATCTGTTACCAGTGGATTCTGTACTCTGCTAATTTTATTTTATTTTTCACTCTCCAAGATTTCTCACTTTACACGATAGCATTTTGTTCATGGCATAAATGTTAAAAAAAATGCTGAGGAAAATGCTTTCATCGAAAGCGGGCTTTAGTTTTAGATGTCTTGTGAGGGCCCACTTCACCCTTGCCTTTAATTCACCCATGAAAAAGTAAGGTTCAACTCTCTGCTTCTAATATATTGCCATAGGAAGACTTAATGGAAATTGAAACCAGATTTTCTCTTCAAAGTGCAGAGAATGACACTGTTATCCTCACATTAAAAAAATGCATTCAGAATTTTCAGAACAATGAAGCCAAAAAAATCATATTTATTATTTTCTGAAAGTCTAAAAATCTTAAAACTACTCGATTGTCTTTCCATATATGTAAATGCAGTGTCCGTAATTGAGGTATTTATTGGATACACCTTGTGCATATATGTTGCAAATGCTTTACAGTAAGAAAACTTAGAAATTAGTGTAGCTGTTGCATGTTTTTAGATCATCCAACCTGACCCATTACATTCCAACACACTCCACAATCGCAACACAAACAACCTTCCACATGCACACATATTTCAGTGATTACCGCAGCAATATAGCTCCGAGTGACTCGGACAGGGACTGTCCCAGTAGGAGAGATTCGGAGACCTCCGTGCCCCACCAGGCTCCAAGATTGGGTGTCACCGCTCCAAGCAATGATTCTGAAAGTGGCGGGTCCCATTCTCCATCACCACGGGCCAGCAGGAGACGACAGGTGGGTTATGTTTTATTTATCCTTGTAGTAGTTTCTGTTTATATCATCCATGTGTGTGTGTGTGTGTGTGTGTGGGTGGGTGTTGGCTGGGGGGGAGGGTTGTTTGCATGTATTCATGAATAATGCACTGCATGCCATTTACTTGATTAAATAACCTTTTGGATTGATATGAAGAATTTCCATTTATACTTGAATGCATTCTTAATTTTCTTCAGTGTTGTGTGTGGCAGACAGGCCCAGATTTATATGTTTGAAGGTCCAGGGGTAACAACATCATGAGGTCCCCTATATAGTTTCAATTATAACTTTTAGGCCAACTTAGTAACTTTTTAAATATTTTATTAATACTTCAAATATATTGGTTATTATTTTGCCACCCTTCTTAAAAACTGAAAGTTTTCCTTCAGTAGACGTCCTTTTGCAGATGGAGGGTCAGAGCTTTCGTCCCCCTCCCTTGCACATACAAAAATAGGTGGAAGTGATTAAATGCCCAGACTGGGGCTAAACCTGGAACCTTTGATATCACATGTCTGGCCACCAAGGTGTGCATCGTAATATCCATAAGCTTCTAAGCATATGGTAGTTGGTGAATACATCTAGGTAGGTCTGTTAGAGATTATTTTATTAAATTACTTTTTATATAAAGTTACATACACACTCCCAAACACTGGAATTAGGAGTGCATAGGCCCAGTAAGTACATTTCCCATGATCGAATTATATTTAGAAAATTTTCTTAATTTCTGAATGTCATATATGTACTTTAATAACTTGCATGACTCCACATTATTTCCTTGCACTGAATTCCTTTAAAAAAAATAACCACACTCACATCATTTTACCTTTAGTATATTAGAATAAAATTAGTAGTTTATAAATATTACCAAAGAACCTGAATTATGGATACAGTCACATCATTTGATGTAATGATCACTTTTGGAGATGTTTTAAACATTCTGTGGACCATTTTTTTTTAATATTTTTGGACATTCTGTGGATCATTTTTGGACTTGTTGTGAACATTATGTTGATAATTTTTTTGAAAATATTTGGACATTCTATGGATATGTTTTGGACATCAGTGTTGCTTGGTTCATGTGAATGGGACATTATCTTATCATCATCCTTCGCCGTTTCCTGCCTCTGGATGGATCGGCATAGAAGTGAAGCCTCTCCATTTTTTTTCTGGTCTCCCACCACTCCTCTCTTTCCACAGTGTTCCAATCTTGTCCTTTTTTCCTAACACAACACTCTCCACTATCTGCTCTTTCACCAACATTTTGGTCCCGCCTTGGCCTTATTCCCACTCATTGTGCATTGTAAGCTCTTACTGGTAGTCCATCCTCTTCATGTGTCCGAACCAACTCATCTATGCCTGATCTATTCTGTCCTGAAGCTTCACCACCCCTACTGTCTGTCGTATCTCCTCATTCCTTATTCTAACCCTTCTAGTCTTCCCCAATATTCTCCTTAAACATTTCATCTCCACTGCCAGCATTTTTCTTTTGTCTCTCTCTGTCATTGTCCAAGTCTCTGCTCCATATAGTATGTGGCACATAGTATGTGTTATATATTACCTTCTTGGATTTCATAGGAACATCCCTGTTCCATATTGATCATTGAATGCTTTGATAGAGTCCACCTCCCATTTGTCCTCTTCTGTTTACCTCCTCATCTGTTTTTTCCACTTCTCTCAATTATGCTTCCTAGATATTTGAAACTCTCCACTACCCTCAATTATTCCATGTCCATCTTTATTCTTGGTACATTTATGGCTCTGTTTCTTGTTTTTATTAGCACCTCGCTCTTTTCTGCATTGAATTTTATTCCAGTATCAAGCTGTCTCTGTACTTCTTCTTCCCTGTTTCCACATATTACTAAATCATCAGCGAACAACAGGACATTCATCTCTTCTTCTCCTATCTTCTTCCCTACCTCTTTGTTAATTACATCCATTGTAATTATGAAGAGCAGTGGGGAAGGAGCACTTCCCTGTTTTAGTCCATTACTTATATTGAACCACTCCGTTCTTCCCACTGGTGTCTTCACACAGCTCTGGTTGACCTTGTATGTGCTCTGCACTCTACACACCATCTCTTCCTCAACTCCTTTCTCTCTTAGAGTCTTCAAATCACTTCCATACTCGTAGTGCCTTTCCTGTAATTGCCTTATGGTGAATATCAGATCTACTGCCTCTTCTAAATCCATACTGTTCCTCTCTCATGTTCAGCTCTGTTACTTCCCTTATTCTTTTCTCTAATGTTTTCTCATACGCCTTTGCTGAGCGGCACATTAGTGTTATTCCTCTGTTATCTAAACATTTTTATTTGATTGTGGATAATAAAAGGAAACGAGTATATTCTGGACTAGAATTAGACATAATCTGAACATTCTTCTGATATTTTCACAGATATTTTTAGATATAAAACAATGTTTCTGATAC